>NC_134354.1:497884615-498188365 GCF_048569485.1 Anomaloglossus baeobatrachus
TCATGCTGCGCACTCCCAAACGTGCTCCATCCGCCATGCTGCGCACTCCCAAACGTGCTCCATCCGCCATGCTGCGCACCCCCCCATCATGCTCCATCCGCTTGGGAGTGCGCAGCATGCCGGATGGTGCACGATGGGGAGTGCGCAGTATGGCGGATGGAGCACGTTTGGGAGTGCGCAGTATGGCGGATGGAGCACGTTTGGGAGTGCGCAGCATGGTGGATGGACCACGTTTGGGAGTGCGCAGCATGGCGGATGGACCACGTTTGGGAGTGCGCAGCATGGCGGATGGACCACGTTTGGGAGTGCGCAGCATGGGGGATGCAGCACGATGGGGGAGTGCGCAGTATGGCGGATGGAGCACGTTTGCTCAGCCTCTCTCCTTCCAGCCTCCTTCAGCATCAGCCTCCCCCTCCCAGCCTTCCCCAAAATCAGCCTCTCTGCTCCCAGCCTCCTCCAGCACGCCGTGCTCCTCTGCCGACACTCACCCACACCCGATCGCATCCACTCACCCACACAAACGATCGCATCCACTCACCCACACATCCGATCGCATCCACTCACACACACAACCGATCGCATCCACTCACACACACAACCGATCGCATCCACTCACACACACAACCGATCGCATCCACTCACACACACAACCGATCGCATCCACTCACACACACCCGATCGCATACACTCACACACACAGACACTGACGATATTGCACATACGCGCTGATACTCACAACATCCGGGGATATCACATGCTTCTGGCCATGTGATCCTCCGTCAGGTCCTGGAAGCTCACAGCACAATATCGCCGCCGAGAAGCAAGCGATATCCCAGGATGTTGTGAGTATTTGGATGCGATGTGATGTGTGTGTGTGAGTGAGTGTGATCTGATTTGTGTGTGTGTGTGTGCTGTTATGTTATGTATGTTCCGCAGCTGCAGGACCTTGATGTGTGGATGCGATGTGATGTGTGTGTGAGGTGTGTATGAGAGTGAGTGTGAGCCGGTGTACACTGGTAACTATGATACACATCGGTAACTAAGGGACCTTAGTTACCCGATGTGTATAATGGTTACCAGCTTTCACGGCCTCCGTTAAGATCCCAGCATCGCAAGGTTATGTCTGGCGCTGCCGGGATCCTGACGGAGCCGGTGTAGAAGCAAGCGATATCCCAGCATGTTGTGATGTGTGGATGTGATGTGTGAGGTGTGTGTGAGAGTGAGTGTGAGAGTGAGTGTGATCTGATGTGTGTGTACTCACCTGGGAATCGGAGCCCCGTGTCAGTTGGGCCACAGCAAGCGTGCATTGCGTGAGGGGGGGCGGGGCCTGCAGAGAGCCGGGGCGAGAGGCCAATCTGTGTGGGGGGGCGGGGGCCATGGCGAGCCCAGCGGCCAATCAGCTTTGTGTCACCGTAAGGACACAATTTCGGAGCATGACAGACAGACAGACAGACAGACAGACAGAATAAGGCAATTATATATATAGATGTTAAATTTTGTCTCTGCAAAATACTCTATTTAAAGGGAAATTGGTCACCAGGTTTTTGCCAGCAGAGCAGCATAATGTAGAGGCAGAGATCCTGATTCCAGTGATGTGTCACTTACTGGGCTGCTTAGTGTAGCTTTTCTAAAACCACTGGTTAATTAGCAGTAGATTATCATTAATCTGAGAGCAGCATAATGTAGAGGTAGAGATCCTGATTCCAGTGATGTGTCACTTACTGAGCTGCTTAGTGTAGCTTTTCTAAAACCACTGTTTAATTAGCAGTAGATTATCATTAGAGGGCTACTTGGTGTGCTGCCAGGTAGTTCAGCAGCTGCATGAGCTCATTAAAACCCTGCTCTCTTCAAATAATGCTAGTTCTGTAGCAGAGAAAACATTGATTTTATTAAAATGACAGCTCAGTAAGTGAGACATCACTGGAATCATGGTCTCTGTCTCTACATTATGCTGCTCTCAGATGGGGTAACAAAAACCTGGTGACAGAATCCCTTTAATACAAGACAGTGCCACTTAGAAACCAACATTCTTGGTGTATTAAAATGCAGCAAAAGAGGGGTAGTCTTTGTATAATGAAAAGCTATATAATTTCCAGCATACAGTATATCACAAAAGTGAGTACACCCCTCACATTTTTGTAAATATTTTATTATATATTTTCATCAGACAACACTGAAGACATGACACTTTAATGCAATGTAAAGTAGTCAGTGTACAGCTTGTATAACAGTGTATATTTGGTGTGACCTCTAAATAACTCAACACAGCCATTAACCCCTTCACGACCGCGGGCAGTAAAATTACGTCCTATTTTAACGTGACTTAACGACCAGGGACGTAATTTTACTGCCTAAACTTCATTTGATTGCCGTGGCCATAGCAACGGCTTTCAAATGATGTCCCCTGCTGTTTCTTACAGCAGAGGACCTTTGCTTGACCCCAGGGGGGGCGGCATCGTCACCCCCTATCGACGATCGATGTGATTGGCTGTTCAAATCTGAACCGCCAACCACATCGATCGCACTAATTTCGGCAAAAATAATGCCCGAATTAGTGCGATCCTGTAAGATCCAGCTATGAGATGCCGCAGCTGCTGCAGCATATCATAGGTGGACCTCAAACATGTCTCCCCCAGCCCCTGCAGCACTGATTGGAGCGATCGTGCTATGACGCGCAATCGCTCCAATCAGTGTGCAGTGGGGCGGTGTGATTTGCCGGTGGCCGCCCTCCCCAGGCCTGTGCTGGCCTGCGAGCCCTCCCCCAACATGTCTGCAGCGTGCAGTGGCTGGTACTTGTGGTACCACGCCACCGCCGCCGCCGCCGCCCTAGCTGTCACCGCTGCTGCACGTGAGTACTGTGCTCACTTTGCAGCCAGCCCGTGCGCGCTCCCGTGGTGCCCCTGCGCGCTCCCGTGGTGCCCCTGCGCGCTGCCATGGTAGCCCCTGCCGTGCCCCCCCCCGCGATCTGCTCCCCCCAACCCACCCCCCCCCCCCCCCGACATCCCGATCTGCTCCCCCCGCGATCTGACTGCCTCCCCCATTATCTCTGTTCTGCAGCTCCCTCTCCGGTCTCCCCCTCTGCTCTACCCCCTCCCCCTCTGCTTCCCCCCCCCTCTCTGCTCTCACCCCCCCCCCTCTCCCCCTCTGCTCTCCCCCGACGTCCTCTTACCTGTCTTCACCGGCCTGATCACATCTGCGTCCATCGCTGGGTCCTTCCTGGGCATTCTGCTGATCTGCCTGCTGCTCCTGTAAAGCTGTCCATCTCTCTGCCATCTATTCCTCTGCAGCTCTTCTGGTCAGTGATCCTCCTGCTAGTCCTCTGGGTACTGTGAGTATAACTTTTTTTTTTTTCCGTATCCCCTGTCCATTTTTACACCTCATCTGTCCGTGCGTCCCGCCAAGCGCTGATCAGGGATGCAGATAACGGATCGGCATCCCTGCTCAATTTTTGGCATGACTTTTTTTTTTCCGTATCCCCGACGCTTTTTGTATCGCATCCGTCCGTGCGTCCCGCCAAGCGCTGATCAGGGATGCAGATAACGGATCGGCATCCCTGCTCAATTTTTGGCGTGACTTTTTTTTTCCGTATCCCCGACGCTTTTTGTATCGCATCCGTCTGTGCGTCCCGCCAAGCGCTGATCAGGGATGCACATAACGGATCGGCATCCCTGCTCAATTTTTGGCGTGACTTTTTTCCATATTTGCGACGCTTTTTGTATCGCATCCGTCCGTGCGTCCCACCAAGCGCTGATCAGGGATGCACATAACGTATCTGCATCCATGGTCAATTTTTGGCGTGACTTTTTTTTTTTTACGTATCCCCGACGCTTTTTTTTATCGCATCCGACCGTGCGTCCTGTAGCGGCCGATCAGTGCACTGCGTCTGTGCGTTTGAAAAGTCAAATGGCGCTCCTTCTCTTCTGAGCCCCGCCATGCGCCCAAACAATTTATTTCCACCACATATGAGGTATCTGCGTACTCAGGAGAAAATGCACAATACATTTTATGGTGCATTTTTTCCTGTTACCCTTGTGAAAAAAAAGCTACCTAGTTGAAGCAACCGTTTTGTGGTAAAAAAAAAAAATTTTCTTTTCACGGCTCAACGCTATAAACTTCTGTGAAGCCCCCAGGTGTTCAAAGTGCACATCAAACATCTAGAAAAATTATTTGAGGGCTCTAGTTTCCAAAATGGTGTCACTTGTGGGGGAGCTCCACTGTTTAGGCACCATAGGGGGTCTCCAAACGTGACATGGCGTCCGCTAATGATTCAAACCAATTTTGCTGTCAAATGGCGCTCCTTCTCTTCTGAGCCCCGCCATGCGCCCAAAAAATTACTTTCCACCACATATGAGGTATCTGCGTACTCAGGAGAAATTGCACAATACATTTTATGGTGCATTTTTTCCTGATAGCCTTGTGAAAAAAAAGCTACCTAGTTGAAGCAACCGTTTTGTGGTAAAAAAATTTTTTTTTCTTTTCACGGCTCAACGCTATAAACTTCTGTGAAGCCCCCAGGTGTTCAAAGTGCTCACCAAACATCTAGAAAAATTATTTGAGGGCTCTAGTTTCCAAAATGGGGTGACTTGTGGGGGAGCTCCATTGTTTAGGCACCTCAGGGGGTCTTCATACCCCACATGGCGTCCGCTAATGAGTGCAGCTAATTTTGCATTCAAAAATTCAAATGGCGCTCCTTGCCTTCCGAGCACTGCCGTGTGTCCAAAGATTTGATTTCCACCACATATGAGGTATCTGCGTATTCAGGAGAAAATGCACAATACATTTTATGGTGCATTTTTTCCTGTTACCCTTGTGAAAAAAAAGCTACCTAGTTGAAGCAACCGTTTTGTTGTAAAAAAATTTTTTTTTCTTTTCACGGCTCAACGCTATAAACTTCTGTGAAGCCCCCAGGTGTTCAAAGTGCTCACCAAACATCTAGAACAATTATTTGAGGGCTCTAGTTTCCAAAATGGGGTCACTTGTGGGGGAGCTCCATTGTTTAGGCACCTCAGGGGGTCTTCAAACCCGACATGGCGTCCGCTAACAGGTGCAGCTAATTTTGCACTCAAAAATTCAAATGGCGCTCCTTGCCTTCCGAGCACTGCTGTGTGTCCAAACATTTGATTTCCACCACATATGAGGTATCTGCGTACTCAGGAGAAAATGCACAATACATTTTATGGTGCATTTTTTCCTGTTACCCTTGTGAAAAAAAAAGCTACCTAGTTGAAGCAACCGTTTTGTGGTAAAATTTTTTTTTTTTCTTTTCACGGCTCAACGCTATAAACTTATGTGAAGCCCCCAGGGGTTCAAAGTGCTCACCAAACATCTAGAAAAATTATTTGAGGGCTCTAGTTTCCAAAATGGGGTCACTTGTGGGGGAGCTCCATTGGTTAGGCACCTCAGGGGGTCTTCAAACCCGACATGGCGTCCGCTAATGAGTGCAGCTAATTTTGCGTTCAAAAATTCAAATGGCGCTCCTTGCCTTCCGAGCTCTGCCGTGCGCCCAAACAATTGATTTTTACCACATATGGGGTATCAGCGTACTCAGGAGAACATGCACAATAAATTGTATTGTGTACTTTCTCTTTTCTCCCTTGTAAAAATGAAAATTTTATGGCTAAAGTAACATTTTTGTGTTAAAAAGTAAAATTTTCATTTTTTCCTTCCACATTGCTTTGGTTCCTGTGAAGCACCTAAAGGGTTAATAAACTTATTGGATGTGGTTTTGAGCAGTGTGAGGGGTGTAGTTTTTAGAATGGGGTCACTTTTGGGTATTTTCTGTCACCTAGGCCTCTCAAAGTCACCTCAAATGTAATGTGGTCCCTAAAAAAAATTATTTTGTAAATTTTGTTGGAAAAATGAGAATTTGCTGATGACCTTTGACCCCTTCTAACTTCCTAACGGAAAAAAAATTTGTTTCGAAAATTGCGCTGATGTAAAGTACACAAGTGGGAAATGTTATTTAGTAACTATTTTGTGTGACATATCTCTCAGATTTATGGGCATAAATTTTCAAAGTTTGAAAATTGCGAAATTTTCAAAATTTTCGCCAAATTTCCTAAATTTTCACAAATAAACGCAAAAAATATTGGCCTAAATTTACCACTGACATGAAGCACAATATGTCACGAAAAAACAATCTCAGAATCGCCAGGATCCGTTGAAGCGTTCCAGAGTTATAACCTCATAAAGTGACACTGGTCAGAATTGCAAAAAATGGCCCGGTCATTAGGGTGTTTTAGTGGCCGGGGGTGAAGGGGTTAATGTCTAAATAGCTGGCAACAAAAGTGAGTACACCCCTAAGTGACATTGGCCAAATTATTCCCAATTAGCCACTTTCTCTCCCCGGTCTCATGTGACTCATTAGTGTAACAAGGTCTCAGATGTGAATGGGGAGCAGGTAACACACCATTTAACACAAATTTGGTGTTATCGATTACATACTCTCATACTGGTCACTGAAAGTTCAACATGGCACCTCATGGCAAAGAATTCTCTGCAAAAGAAGGGTAAATTAGTTACTGTACAGTTGGTATAACAGTGTAAATTTGGTGTGCCCTCTAAAAAACTCAACACACAACGATTAATGTTTAAAACGCTAGCAACCAAAGTGAGTACACCCCTGAGTGAAAATGTCCAAAATGTGCCCAAATCTGCCTTTACTCTTGTGGACATGGAGTTTACTAGAGCTTCACAGGAGCCCCTGAATCCTCTTCTACTATTCATAGCTTGTGGATGTTAGAAACCTTGCGCTCCTCCGCGTTCTATTTGAGGATGCCTCCCCAGATGCTCATTAGGATTTAGTTCTGGAGACATGCTTGGCCAGTCCAGCACCTTTACCCTCAGTTTCTGTAGCAAGGTTGCCTTGGGGGTGTGTTTGAGGTTATGTTAGAACACTTCCCGGCAGCCCAGTTTCCAAATTGAGGAAATCATGCTTTGCTTCAGTATGTCCCAGTACATGTTGGCATTCATGTTTCACTCAATGAACTGTAGCTCCTCACAGCCAGCAGCACTCATTCAGCCCCAAACCATAACACTCCCACCACCATGCTTAATTGTAGGCAATACACACTTGTCTTTCTCCTCCTTATCATAGGACATGTTTCCAGTTATCCATGTCCTTTGTGTGCTTGTCTTCAGCAAACTGTTTGCGGGCTTTCTTGTGTATCATCTTTAGAAGAGGCTTCCTTCTGGGACAACAACCATGCAGAGCAATTTGATGCAATGTGCGGCCTATGGTCTGAGCACAGGCTCAGCTAAGGGGAACAAATAATCAAGGTTCCCACTGAGGGACAGTAAGCAGTCTTTTTGGAAACTAGCTTTGAAGTAATTGACTTAAAAATATACTAGAAAATTGTATAATCTTTTATTCTACTATTATACGTCATAGACTCATAACCTAAATACTTCCTTAATTGTAACTAATATGCATAGGAATTTCATAGATAATGATCTATGTTAATAGAAGATAGCAGATTATTGAAGTAATACATTATGGTGACGATTGTTTAAGGTAAAGGATGTAGCACATGGAATTCCTGCAGCTTGTATTTATATCTGGATTCCATATGGATTAGTTAGAAAAAAAATTCCATATGTTTAAGGTCAAAGGTACACTTTAGTCCCAAAAGAGATGTCTATGGGTGCAGTATTATAGATGTTAATAGTTTGGATGTATAATTCAGCTAAACCCCATAATTACTGTCTAGGGGGATATAAATAACGCGTGTAGAAGACCCGTCACTACATAACTCATCTGATCTATTTAAAAAAAAAAAAAAGGTTTAAGAAAAATGACTAATTTGTTATACTTTTTAATAAAATTCTATATAGTAGAAAATACTATGCAAATGACCCAACTCCTTGCAGGACTTGGGTCCAAACTTCCAGCCAAGGAGTTCCAGTCATGTTCAGCGGTGCTCCAATTACACTACCCCTCGTTAAACCTGGCAGCATACAGGACAAGCTCTGACTAAAATAATACAGTCTAATACAGCAGTGCTGGATGAGTATGTAGCACCCATGCGGTACCAGGTGCCACAAAATGTGAACATGGAAACCCAAACCCCGGAATATCCGTGCCATTCAACACACCATCATCTTCAGGCCACATACAGAACCCCAACACCAAACTGGGAGACTACCCAGCAACAGGTAAAAAGGATGGGCACTGATTGGATAGTCGCCACCTAATCTGTAGGGAGAGACCCAGCAAGGGGAGGGGCCAGTGGTCAGTTGGAAAGTTGGCGGGAGGAAGTGTTTTAGTCAGGGAGAAGAAAGTCAGTGGAGTGTGGAGTTGAGAGTAGTAGTTGATGGATTGAAGAGTGAAAGTACAGAAAGGTGTAGAAAGACCTGAAGGAACACCGGAGTGCTGTAACAGGAGTGAGGGACTGTGGAGTAAGGAACCAGGACTCCAGGGACCGCGTGGGTTACCTGTGGAAGTGGAATACTCTAGGAACCGCGGGGCGCCTGTGGAAGTCTGGAACCTAGGCTCACAGGACTCAGCACGAGGCGGGGTGCAGACCCTAGTACAGCGGGACACTTTATGGTCAACTGTTAAATCTGCCAGGCGAGAAGATCTCCAGGGTCCATCGCCAACCAAAGAGTCTGAAGCATCAGCAGCAAAGAGGGGACCGGGGATTGACCCCCTTAAATAGTTCAGGCTGTCTGCAAAAGGACCAAGACAGAAATGGAGGGGTTCCCAAGAAGCTCTATTGGCCATAGGAGCCCAATACAAATGAGAGTGCATGGAGGACAGCTACCCCAGGTCACAACTGGCACGGAAAACAAGGGGAGCGGGAACACCTGGAACCGGCACCAGCAGGTCCAAGCACTGAAACCAAGTAAAGACAAGGCAAGTTCAAACTGCAATATTGGTGTGGACTGTTTCCTTATCGCCTTTGTACACTTACACAGACGGTTCCCCATCATCCACTACTGGGGCCTAGCCCTGCTTGCGGAGGGCCCAAAGCACCTAAGCTGCACTACTCTATCAGCCCCAGCAAGACCCTGCAGCAGCGGCTTCAAATAACCTGGCCGCTCACCGCAAGTGGCGTAGTCAAAAAACTCTTTTTTTATTTCTCCTTTTTCTTTTATTTTTCCCCCTTTTTATTCAGACCAACCCCCAGGGTCACGGAACCGGGCATCGGCCGCGACGACGACTGTTCCCCACACTGCACACCACGTGCCCGGGACCGAGTACCTCACAGCCCTGGGGCGTCACAAGTATATAACTATACACTGCACTTTTTCAGTTAGAGCCATGAAATAGCCAAGCTGAGATGTGTGCACCCATGGCCAGGTCAGCACTCGGCAAACCCGGTCAAATGCCGGGGCCTTGGGCTGCCGGGTGGCCCCACTCGCGGTGGCAGGAGTGGTGTACCACTAGTCAGTGGGGCCTGGTGCCCGAGCTGTCACTGGCCTCCCCACCCCAACCAAGGATCGCGCTTTCAATTGTATCGGCATCGCAGCTGCCGATACAATTGAGAGCAATTATGAGATGGAGTGGCGCGCCCCCTCTCTCATCATTCTCCCGCTCTGTCTGTCGGCGCTCTGACAGATCAGCAGCGGAGCGTGGTGACGTCATCACTGCGTGCCTGCAGAGGTCAGAGCAAGCGACAGCAGTGGACGTGCCGAGGAGACCGGAGCAGCTGGGGAACAAAGAAAAGTGAGTATGTATTCAATTACTGTGGCCAGACGACCATGGGGGTGCATTAAATGATTTGGCGGCTGTATACTACATGAGGGTGCTTAATGCTATCTGGGTCTGCACTGTGCTATATAGGGGCTGTGTACTACATGAGAGTGCCTAATGCTATCTGGGTCTGCACTGTGCTATATAGGGGCTGTGTACTACATGAGGGTGCCTAATACTATCTGGGTCTGCATTGTGCTATATGCGGGCTGTACATTACATGAGGGTGCCTAATGCTATCTAGGTCTGCATTGTGCTATATGCGGGCTGGATACTACATGAGGGTGCCTAATGCTAACTGGGTCTGCATTGTGCAATATGCGGGCTGTATACTACATGAAGATGCCTAATGCTATCTGGGTCTGCATTTTGCTATACACGGGCTGTATACTACATGAAAGTGCCTAGTGCTATCTGGGTCTGCCTTGTGCTATATGGGGGCTGTATACTCCATGAAGGTGCATAATGCTATATGGGTCTGCATTGCGCTATATAGGGACTACTTAATGTTATATGGGGGTTGCATAGTGCCATATGGGGGTTGCATAGTGCCATATGGGGGCTGCATAGTGCCATATCGGGACTGCATACTGCAGTATGAGGGCTGAATAATGCTATATGGGGGCTACATAATACTATATGGAGGACTATGGGGGCTTCATAACACTATATGGACGAATATGGCGGCTGCATACTACTATACCCCCTCAGAGCTATATGTCCCCCCACCCCAGTGCTGTAAACCCCCAGAGCTGCATGTCAGCCCCCTACCTCAGTCACTGCCCCCCTCTAGAGCTGTATGCCCCCCATTGCTGTATACCCCTTTTCTCAGTAATATGTATGCCCCCCAGTAATGTGTATGTCCCCAGCCTCTCTTGTGATGTATATACAGCAGTGTTAGTGTGCTCTATGTGCGGCCATGTCTGTTAGTGACTGCCACCAATCTAGGAGGAGTTAGATGGAGACAAGCGGGGAGGTGAATGAGGCTGTTGCCGGCTTCCCAATATTAAAAATATATATCTATATATATAATTGCCTTATTCTGTCTGTCTGTCTGTCTTGCTCCAAAATTGTGTCCTTACGGTGACACAAAGCTGATTGGCCGCTGGGCTCGCCATGGCCCCGCCCCACCGCACGGATTGGCCGCTCGCCCAGGCTCCGCCCCCACACGGATTGGCCGGCCGCTCGCCCAGGCTCCGCCCCCCACACAGATTGGCCTCTCGCCCCGGCACCCTGCACGCATTGGCAACTCGGCCACGCCCCGCCCCCCTCACGCAATGCACGCTCGCTCTGGCCCCGCCCCCCGCACGCATTCCCCGAACCGACACAGAGCCACGACTCCCAGGTGAGTACTGTACCCCCGGGAGCCCACATCAGCGTACACCGCCAACCCAGCCGACACATACCCTCGCATTGCTGTGGTTGCCGCCGTATGCTGGTGTGGGCTCCCGTGCGAGCGGGGGACGGGATACCCTGGTAACCATGGTAGCATAGTTACCAGCGCATCAAGGTCCTGCAGCGGCGGAACATACACACATGCACACACATAACAACACACACACACATCAGATCTCACTCGCTCTCACACACACCTCACACACACATCATATCGCATCCACACACTCACAACATCCTTGGATATCGCTTGATTCTCGGCGGCGATACTGTGCAGTGACCTTCCAGGACCTGCCGGAGGATCACATGGCCAGAAGCATGTGGTATCTCCGGATGTTGGGAGTGTGAGCGCGTATGTGCGATATCGTGAGTGTGTGTATGCGATCGGATGTGTATGAGTGTGTTCTGATGTGTGAGTGTGTGTGTGTGAGTGTATGCGATCGGATCTGTGAGTGTCGGCAGAGGAGCACGGCGTGCTGGGGGAGGCTGGGAGGAGAGAGGCTGATCCTGGGGAAGGCTGGGAGGGGGAGGCTGATGCTGGGGGAGGCTGGGAGGAGAGAGGCTGATGCTGGGGTAGGCTGATGCTGGGGGAGGCTGGGAGGGTGTAGGCTGATGCTGGGGGAGGCTGAGAGGAGAGAGGCTGATGCTGGGGGAGGCTGGGAGGAGAGAGGCTGATGCTGGGGGAGGCTGATGCTGGTGGAGGCTGGGAGGAGAGAGGCTGATGTTGGAGGAGGCTGGGAGGAGAGAGGATGATGCTGGGGGAGGCTGGGAGGAGAGAGGCTGATGCTGGGGGAGGCTGGGAGGCGAGAGGCTGATGCTGGGGGAGGCTGGGAGGGGGAGGCTGATGCTGGGGGAGGCTGGAAGGAGGGAGACTGGGAGGGGTGAGGCTGAGAGAAGAGAGGCTGATGCTGGGGGAGGATGAGGCTGGGAGGAGAGAGGCTGAGGCTGGGAGGAGAGAGGCTGATGCTGGGGACAGAGAAGCTGATGCTGGGGACAGAGAGGCTGATGCTGGGAGGAGAGAGGCTGATGCTGGGAGGAGAGAGGCTGATGCTGGGAGGAGAGAGGCTGATGCTGGGGGCAGAGAAGCTGATGCTGGGGGCAGAGAGGCTGGTGCAGCATGGGGGATGGAGCACGATGGGGGGTGCGCAGCATGGGGGATGGAGCACGATTGGGAGTGCACAGCATGGGGGATGGAGCACGTTTGGGAGTGCACAGCATCACGGATGGAGAACTTTGGGAGTGCGCAGCATGGCGGATGGAGCACGTTTGGGAGTGCGCAGCATGGCGGATGGAGCACGTTTGGGAGTGCGCAGCATGGCGGATGGACCATGTTTGGGAGTGCGCAGCATGGCGGATGGAGCACGTTTGGGAGTGCGCAGCATGGCGGATGGAGCACGTTTGGGAGTGCGCAGCATGGCGGATGGAGCACGTTTGGGAGTGCGCAGCATGGGGGATGCAGCACGATGGGGAGTGCGCAGTATGGCGGATGGAGCATGTTTGGGAGTGCGCAGCATGGCGGATGGAGCACGTTTGGGAGTGCGCAGCATGGCGGATGGAGCATGTTTGGGAGTGCGCAGCATGGCGGATGGAGCATGTTTGGGAGTGCGCAGCATGGCGGATGGAGCACGTTTTGGAGTGCGCAGCATGGCGGATGGAGCATGTTTGGGAGTGCGCAGCATGGCGGATGGAGCATGTTTGGGAGTGCGCAGCATGGCGGATGGAGCACGTTTGGGAGTGCGCAGCATGGCGGATGGAGCACGTTTGGGAGTGCGCAGCATGGCGGATGGAGCACGTTTGGGAGTGCGCAGCATGGCGGATGGAGCACGCATGGGGGATGCAGCATGATGGGGAGTGCGCAGCATGGCGGATGCAGCACGATGGGGAGTGCGCAGCATGGCGGATGGAGCACGTTTGGGAGTGCGCAGCATGGCGGATGGAGCACGTTTGGGAGTGCGCAGCATGGCGGATGGAGCACGTTTGGGAGTGCGCAGCATGGCGGATGGAGCACGTTTGGGAGTGCGCAGCATGGGAGATGGAGCACGATGGGGAATGTGCAGCATATGGGATGGAGCACGATGGGGAGTGCGCAGCATGGGGGATGGAGCACGATGGGGAGTGCGCAGCATGGGGGATGGAGCACGATGGGGGGTGCGCAGCATGGGGGATGGAGCACGATGGGAGGTGCACACCTCCCCCCAACACACACACACACACACACACA
Organism: Anomaloglossus baeobatrachus; assembly: GCF_048569485.1. Classification (NCBI taxonomy): domain Eukaryota; kingdom Metazoa; phylum Chordata; class Amphibia; order Anura; family Aromobatidae; genus Anomaloglossus; species Anomaloglossus baeobatrachus. Next base: position 497,897,926 of record NC_134354.1, read on the forward strand.
CAACACACCACACACACACACTGGGAACCACAAACACCGCCCTACACAGACACCCACACACACAGACAACGCTGCACACACACAACACCCAACACAAACACCGCGGCATACATAAATATACGCACATACCGCACAACACACACATTGCACAAAACATACCTCCCCCCAAAACACACCACACCCACACAAACCGCGCAACACACACACACACAATGCTACAGACACACAGCGCTCCACAAACAACGCAACACACGCAACACACATACAACACCGCTCTCACCCCCCGCCACACCCAGACAACACCCAGAACATGTACAGCGCCCTACACAAACACTTGGTAACTACACACAACAACATCTATATATATATATATATATATATATAACAAAAATCATACATTAACTACACAATACGTAAATTCTAGAATACCCGATGCGTAGAATCGGGCCACCTTCTAGTATATATATAACAAAAATCATACATGAACTACACAATACGTAAATTCTAGAATACCCGATGTGTAGAATCGGGCCACCTTCTAGTAAATATATAAAATTTAAAAATAATGTGTCTGTGTGTGCATGTATGATGTGGATTTATGTATGTCAGTGTATATGACTGACTAGATTTACGTCTATTTATATGTGTTTTTGTGAATTTCTCTTTAAATATATATGCGTATGTATGCCTGTATGTGTATGTATCTGTGCATGTCTATGTGTGGATGGGGCCCACTGAGACTCTTTTGCCCAGGGCCCACAAACACCTGGAGCCGGCCCTGGGTGCACCACTGGGCATACTGGGATCCTCTTGCCTGGAAATTTAGACCCGACTGCTGCAGGAGTTGGAAAATGTTGATGGCTCCTCAAAAGGCAAGTTTCACACATCCATGAATTCAGAACCATTCTTGTTTTCAAAGATGTGGCCTGACCGCTGCTTCTTCCAACTTGGACTAACTGTTTCTTGGACATATATGACATAGTTAGCTAAGATCAAGTGACTCATCAGTCAGGACCATGTGAAAGCGGCCTAAAGTAATATTTTCCATTTTTAGGAAAGTTACATAAAAAAAATTATCTGGATACTAATTGTCTTTTATTATAATTGAAACATAGCTATCACTATGGACATAGGTCCTCTTCATGTAATGAAATTAAATGTAAGCTTTTTAGAGGGAATTTACACATACACATTATATACAGTCGTGTGAAAAAGTGTTTGCCCCCTTCCTGATTTCTCAGGCTATGTTCACACGGGACGTTTTTGAAGCGTTTTTTTCCTGACCAAAACCTGACCTTGTGGCAGGATGTTTCCTGGGAGTCATCTGTGGTTTTGGTGCATTTTTTGTGGATTTTTTTGTGGTGTTTTTACAGCATTTTTTTCTGTAATGTCAAGATCTGCAAGGGTTCAAGAGTATCCGAGTGCTGTGTCGGTCCGGATTTGACCTGGATCCGGCACTCGGGTAGTAAAAAAAAAAGGTAGAAAGAAAAAAATGTAAATCAAGCTTGCTATAATTACCAGTCTCCGGTAGATGCGCTCCTTCCAGGTATGACATCATTCCACAGGCCCCTATCACATGGGAGGCAGGGGGGCGAAGCATGATTGTAGTGGAAGGGAGAAAAGATGGCCAAGCTCACTAACCCAGCTGGTCATGCCCACAAACCCAGCTGGTCACGCCCACTAACCTGGAAGGAGCCCATACATTCTAGGATCATCTGTACCTGCTCCCGCGGCCCCTCCTCCTTCCGGTGCCACTCATTAGCCTCATGCATATTCACTGCCTCCCCCCACTGGAATCTGCGGGTCTATCGTGCAGTAAAAAATAAATAAATAATAAATGGCGTAGGGTCCCCCCATATTATGATACCCAGCACAGAAAAAGCCCACGGCTACAAGCTGCATCCCCCAGCTGTGGGCTTGGCTGGGTATCAAAATAAGAGGGACACCGTGCTGTTTTTTAATTATTTAAATACATAATTAAAAAAACAAAAACAAACAGCGTGCGGTCCTCTTCAATATTGATACCAATATAAAGCCCAGAGCTGAGAGCTGGTATTTTCAGCCTAAAAATATCAGCCTGCAGCCGCCCAGGATTGTCGCATCTGTACCGCTCCACCGAGCCGCTCGGGTCCGGGCTCGGGTGTCGGTGGCACGAGCACCTCCCGACCCGGGGGTCACGTCACTCTGTAAGGGTGTAGTGGCGGTGCACGCAGGGGGGTTGGTGGGGTAGTTGTGTTGGCCAGAGAGGGCGTGTCTATCCGCCTGACTCCGCCCACCTGGTGTGCCTGTCTGACTCTGAGGGAGGCAATCAGGTCTTTTGGTTGACTGATGGTACCTTATTGGGGTGGGGGTGTATCTGGTGTGTGTAATGACCTGTGACCCCTGGGGTGTCCAGGGCGTCACATTCCCCCTTGGTTTAATGCAGACCGTCCGCGGGCTGCCCATCCATCACCGGTTTTATTTTCTGTAAAGATATAAACAGTTGAAAACATTCAAAAAGCATTTTTCATTTCTTCCCTTACGGGAGGCACACTTCTTGAACCGTTGCAAACGGGAACAATTTTATTAAACATACGGGGAACGGGTCCATGTCCTTCCGCTTTCCCACCAACGCAACCTAGACCTTGATGCTGCCCCTAAGAAATGGGCAGCACCCCTTTTCCCCAGTCCGGAAACAGGAACTTGGGCCAGGCTACCCAAGCAGGAACGGGTACGGTATTTCGCACCCGGCAGTCATTCAGAGGCCCCACATCCAAGGGGACCCCTGACCCAGAGGATGGTCACCGGTTCTGATGGTGACTGGACCCCAGCCTGCTCTGCTGCGTGTCCCTCCTCCAACCAGCCTCTCCGGAGACTGGCAGTTGCGGGAAGGGCAGTTGGGTAATATTTGCAAGCCCAATAGCTATTGGGTGGCTTGCTAGTTCTCAGCTTTGTCTTTAGGGAAAAGGGGACAACATCAGTCCCAACTGGGACGGGCACTTCAGTAGTCGGGTCCGCTACCATAAAACAAAACAACGGTTGGTCCCAACGGGGACTGTCCTTTTTGACAACGGTGGTCCGCTGCCTTAATCTTCATAGTGAGAGGGTGGCATGGAAGTTCGGACGTGAAGCTGAGCACCCATATATGCCCTCCTTACACTCGATGCCCGCATGGGCATCCCAGACTCGCGGGTCTCACTGTGAGCGGGTTTCATCTCCATAATAACCGGGGCCAACACCCCCTCGGTGGCAGGCGGGTTACCGTCAGCTGTCGTATCAGGGGCCGCCACCGCCACTTCCGGGTCAACCGCTTCCTCATCTTCCACTGGTGCTGCCATGCCCTCTTCCGGGCCAATGGCCCTAGGGGCACCTGGATCCTCTTGGGCCAGGACCGCGGCCGTCGCTGCCAGTGAAGATGTCAGCGGGCCGTGCGGGGGAGTAGTGGCGGCCGGCGCGGGCAACGGGAGAGACCGTATAGGGGCCGGGGCAGTACGGGTCTCTCAGCCGCAGTGGCCGGTCCCTCAGGGACATAGGGGCGTGGGTCACCTACCCGCTCCGCAAGAATGGTCTCCACTTCGTACAACCAGCTCCTCCACCTCGGCCATCGATCAATCCATCAGGCGGCGCATTTCAGCTTGGTTGCGGCGACACAGCAGCATCGTCTGGACCTCCAGCCACGCCGGTGTCCCGGGCACGGGTTCCAGGGCTTCAGGCTGCTCGGACGGGGTGGACATGGCGCTGCACCTTCGGGGTCCAGGAACAAGACGGATGCAGAGTCCTGGCGTCCCTGCTTCTTATCCCCGGGATCACATGGGGCCAGCTCTTCGCCCGCCCCCCCCCTTCGTTTTTCTACAGCACTTCTCCCTTTGGGGGCTGGGCTTCACTTTCGCGCCTTCACTGCTCGGGGAAGACTACTCGAGTGGGAAACTTTCGCGCCCAAGATGGCGGATATTCAGATTTTTCAGCGGGACGCCGCTGACGGGAACCACAAGGCGCACTTCTACCGGTAAGTAGACTGGTTCTATCCTGTTCGTGACGCCAGAAGAGTCGATGTGTACCGCCCCGCGGCCTCGGCTGCGACCACCGAGCCGCTCGGGTCCGGGCTTGGGAGTCGGTGGCTCGAGCACCTCCGGACCCGGGGGTCACGTCGCTCTGTAAGGGTGTAGTGGCGGTGCACGCAGGGGGGTTGGTGGGGTAGTTGTGTTGTGAAGTTCGTGACGCCACCCACGAGTTGTGGTGATGGTGGACACCACCGCTGCGGTGAAGGTACGGGGACTCCCAGGAGCAGTGTAGGGGCGCAGCTAGGTGTTGACCCCCCCGTGGGTAGGGGATGTTGGTCATGGGGCCCGCTTGGCAAAGGGCCGGGGTGCAGGGCGCAGGGTGACGATGCAGCGCGGTGCGGTGCCTGAGGGCACTGGTGTACTCACGATTAAACCACACAGAGTCACTGGTAAACCAAATGGGGTGACAAACGGGGCCCGCAGCCGGCTGCAGTTTCTCCAGATAGGTTGGTAATGTCCGCCTTTCTCCTGCACCTGTATGTGATATACGCTCCCCGGCGTATATATGTCGTAGGAGCCCGGTTGCCCACAGACGCTGGCCCCTTGGATCTCTGGCCTCTGGCGGTGGCTCCTATACAGACGGGTTGGGCTGTTGCCTTCAATCGGGACTTAGGTGGGAATGAACCCCTGAGGTCCAGACCGCAATCAGTTGATTTGACTATGGTGGTGGCTTATAGCCTAGTTCGGGGTCTGAGTACACTGCCTGGTGCTCCGGTATCCAGTTGGCTTCCCGGTTCGGTTCCGGCGGGCCACTACCCTGTCCCGGTCCCTTACTGTTCCACCGGTCGTATTCCCGGTCTCCTACAGGCAGCCACTACCGTCTGCCTGCCTGAATGATCTGGGGTCCTAGGCTCCAACCCAGGCCCCACACAGAACTGCGCTCCTCTCACTCCTCTCTCCAAACCCTATCTCAATCTATCTACTTGTGTTTTCCTGCCTCAGGCCAGCAGACTCCTCGGAGGGTGTGTCTAGCCGCCTGACTCCGCCCACCTGGTGTGCCTGTCTGACTCTGAGGGAGGCAATCAGGTTTTTTGGTTGACTGATGGTACCTTACTAGGGTGGGGGTGTATGTGGTGCGTGTAATGACCTGTGACCCCTGGGATGTCCAGGGCGTCACACATCCTTTAGATGCTACAATCCCAGCACTTTACTCGGCTCTTCCCAAATTGCTTGGCGCAGTGGCAATCAGGGTATCAGGGGTTAATGGCAGCTCATAGCTGCGACTAAGCCCTAGATTGGTAATGACAGGCGTCTATGAGACACCCCATCACCAATCTGTAATAAGTGAAAAGAAATAAACACAAACACCGAAAAAGTCCTTTATTTGAAATAAAATATAAAAAGCCCCGCTCTTTCACCACTTTATTAACCCCATAATCCCCTGCAGGTCTGACGTAATCCACATGAGGTCCCACGACAATTCAGATCTGCTATTCCGGAAGATCACAGTGAGCGCCATAGAACTGGACTGCCCACTGTGAGCTCCAGAGAATGAATGAACAATCAGTGGTCACGTCTCTCAGGTGATTTCCGGTCACAGCTGGGGATACCTGATAGCCTGAGAGAGGTCACCGCTGAATGCATGCGCAGCTCACTCATTTTCTCCACTAGACCCGCAGACCAGGTCTGTGATTGGTTGCAGTCAGATGTTGGGGGCACGTCTAACTGCAAACCAATCACAGATGAAAGCAGTAAATATGTAATCAGTGGGGAAATGGAGGAGCCGCAGCAGTGGCGTAGCAACTGCTTTTGCCACTCGGGGTGGTCATCAAATTTGCCGCCCTCGTCCATTGGCAGTCGATAAGGGTACTTTCACACTTGCGTCGTTTGGCCTCCGTCACAATGCGTTGTGTGACGCATGTGACGGATGCGTTGTAAATAGTGTGAAAATAAAGGCAACGGATTCCTGTGAAATAACGCGTTGCGTTAGTTTTCTGAAGCCGAGAGCGAAAGACCTAGCCCCCATCATCACCGCACACCCAGGCACTACCGCCCCCATCATCACCGCACACACGCAGGTACTACCACCCCCCTCATCACCTCACACACGCAGGCACTAACGCCCCCATTATCACCGCACACACCCCGGCACTACCACACCCATCATCACTGCACACACCGGCACTACCACCCCTATCATCACCTCACACTCCGGCATTACCGCCCCCATCATTACCGCACACACCCCGGCACTACCGCCCCCATCATCACCGAACACACCCCGGCACTACCGCACCCATCATCACTGCACACACCCTGGCACTACCGCCCCCATCATCACCGCATACACCCTGACACTACTGCCCCCATCATCACTGAACACACCCCGGCACTACCTCCCCCATCATCACCACACACACAGGCACTACCGCCCCCCTCATCACCGCACACATGCAGGCACTACCGCACCGATCATCACCGCACACACTGGCACTACCGCCCCCATCATCACCGCACACACCCCGGCACTACTGCACCCATCATCACCGAACACACCCCGGCACTACTGCCCCCATCATCACCGCACACACAGGCACTACTGACCCCCTCATCACCACACACACGCAGGTAATACCGCACTCATCATCACCGTACACACTCAGGCACTACCGCACTCATCATCACCACACACACGCAGGCACTACCGCACCTATCATCACCGCACACACCAGCACTACCTCAGTGACGTTCCCGCTGACAGCGCAATTCACTTCAGTTGCTGTGTAGAGCTGACAGGACTGACGGTGTTCTACGGCTGCTCCTGTCAGCTTCATGTAGCAGAGGTGGATGCGTTGCGGGACCTCGTGAAGATTACGCCGGACCTGGAGGGGTATTTGGGGATTAAAAAAGTGGTGAAAGAGGGTGTTTTTGTTTGTTTTTTATTCCAAGTAAAGTATTTTTTCGGGTGTATGTGTTTATTTACTTTCACTTACAGGTTAATCATTGGGGGTGTCTCATAGATGCCTTCCATGATTAACCTAGGACTTAGTGGCAGCTATGGGCTGCCATTAACTCCTTATTACCCCAATTGCCACTGCACCAGGGCAATTTGGGATGAGCCGGGTAGAGTCCCGGGACTGTCGCATTTAATGGATGTGGCAATTCTGGGTGTCTGCTGGCTGATATTTTTAGGCTGGGGGGCTCCCCATAACGTGGGGCTCCCCATCCTGAGAATGCCAGCCTTCAGCCATGTGGCTTTATCTGAGCTGGTATCAAAATTCGGAGGAACCGCACACCGTTTTTTTTTTTAATTACGGTATTTATTTATTGTACTGCACGATATAGACCCGCCCACTGGCGACTGTGATTGGTTGCAGTGAGACAGCTGTCACTCAGCGTCGGGGGCGTGTCTGACTGCAACCAATCATAGGCGCCGGTGGGCGGGGGAAGCAGGGAATATGAGATAGAATAATGAGCGGCCGGCATTTTCAACAGAGGAGAAGCCGCCGGAGCAGTGTGACAGCCATGCAGCGCCGTGCCAGTGATCAGTCAGTGATTGGTGAGTATAAGGGAGGAAGAGGGAGAGACCGACCGACAGAGAGAGATAGAGACCGAAAGAGAGACCGACCAACAGACCAACCGACCGACAGAGAGAGAGACTGATGATGGGGGCGGCATTTTTTACCCCAAAATGCCGCACCCCTGACACGTGCCCCCCGGGGCGGACCGCCCCCTCCGTCCCCCCTTTGCTATGCCACTGAGCCGCGGGAGCGTACAGCCACGTCAGTGATTCAGTAAATATACTCCGCCTGCTCCAATCCCTCTATCCCCACCACTATTTAAGTGCTGAGAAGGATACCCTGGATTTTTCATTAAGGCTAGTTTCACACTTGCGTTGAACGGCATCCGTTGCATTGCGTTGTGTGACGGATGCAACGGATGCGTTGCATATAATGGCACAACGGATGCAACAGATCGTACAAAACAACGGAAAGCTTTTTTTTTTTTTTCTTCTTTACAGTTTTACCGGCAGCAGACTATTGTGAACGATCAGCTGATCACCCGGCTGCCGGGTGCTCAGCTGATCGCTCTCAAAAGCCGGCTGCCGGGCGCTCAGCTGAGAGCTCTCACATGCCGGCGGCCGGGCGCTTAGCTGAGCGCTCTCACATGCCGGCGGCCAGGCGCTTAGCTGAGCGCTCTCACATGCCGGCGGCCGTGCGCTCAGCTGAGCGCTCTCACATGCCGGCGGCCGTGCGCTCAGCTGAGCGCTCTCACATGCCGGCGGCCGGGCGCTCAGCTGAGCGCTCTCACATGCCGGCGGCCGGGCGCTCAGCTGAGCGCTCTCATATTTATTTTGGATAGTCTATCTCTCACTTGTAAAATGAACTGAACCTTAAAATTATAGACTGCTCATGTCTTTGTCAGTGGGCAAAGTTAAAAAATCAGCAAGGGATCAAACAATTATTTCCCTCACTGTATATGTCCCCATCCTGGTATATATGTCCCCTTCCTGGTATATATGTCCCCCTCCTGGTATGTATATCCCCCTCATGGTATATATGTCCCTCTCCTAGTATATATGTCCTCATCCTTGTTTATTTGTCACTCTCCTGGTACATATGTCCTCCTCCTGTGCCTCTCTTGGTATATATGTCCCCATCCTGGTTTATTTGTTCCCATCCTGGACCCTCCTGATATATATATATATCCCAGTCCTGGGTACATTGTGGTATATATGTTCCCATCGTGGTTTCTGTCCCCTTCCTGGTATATGTCTTCCTCCTGGTATATATGTCCCCATCCTGGTATATATGTCCCTATCCTTGGCCCATCCTGGTAATATGTCCAGACCCTTGTTTATTTGTTCCTTTCCTGGTATATATGTCCTCTTCCTGGTATATTTGTCCCTTTCCTTGGCCACTCCTGGTATATATGTCATCATCCTGGTATATATGCCCAATCCTAGGGGCCTCCCGGTATATATATATCTCCCTCCTTGGCACATTCTGGTATATATGTCCCATTATGGTTTCTGTCCCCTTCCTGATACTATATATATATATATATATATATATATATATATATATATATATAAAATGTCCTCCTCCTGGTATTAATGTCCGCTTCCTGGACCCCTCCTGACGTATTTGTCTGCTCCAAAAAGAAAAAAAAACAAAAAACATTTTACTCACCGTCTCCAGCTCCCACGTCGTAGGACGTCCTCTCTGAGACCTCTGGTGCACATCCAGCTGGAACAAGTTAAGGGCTGGGTTCAGCGGGCGCCCAGCAGATTGTCCCGATCCTGTCTTCAGCTCACGAAGTTCTTACCTGTCCCCGCCAGCTGCTGTGTCCTTGCCACCTCCACGGCTGTTACCTGCAGCAGTGTGATGACATCGCAGAGTGATGACCTCATCACGCTGCTGCACACTGGGCAACGGGATGGTGCGCCTGCACTCTGCTCCACTGACCTTGCCTTTAGCATATGGCTAATTTGCATGTGATATCTCTTCGCATGCAGATTAGTCATATATACTGGCTGAAACTACATGGCCGGGCCCCCCTCTTCACCAGGCTCCATACACCAGTCATGGTTGTCATGCCCTGATGGCGGCCCTGCCACTAAGAACTAACTAACTGTGACTATATGCATGGTCGTAACCATGGATACCTTAGGTCCTGCAATGCCATGAACATGAGGTAAACCATATAGTTAATCAGAAAAACTATACTACATTTCTAATAGGCAGTATTTGGTAATATTATTAATATTATACCTACTACATATTGAGATAGGATCTTGGAGATGGGAATGCCCCTTTAAAGCCATAGACATGAAAATAAAAAACAAAAATGACATAGGACTGGCCATTTACACCGGCTCACATGCAGAGAGTTGCATTGTTATTGAAAATCACATTTTGTACCATTGTTAACACTTCTGCACAGATGCACATTCTTTTCTAGTCTCCACTCACAATGTGAATTATTTCAGTGACGCTTACCATGTGACTTTTAGTGAAATTTATGGGTGATTTGTTCATTGGCTTTAGTCCTAGAACTCTTTGTATGACTGAGCAACTCCTAAAGAAAGCTGTGAAGCTGGAAAATTTCACTCCATTGTGCATAGCTTATAAAGGAAATTCTGAAAAAAAAAATCCACGTGAACGGTTTCGAAATACCAGCTGCGAAGAGCGGAATGTTAATCTAATGGCTGATCACAATGCCAGAGACGTAGGATTAGGTAACACATTCATCAGAATAAATGGTGGCCATTGCAACTTGTCGTAAATCAGACTTTTCCTGGATACAGGAAATCAAACAGCATAGCTCTATTTTAATGGAGATACTTTACAGTTACACTTGTGCTTGGACTCCTATTTCTAGTTAGTCAAATTACCTTTTCAGTAAACTGGGAAGCTTCAGTAGCTATGGTGTATATTGTGGTTATGCAGGAGCAGGGGCGATGTACACAGAACACACATCTCAGCTCCTAAAAAAACAAACAACAAAAAAGTGAGCCAGTGTATGAGTTGGTGTACATGCAACTTGTAAGCTCATGTTTACATTGGCCATACCATAAGGCCCCTTTCACACGTCAGTGATTCTGGTACGTTTGTGCTTTTTTTTAAACGTACCAGAATCACGGACATACGCAGACCCATTATAATGAATGGGTCTGCTCACACGTCAGTGATTTGTCACTGCTCGTGTCTCCGTGCAGCGTACCCGCGTGTACGTGATTGCTGCACGGAGACATGTCCATTTTTTTCTGGCATCACTGATGTTCCACGGACCACGCAGTGGTGTGGTCCGTGAAACACGTGCCAGAAAAAAACGTGCTTTTAAAATAAAAAACATTTTAACTCACCCGGCGTCCAGCGATGTCCTCTGCAGTTCGTCCTCCCTGCTCCTTCTGTGCCGGCTGATTACTGTCGCGCATATTCATTATGCGCGACACAGCCGACCCGGAAGCAGCTCCTGCAGGGGTCACCGCCGGCCGGATGCTGCGTCGCGGGAGCGATCAGCACCACGGACAGCGGGAGCGGGAACAGGTGAGTGAATCTCTAAGTGCAATCACGGGCCACGGAGAACGGAGCCCGGATTGCACTTAGACAACCCACGTGTGCCGTGATTTTCGGCACACGCAGGGACAAGTGCGTGTTTTACACGCCAGTGAAAAACGTCTGTGTTTTTCACTGACGTGTGAAACGGGCCTTAGACAAAGAAAACCCAAGATAAAAACAATATACCTTCCTGTAACTAAATAAAAGCATAAACTTAACTCCAGCAGAATGTTTTTGGAAAAAGAGACTTGAGAGCTTCATATGGTATTATCCAATCAGTGGCACAAAGGGAAGCAAATCAAAATCTGTAAAGCCAGGGAGTAGTCCGTAATGTGCAAAAGGAACATCCAGGGTGTAGAAGAGCTGAGAAGAGGTAATACAGGAACTTCCTTGTGGGTGGTATCATCAGACCATGACTTATCCAGTTTTAAATGCTCACTGCTGTAATGCTCATGTCCGGGTTAAGGGCCGCGAGCGGGATTAGTAGACCCACTGGACCACAGGGGGGACCTAGACTTACCCCTTAGTGGGAGTGGCTTAATTAAGCACCTACCATGAGGCGGACGCTAGGTACCACTCCTAGGGCAGTGACCAGGACCGTGGCAGCTAACACCCAGGACAGGTGACAGACTCAGGAATACACAGGTACAGGTGGGGTGACTGAGGCAGCCTGGACAAGCAGGTACAGACAGGAATGGTTGGCACAGCAGGGATAGACAGGTATAGGAATTCAGGTACTGGAGACTGACAAAGGGATAACAAGACAGGAGCTCAGGACCTGACAAGCTAGGTATCAGACTGGAGACTGACTGACTAACTAGAGGCATTGTGTAGGCACCTCCCCTAATGGGAGGATGCCTTAAATACATAGTGCCTCTCAGCCATAGGCTAAGAGGCATTTCCTTTAAATAGCACTCTGGTCCTTTAAGAGGAAGGCCAGTTTGCACGCGTCTTAGGTGCACTGCCAGGAACCCTGTGCGGAATGTGCAGGGCCCGGGAGGGGAAAGGAGGTAGCAGCACACGTGGATGGCTGGGGGAGTGTGGGGGAGGAAGCAATCCGGCCTGGGCAATGACTAAGTCGACGTCTTTGCAAAGAGCAAAGACGCTGGCGGTACAACTGCCCTTAACAACAAATTTTCATAAATCAATAAAACAAAACACAAATAAGTCTTGGTCAAATCAAAACAGACTGTCAGTACAGACAATGAGGTGACAGTTTACAAAACATATTAAATGTTATGGAGGGGAGATGGAGAAGGAATGAGTCAGTGGCATAACTAGAGTCTCTTCCAGGTATATATGTCCCTCATCGTGGGCCCCTTCCAGATTTATTTGTCCCCCATCCCGATATGTATATCTCAACCCTTCCGGGTATATATCTGCCCTGTTCTGCAGCTATTCTCTAATGCATAAAAAATATCTTCTCATCTTTCCCCACTCCCAGGAGCTATGGCATTTTCATCTGTAGCCGCACTAGAGGCAAGCAAATGAAATAGGTGTACCTACTATGGGTGACCCATGACCTCACAGCTATACCCCTCTTATGAGCCAGGAGCATGTATTGCTGCACATGGACCCAACGGCTCTCTACGCAATAAAGTATTTCAGCTGAATGTGCATCCTTAGATGCGCATCTGGCTGAAATGGGCTCTGACGTTGGCGGGCCTGCCTCCCACACCAGCCCAGTCTCAGTCACACCCTCTGTGACAGCAATCGTTACGCCCCTGAGAGGAGTACAGTCATGGCCAAAAGTTTTGAGAATGACACCAAAATTATTTTTTCATATGATCTGTTGCCCTCTGGTTTTTAATTGTGTTTGTCTGATGTTTACATCACATACAGAAATATAATTGCAATCATATTATGAGTACCAAAAGGTTATATTGACAGTTAGAATGAGTTAATGCAGCAAGTCAATATTTGCAGTGTTGACACTTCTTCTTCAGGACTTCTGCAATTCTCCCTGGCATGCTCTCAATCAACTTCTGGACCAAATCCTGACTGATAGCTGTCCATTCTTGCATAAGCAATGCTTGCATTTTGCCAGAATTTGTTGGTTTTTGTTTGTCCACCCGTCTCTGGATGATTGCCCACAAGTTCTCAATGGGATTAAGATCTGGGGAGTTTCCAGGCCATGGACCCAAAATCTCTATGTTTTGTTCCATGAGCCATTTAGTGATCACCTTTGCTTTATGGCAAGGTGCTCCATCATGCTGGAAAAGGCATTGTTGGGCGCCAAACTGCTCTTGCACAGTTGGGAGAAGTTGCTCTTGGAGGACATTCTGGTACCATTCTTTATTCATGGCTGTGTTTTTAGGCAAGACTGTGAGTGAGCCAATTCCCTTGGCTGAGAAGCAACCCCACACATGAATCGTTTCAGGATGCTTAACAGTTGGCATGAGACAAGACTGGTGGTAGCGCTCACCTCTTCTTCTCCTAATAAGCTGTTTTCCAGATGTCCCAAACAATCGAAAAGGGGATTCATCTGAGAAAATGACTTTACCCCAGTCCTCAGCAGTCCATTCCCTGTACCTTTTGCAGAACATCAGTCGGTCCCTGATGTTTTTTCTGGAGAGAAGTGGCTTCTTTGCTGCCCTCCTTGAAACCAGGCCTTGCTCAAAGAGTCTCCGCCTCACAGTGCGTCCAGAAGCACTCACACCAGCCTGCTGCCATTGCTGAGCTAGCTCGGCACTGCTGGTAGTCCGATCCCGCAGCTGAAACAGTTTTAAGATACGGTCTAGGCGTTTGCTGGTCCTTCTTGGGCGCCCTGGAGCCTTTTTGGCAACAATGGAAGCTCTCTCCTTGAAGTTCTTGATGATGCGATAGATTGTTGACTGAGGTGCAATCTTTGTAGCTGAGATACTCTTCCCTGTTAGGTCATTTTTGTGCAGAGCAATGATGGCTGCACGTGTTTCTTTAGAGATAACCATGGTTAACTGAAGAGAAACAATGATACCAAGCACCAGCCTCCTTTTAAAGTGTCCAGTGGTGTCATTCTTACTTAATCATGACTGATTGATCGCCAGTCCTGTCCTCATCAACACCCACACCAGTGTTAATGGAACAATCACTAAAGCAATGTTAGCTGCTCCTTTTAAGGCAGGAATGCAATTATGTTGAAATGTGTTTTGGGGGTTAAAGTTCATTTTCTTAGCCAATATTAACTTTGCAAGTAATTGCTGTTAAGCTGATCAATCTTTATGACATTCTGGAGTATATGCAAATTGCCATTAGGAAAACCTAATCAGTAGACTTTGTAAAAATTAATATTTGCAGCATTCTCAAAACTTTTGGCCATGACTGTACTCAGCAGGTTGCGAGATCAGGCAGATAGAGTTGTAGCTTTTATTAAATGTATTTTACTTCAGTACTGGATTCACACCCACACAGTTCAGTATTGTTTTTTTATGACTTCCATGCTGTTGTTGCTTCTGTGTGTGAGCATGCTCAGTTTAGGAGTCATCAAAGCAGTTAGTCTCCATTCACCAGCTCAGAGAGAAGTGAAGAATTCACCAGCAGAAAAGAAAACTGGTGACAAATTTACAATATCAGTCATATAATTGGCAGAAATAGGTTTATTCCTCATGTATAAACATGTGACAGCTTATTTTGAAAAGTTAACTGAAGCTACTAAAACATTTCAATATTAAAATACATAGCAATGCGACACTATGGTTATATATAACTGACTCATGTACGATAAAGTGTATATATACATTCCATAAAGTAACAGCTGTTAATATTAAAGTACAATATGAAATCTCATGCTAAAATTCACAAAGTCCTTCAATATCTTATCTTTATCCTTTTCCCTGATATTTAGTTTAATTGACTAGGTTACTTACATAAAATCATGCTTTGCAGATTATCACTACAAAACAAACACAAAACGGGAAGGACTCCTAGTAACAATGATTACAACATTATGACAAGTCACGATACTGGTATGCACCCAGCCCAAATCTAAATACCTCACTGCTCAAAAACCTTCAGATGTCATGCTAGAATCTAAAAAAAAGTTTCAAAAAACTTATAAGTGGTTGATACTGTTTAATGGATAACTGAAAAGATGCTAATATATAGCAAGCTTTCTACACTACTCAGTTCTCTTCTACTGGCTAACATGGTACAAAGATATATTTTACCTGTATGCTAGAATATAGTGAGAATGAGACTAAAGGCTGCTTTACACATAACGATATCGCTAGCGATCTTGTTAGCGATGTGACACGCCCAGATCATTGTTACGATTTGCCGAGATCGCTCATAATAGTAATTTTGTAGCGGTCACACGTATACATCTCACAAATGACGCTACATCGTTCAGCGATATATTGTTTGACCAAGGCGGTCGTGTGGATGTTGTTCGTCGTTGGCAGGGTGTCAAACGTAGCAATATGTCTGCTGCGTTCCAAACGACGAACAATATTTTGAAACTGAACAACGTGTCAACGATCAACGATTTTCACCCTATTTGCGATCGTTCGGAGTCGCACGTAGGTGTCACATGTAACAACGTCGCCAACGATGACGGAAGTGCGTCATGAAAACCATGACCCCGACGACATATCGTCAGATAAATCGTAGTGTGTAAAGCGGCCTTAAGTTCACACAACAGTGTAAAACAAATGGCAGTTTCATCTAGAAAACTCAGACAATTTTGTTTCTTGTTATCAGTGTGCAATCCGTTTTTTTACAGCAGCAGCTAATATTAATTTACAAGACCATTTAAAGTTTCCTATATGAAAGAAGTGAAATGTATCCGTAAAATAATTGATGCTATACTGTCACTATTTCTGACACATGGAAGAAATTAGTGCAATTTTTCAATGCAGATTTGGTCAGTGAATAAAAAAAAAAAAAAAATCATTCATCTGCACTGCCTCATTGAACAACATTGGTCTGAGTGCTGTCTGATTTTTAATAGCACTTGGACCAAAAATACGGTTGTGTTACCTATCTTTAGGCTGAATCCACATGACCATATAAAAAAAATTGTTACATTTTCATCCCCCAAAATGGCCATTTTTTTATTCTTTATTATGATCTGTATGCAATCCACTTAGCAGCTGTTTTTATACCTCAACAATACATTTTTTTTACAAGATCAAAAACACTTTCCGATGTGAATAATTGCAATGTGTTTGTAAAATGAGATGTATGGTTAATCCGCATGGGATTTGTGTTTTTGTTTTTTTTTTTTGCTTACCCTAGTTTTTAAATAGGCAACTCTCATCTGAAATGCAGCAGAGAAAAGTGCATGCTGTGATTATTTTCACAGACACTTTTATACACACTATAAATAATATATATACAGTATATACTATTGTACAGTGGAACTTTGGTTAACGAGAACAATCCTTTCTGGGTGTGTGCTTGTTAACAAAGTTACTCGTTCAGCAAAGCAAGATTTCCCATAGGAAATCATTGCAATGCAGACAATTCCTTCCACAACTTGTTAAATGTCCCATCCTGGTCCCCTATTGTGTCATTCCACACATGCACAAACACCCACAAACACACACATGCATGCACGCACATATATGCTCACCTTACCTTCCGCTCCATCGCCGGTCTCCTGGGACTTGCTGTTCTCCGGTGCGGGCCGTGTATCGGATAACCATAACGACGAGGGCGGAACATCCGCTGCCAGAGCACTGGCATCAAAAGCAGGAGACGCTTGCCTCTGATTGGCCAGCGCGCTGCCTTTGAGTAGCGGTGACAGGACGCTCCTGCTTCGTCGCTATGGTTGCCGATGCACAGCCTGGAGTGGAGCGGCGAACTACAGGACCCAGGAGGCCGGCGATGGAACTGAAGGTACACATATTATGCTCACCTTACCTTCCGTTCCATCGCCGGCCTCCTGGGTCTTGTAGTTCGCCGCGAGGACGTCGCGATATACCCGGGAACTACAAGAACCATGAGGCTGGCGGTGGAACGGAAGGTAAGGTGAGCATAATACTGCATGTGCGTGCGTGCGTGTGTGTTTGTGTGTGTTTGCGTGTGTTTGTGCGTACATGTGTGTGTTTGTGTGGACTGCAAGTGCAGGTCACAGCGCAGTGGATGTACGGAACCGGAAGTGTGTGCGGTGAGGATTTCGCTCGTACAGCAAAGTTTTCTTGTAAACCGAGTTACAAATTTACAGAAAGCTTTGCTTGTTAAGCGAAATTCTCGTTAAGTGGGTTACTCGGTAAGCGAGGTTCCACTGTATATGTTTTATTTACATTATCCACATAATACCACCATATGGTGTCCAAATAACACTGACATGCTTTTATAACTATCTAATACACACACACACACACACACACACACACACACATATATAGTTATTAATATCATGTCATGCTCATCCCCAGTCATACTACTACGAAGTGATGAAAAACATAGACCAAATACTGATGCTGTAGAGCAGAGGTCCCCAACTCCAGTCCTCAAGGCCCACCAACAGTGCAGGTTTTTGGGATTTCCTTAGTATTGCACAGGTGTTAATGTAATTACCTGCCCAGGTGCTGGTTCCAACAGCAGTGCAATGCTAAGGAAATCCTGAAAACATGCACTGTTGGTGGGCCTTGAGGACTGGAGTTCGGGAACCCTGCTGTAGAGTACCCCACTAACAGCACCGTGTATTGGTGGCAAGAAAAAATAGTCTAAACTCTCCGATCTTTGAGAGATTAATTCAGTCCATTTTTTTTAAATGCACAAACAACTTATCGTCAATGCTATATCACATATTCACAAATAAAAATCTGAATATACTGCCACGGATTACAAAGCTACATTGTGCAGGTAATTAGTGTTTTGCAATACCTACAGTGCTCATAATTAGTGCAAAGTCAACTGTATCTGAAGAGGATGTAAAGAGAAAAAAAGATTGGGCATGATGAAGATCTGCACTCAATGTTTTCTTCTCATAGGAGATATGCCATTGTCATTGGTATCTGGCAGTGCCTATACACTTTAGATGGTTGTTAACCAGCCTTGTTCTGCCAACAACTATCTTTCCATATACATGAACTCCTCTAAGCCTGGCCAAACATTCAGGTATTCTTTGTAGCAGGAAGTGTAAAGGCCCAGTCACACACAATGACTTACCAGCGATCCCGAAAACGATGCGACCTGATAGAGATCGCAGGTAAGTCGCTGGGAGGTCGCAGGTGAGATGTCACACAGTCAGATCTTACCAACGATGCAGGAACAATACAGGTCGCAGTAGCGACCCGTATAACGATCTCAGCAGTCACTGTGACTCTGTCACACAGTGTCAAACACAGCGATGTGTCCTGCCCAGCAGGACATCGCCTTTGAAGAAAATGGCCTGGACCATTCTTCAATGACTAGAGATCTCACAGCAAGGGCCTGATCGCTGGTAGGTGTCACACATACCAAGATCGCTAATGGGATCGCTACTGCGTCACAGAAACCGTGACTCAGCTGCGATCTCGCTAGCGATCTCGTTATGTGTGACGGTACCTTAACACTAGAACTACTGGACTCGTGACACCTATATAGAAATACATGGTGCAAAGTAGTCAAAATGAGTACCTCAGTAGTTCTAGTGTTAAACCTCTGTCTTTCCCCACTGGCAGTGGCTTACATGGCGTGAGAACAAAAAGATCAATTATTTAATCCTTATCTCAGCCAGCATCAACTATCGCAAGTCAGGAAGTCAGGAGGTCCCCATACACCTTTGATGGTCCAGCAAGTCAGGAGGTCCCCATACACCTTTGATGGTCCAGCAAGTCAGGAGGTCCCCATACACCTTTGATGGTCCAGCAAGTCAGGAGGTCCCCATACACCTTTGATGGTCCAGCAGCCCTGATGAAATCAGACATACTAAGACTGAATGTTTATTAGACAATCTGAGGGAATAATTGTTGAAGGTGGATGGGCATGTTTAGTGCCATCAAATAGACAAATAGTTGTATAGATTTCAAGTGTCAAACACCACTAAATAAGTTTCTTTCGGGTCACATCATATTTATGACCTATCAACAGGATAGGTCATCAATATAAGGTCAGTGGGGGTACAACAACCAGCACTTCCACCAATCTGCTATTAGTCATCGTGTAATGGCCACTGCCAGGTATTACAGAACAGATTATTCCTTTCAAGAGACACAAATATACAAAAATCATATTTTCTACCTAGAGGAGAAATTAAATTCAAAATCCATCCAATGGTGCTTAGACAACTCCAGGCCAGTCTCCACTAGTGAACAGTGAAAAACTAGGATAAAAAGTTGCAATCCATTACCAAATGAAAAAGTTAAAATATTATCTAATTTCCATCTCAGTAACAATCATACGTAATGGAACTTGAGATACTTAGAGTTCTTGCACTAAGAACTCATGGGAGTTCGAAACGTATACGTATACAGGAGCTATAGGTGTCTCAGGTTCCATTTTTATCTGTAATGTTTACTAAAACTTAATACAATTGTTTTACTTTTTCAATTGGTTCCAGATTGCAACATTTTAGTCCTATTTTTGCTTTTAAATAGAAGTTGTTCTGTAGTACCTGGCAGTGGCTGCTACACATTGAATGGAGCTCATCTGTACAGCTCTGTTCCATCAGGGTTGCTAACTTGATTTTTTAATTTCTTTCTGCTTATAAAAAAATTACAGACAGGTAATCATTTTAATGGACACGTAAAACTATAATAAATCATTATGATTATACTGTAAGTGAAACATGCCTACAGCCCATAGATCTTATCATAAGACATCAGCTGCATTCCCTGTGAACAGTAAAATGATAATAATTATACTCAAAATAATATGTACAAGTTTCTTCAGCTTCAAAAAAATCACGGACTCTTCACAAGTTTTCTATAGATAGGGCAAAAAAGTGTCCTATTTACGGACTGTCCTGGAATTTTTGGACGGTTGGCAACCCACTGTTGTGTTTTACACCGATCCAATTTCTGCATGTAAGAATGAATAATCATATACACTTACATGCAACAAAAGACAACTGGCCCACTCGTCTATCTCCTGCCTCCAACGCGCGTTTTGTCACCTTCATCAGGGGGTCTGATGAAGGTGACGAAACACGCGTCGGAGGCAGGGAGTAGACATGTGGGCCAGTAGTCTTTTGTTCCATGTAAGTGTATATGATTATTCATTCTTACGTGCAGTCATTGGATCATTGTAAAACACTGATCTGTAGTACTTAGTGAGTTTAGGAGTTGCCATTTGTTTGTCAGTTAGTGCACTATTATTTAAACATGTGTTGTAGCCAGGAAGCATACGGGCTTGATGCCAAACAATGGCAGGTGTTTAATATCTACTATTGCTGCATTGTATGTGATATTCAGGATTTATACTAGTTCTGCACACTGACCTTGGTCTGTTTACTTTACAGTGGTGGTAATTTCCATTTTTATGATTAATACATGCTATCGTTGTTTTTAATGTGTAATAAAAAATAGTTTTTCCTTTTGAATTGTGTCCAGTAGTTCACCTTTTTTTTCTCATGCTATTGAGATGGGTATAGAAGTGTGAGTCTATTTTTTTATTATAAGGCTTTCAGGACACATATTTACGAGAGAATTTTGATTACAAAATAAGAAAATGCGTAGTTAGGTAAGCAGCTGCCCTTATGCAGATGTATATCATTAAATATAAAATTTCTTCCCATAAAAGTGCATACAGCGGTGGTCTAATGTGTGGCATATGGTTCATGTACACCGTGTTAATCCAGGTCTTTATTTCCATATGCATTATTCTGGAAACATGATCTGAGAGATCTTATCATTGTGAACTTTGTGGAATGGTTACCATTACTTAAATGCTACATAAACGACTACAATTGATATATAACACACGTCAATGGAAATTTCTCACTGTCATGTCTCTAGTAACAGTAGTATTTGCATAAATATTACAGTCATGTTAGAACATTATATTGAGATGTATGAGTAAAGGGGGCTTTACACACTGCGACATCGCTAATGCGGAGTCGTTGGGGGTCACGGAATTTGTGACGCACATCCGGCCGCATTAGCGATGCCGTTGCGTGTGACACCGATAAGCTATTTTGCATCGTTGCAAAAACGTGCAAAATCGCTAATCGGTGACATGGGGGTCCATTCTTAAAAATCGTTACTGCAGCAGTAACGAAGTTGTTCCTCGTTCCTGCAGCAGTACACATCGCTCCGTGTGACGCCGCAGGAACGAGGAAGCTCCCCTTACCTGCCTCCCGGCTGTTATGCAGAAGAAGGAGGTGGGCGGGATGTTACGTCCCGCTCATCTCCGCCCCTCTGCTGCTATTGGGCGGCGGTTCAGTGACGCTTCAGTGACGTCGCTGTGACGCCGCACGGACCGCCCCCCTTAGAAAGGAGGCGGTTCGCCGGTCACAGCGACGTCGCCGGACAGGTAAGTATGTGTGACGGCTCTGGGCGATGTTGTGCGGCACGGGCAGCGATTTACCCGTGTCGCGCAACAGATGGGGGCGGATACCCACACTAGCGATATTGGGACCGATATCGCAGTGTGTAAAGTAGCCTTAAGGCTACATAGGTTCTGCTGATCTCTGCTCAAACTGGCAGATGTTGCCTTGTAGGAAGTTCCATGTTGTGCCAACCACAGATTGATTAACGTAGTTCTCCCTTCTTTTTTTCTTTTTTTTTTTTAAATCCCTGTTGTAATAATATACCGTAAATTTATGGATATGGATGCAGAGGTTTTATGGACTGGGTTAAGGAATTGAGCCCGTTCCATACCTGGCAGATGCCTGCTCTGTTGTACATCTCATTTGAATTTTCTTGGCTACTATTGGGCAACTGAATCACACATTTTAATAAATGACTGACACGTTTAGCAGCCGTTATTGGAGCTATGTTTTTTTTATTCAGCAACATGTCTTGAAAAAGTATTCATACCCTGTGAACTTTTCTACATTTGTTCACGTTGCACTCACAAACCTAAATGCATTTAACTGGGATTTTATGTGATACACTGAAAAGCAAAAGGGTAACAATGTTTTGAACATTTAACTTTTCTTTTTTTTTTAATGTAAACTTTATTGATTTTCATAAAGTATAACAAGACATAACACAGTATCTATGTCAAATGCAAGAAGTGAATTCTGTCTTGACTCTTTAACGTAAAGAGTACCATTAAAATATCATTAAAAACAACCATATCCATAAGAGAAGGAAAGGAAAACGTAGATAACGGAAGAAGAGGAGAGGACATAAGAATCAGAGAGAACCTTTGACTTTTCATATCTCACCATCCACTACAACTTTGAGAGTGAGACTACCTTCACTCATTAAACAATCATCTTGGCTATCTCATACATAAATTTGACTTGCAACTATTTAACACATGATTAGTTATGCAGATTCTTGTCATGTCACTGCATTGTTACTGTTTGGCTCTTAAAAATCTAAATTTAAATATTTATTTTTGTAGTATTTTCCAATTCCATCTTTTGTTTTTAACACTGCCTGAATCCTTCTAGGCATGCTCTCAATCACATTCAAGCATGTCTCAACTGAAATCTGATTTCCAGGTCTCTTCTACATGGTCCCACTATTGGTGCATACGTGTTGACTCGACTCACTTGGGTATGTATGCAGCTTTTTCTTCATCTCTACTCACAAGTGTTCAATTTGGTTGAGGTCTGAGGACTGTGGGAGCCAATCTACCACCTCTACTTCATTGTCATTTAACCATTTCTTTGCCAATCTCGACATATACTTCAAGTCATTGTCCTGCTGGAACACTATGTCATCCTTTTCATACTAATAGTACTAGAGTATACAAAGTAACTTGTCTCATAGGATACTCACATACAGCGCAGTATTGAGACCACCATCAATCCTGGTCACGTACCCAAAGCCTTTGGCTGTTTATCAACCCCATATAATCAGGCTTATTCCACCGAACTTGACAGTTCCTTCAATTTCTCAAGGCTGATGGATCTTTTTCCCTTGTTTCTTGCAGACCTATTTGCACCCATCAGAAGATAGTCTATTGACTTTTGTCTCATCGGTCCAAATCACCTATTTCCAATCTTCTACTGTCCACTTTTTGTACTCTTTTGCAAAACTTGAGCCAACGCTTCTTAGGGTGTTATTGAAGTCGAGGCTTCTTCACCTTTTTTCGGGTCACTATGTCAGAGTTGTGTAATGTACGTTGCCCTATGCTTGCATGGACGTCTCTGATTTCACTATTACGAAGCATACAAGCTACCTCAGATAGTCCTGTGTGTACAAAATCAAATATTGTAATGAATTTGTATTTAATGATCCTTTAATGATTTTGTGATCTTAAGTTGCCTTTTAATATGACATCTTTCATATGGTTTATGTTGTGTCCAGGACCACAGAAATGTTTGGCCACAAGTACAGTGCCTACAAGTAGTATTCAACCCCCTGCAGATTTAGCAGGTTTACACATTCGGAATTAACTTGGCATTGTGACATTTGGACTGTAGATCAGCCTGGAAGTGTGAAATGCACTGCAGCAAAAAAGAATGTTATTTCTTTTTTTCTTTTTTTTTTTTTTTTAAATTGTGAAAAGATTATTCAGAGGGTCATTTATTATTCAACCCCTCAAACCACCAGAATTCTGTTTGGTTCCCCTAAAGTATTAAGAAGTATTTCAGGTACAAAGAACAATGAGCTTCACATGCTTGGATTAATTATCTCTTTTTCCAGCCTTTTCTGACTAATTAAGACCCTCCCCAAACTTGTGAACAGCACTCATACTTGGTCAACATGGGAAAGACAAAGGAGCATTCCAAGGCCATCAGAGACAAGATCGTGGAGGGTCACAAGGCTGGCAAGGGGTACAAAACCCTTTCCAAGGAGTTGGGCCTACCTGTCTCCACTGTTGGGAGCATCATCCGGAAGTGGAAGGCTTATGGAACTACTGCTAGCCTTCCACGGCCTGGACAGCCTTTGAAAGTTTCCACCCGTGCCGAGGCCAGGCTTGTCCGAAGAGTCAAGGCTAACCCAAGGACAACAAGGAAGGAGCTCCGGGGAGATCTCATGGCAGTGGGGACATTGGTTTCAGTCAATACCATAAGTAACGTACTCCACCGCAATGGTCTCCGTTCCAGACGAGCCCGTAAGGTACCTTTACTTTCAAAGCGTCATGTCAAGGCTCGTCTACAGTTTGCTCATGATCACTTGGAGGACTCTGAGACAGACTGGTTCAAGGTTCTCTGCTCTGATGAGACCAAGATCGAGATCTTTGGTGCCAACCACACATGTGACGTTTGGAGACTGGATGGCACTGCATACGACCCCAAGAATACCATCCCTACAGTCAAGCATGGTGGTGGCAGCATCATGCTGTGGGGCTATTTCTCAGCCAAGGGGCCTGGCCATCTGGTCCGCATCCATTGGAAGATGGATAGCACGGCCTACCTGGAGATTTTGGCCAAGAACCTCCGCTCGTCCATCAAGGATCTTAAGATGGGTCGTCATTTCATCTTCCAACAAGACAATGACCCAAAGCACACAGCCAAGAAAACCAAGGCCTGGTTCAAGAGGGAAAAAATCAAGGTGTTGCAGTGGCCTAGTCAGTCTCCTGACCTTAACCCAATTGAAAACTTGTGGAAGGAGCTCAAGATTAAAGTCCACATGAGACACCCAAAGAACCTAGATAACTTGGAGAAGATCTGCATGGAGGAGTGGGCCAAGATAACTCCAGAGACCTGTGCCGGCCTGATCAGGTCTTATAAAAGACGATTATTAGCTGTAATTGCAAACAAGAGTTATTCCACAAAATATTAAACCTAGGGGTTGAATAATAATTGACCCACACTTTTATGTTGAAAATTTATTAAAATTTAACTGAGCAACATAACTTGTTGGTTTGTAAGATTTATGCATCTGTTAATAAATCCTGCTCTTGTTTGAAGTTTGCAGGCTCTAACTTATTTGCATCTTATCAAACCTGCTAAATCTGCAGGGGGTTGAAGACTACTTGTAGGCACTGTAAATGGTTTTTTTTTGTCTGTAATTGTGTCAGCACAGGAGGAACTGCCGTCCATCTTAGCTGGAGCAAAATAGGAGTCCGATGTCTGAAGGTCCTTTTTGTGCCTCTCTGAGTACTGGCCTCCTACTTGTTGTTGGCCAAGGAAGTCCCACTCATTCAAAATATAATTGTTTTTGAGGCCTTACTCTAGTGTGTTCCAGGATGTATTGGAATGCCTCCTTATAATTTTTGGCAGACCTTGCACACAGTGGCTACTCTTTACCAGTCTAGGAGTCCCACTACTTCAAAATGGGGGAAAAAATGTTTTCTTAGGCCATCCACTACATGTATTCCAGGGTATATTGTAATCCCTCCTTTCAATTTTTGATTGGCCTTGCACTTAGTGTATAGGCTTCACCAGTCTTGGAGTCCCACTCCTCACAAATAGGAAAAAATAGGAAAAACAGTATGAGACATCTCTTGCACATGATTTCCCTTTTTTCCTGACTGAAATGGAAAAATGCTGCATTTTTGAAAGGAGCATGTCAATTCTTTCAGAGTTTTTTGCAGCATTTTTCACCATTGAAAGCAAAGAGAGAGCAAAAACGATCTGTGTGATAATAAAATTCAAAGTTAAATTTGCCTTATACGAGGGGCTGCTAAGTCTTTGACTTTGTGATTTTTTTTTGTTTCTATAGTAACGAGTGTTACATCACATGAAAGCCTTACGTGTCTAATATATGTTTTCAAAATTTTGTGTTTGTTGCTTATGGCAAAAGTGTTCTACACACGCAGGAAAACAAAATGGCGGAGTCTAATGCGATATTCACAGCAACTGAGAGCAGAGGTGTGATAAAATTCTTGTTTCTGCAAGGAAAGTTTACAAAGGATATTCATGGTGATATGTTGCAGATATTGGGGCATTATTGTCCTTCATATGCCACAGTTAAGAACTGGGTTCCAAATTTAAAATGGGCCACTTCAACACCAATGATGAGGAACATCCTGGACGACCAAGACTGGTTGTTGTTCCGGAGATCATCAATGCTGTGCACAATCTCATACTGGAGAATCGACAAATTTCAGCTAAAGCAATAGCAGACATCATGGGAATTTCCCGTGAACATGTTTGTGTCATTATCCATGAACATTTGGATATGAGGAAGCTATCTGCAAAGTGGGTCCGCAAATGTTTGACAACAGATCAGAGAAGCGTGCGAGTGAAAACTTCCTGGTCCATTTGTTAGCGTTTCCGGATTGATAAGAACTTTCTGGATCAACTGGTCACTATGGATGAGACCTGGATTTATTTGTATGACCCTGAAAACAAGGAGCAGTCAAAATTGTGGAGGCATAGAGGTTCTCCTCATCCAAAGACGTTCAGGGTGCAAAAATCAGCCACTAAGGTGATGGCGTCTGTGTTCTGGGATAAGGAGGGTGTGCTGCTAGTGGACTACCTTCAAAAGGGTTCCACCATCAATGCAAGGTATTGCATTGAACTTTTGGACCAAGTGAAGGCATCTCTGAAGGCCGGCAAGCTTTCCAAAGGAATCTTGTTCCTGCAAGACAACGCTTCCGCTCACACTGCACAAGCGACCACAGCAAAACTGGAGAAGCTGGGCTTCCATCTGTTGACCTCCCACCTTATTCACCAGATCTAGGTCCCCTCCGACTATCATCTGTTACCAAACCTGAAGAAGCACTTCAAGGGTACCAAATTTCACACCATTTCTGATGCCATAGCTGCTATGGATGCCTGGTGTGAGGCACAACTGATATCCTTCTTTTGCTAGGCTTACAGAACTTGGAATACAGATGTAAGAAGTGTGTTGACATCAGTGGAGAGTATGTGGAATAAATGTAAAATTTCATCATCATATCTCGATTCATTCTGGGTAAAGCCAAAGACTTATCAGCAGCCCCTCGTATACCCCCAGTGCGAGCCATTCAAACACTGCAAGCGGCTTGCACTGGGCTGAGCACCAAACACCGAACTTTACTGTTTGTGCTCGCTCACCTCTAGAAATAAATGCTTCTGAACAGGCTGTTCAGCTTTAGGTTGGATGACTCAGGTCTCAGGCTTCCACCAAACTGTAGGACATTTAATTTTCAAAGCTTGCTTTGCTATAAATGACTGAATTACATTTTTTTTATGTTTTTGGCCACTTTTTGGTAAAACCTTTTATTGCTCAGTAGTTGTGCCAGGATAACGATACTTAAAGATATACAGTCCAGTATTGACTTGTCAGTGAGACTTAATATGTGCTCTAGTATTAAAAGGAACCTGTCACTAAGCCGTCACCTTTACTGCCTTTACTGCCTTTTTTTAGAGTAGTCTAGCAACATGCCTCCATACCACCAACCCTCTTAGCATTTAAAAAAAAAATACCAGTCTGGTGGGCATCGCTGGTTTTGCTCGGCGCCTCCTTTTTCCGCCACAATCACTGTTGTTTCTATACCTTCATGTGGATAACACGGCCTATGTCAGAGAAGAATGGCAGAGCATTACCAGCAACGCCCATAGGTCCAGACCGTGCTGTATGAGGGGATTATAAAAGTTGTTTTGCTTGGACATTTAGGTACTATGCGCACGCTGCGGTTTTTGCCGCGGATTTGCCGCGGTTTTGCTGCAGAAAATGTTCATAACCTTTCTGCAGTCCTTCCCCAGCAAAACCTATGGTAAAAAAAATGCTGTGCGCACACTGCGTTTTTTCCCCTACAGGTTTTGCTGCAGAATTTCTGCAGCAAAAAGAATGAGCATGTGACTTTAGGCCGTGTTGTAGCACAAATACTGCGTTTTTCTGCTGCCTTTTTTTTGCACAAAAATTCTGCTCTGTTTACCTGTCCAAGCAAAGTGGATATGATTCCCTGAAAACTTTGCCATAAAAAGTAAAAAATTGCAGTCAGTTTTTTAAATGCAAAATCAAAGCTTTTCTGTATTATAAAACACATTAAAACACTGCTTCAAATCTGCTCCAAAAAGCATGACTTATAGAGGAAAAGGCATAAAAAAATCAGCAAAAATGCAATATCCAGACATACCCGCCTGTCAGGATACAAAGAAATGGCACATGGGTGTGGCTAGGGTGTGGCTCGGGGTGTGGCCAAATGTGTCACAGTGCGCTACATGTCCTAATTTAATTTCTTTCTGTTAAAAGGTTTGTAGCTATGTGACAGGTTCCCTTTAAGATGACTGTATTTCATCACTCACCTGCTGCTCTTTATCACATGGATCTGTCAGTGTAGCATTCCAGTCTCAATATTTTCTTCTTTCCTTGTCAGTTTAGTGACTCAAAAGAGCATGTTCAGCTAAAGCTTCATTAAGCAAGTCATATACATTGCTTACCTAGCACCTAGACATGAGTCAGCATGAAAGATATGCTATATATGCCAAAAGCTCCACCAGTCCAATGAGCAGGCCCCGACTGGCCTCACCTGTGTTAGTAAATTAGGTTTTATCTGCACGACATGTGTACTAGATGAAAAGAACACCTTGTATGTCTACTGTACATTCCTCCATCATATACTTCATAGTCCATATATATGTCTATATATACACAGTTTAAGAACACTCTCAAGCATTAAACTCACTTTTATGGGGCATTTACTGTATATTTTTTTCTTTATGTAGTCAAGCAGCCCATAATAGATTATTTTGCTACATAGTGCTACAAGATTCCATAATGTTTTGCAATATTTGTACCTAAAGTTCCATTATAGCATATTATTATTTGTTATATTAAAATGAATTTATTTAACTATAGAGGCATACAGAGTCAATAATTGGCAACTGTTGTTTCATGGGTACATGCCCACGATGAGTTTTAGTCACGTTTTTGATGCTGCATATTTTCGCGGTGTCAAAAACAGCGTTTTATATTACAAGCACAGTGGATGGGATTAATAGAAATCCCCTGCCCACTGTGCTTTTTTATGCTTTGTAAACTGACCTGCGGTGCATTTTTCCAAGTTGCAGGATGTCAGTTTCTGTTGCAGTTGCGTTGAGTTTTCTGTGCGGATTTTCCCCCCATAGACTTGCATTAGACACGGAAATTTCACACATGCATTTTTAGTGCATTTGCTCAGCGGAAACGCATCAAAAAACTCATGTAAGCCACACCTAGAAAACAAAACTTCTTTATTTAAAAAATGACACACCAGAGTCAAAAACACAATAAAAACGCAGGTCAAAAACGCACACAAAAACACAATAAAAATAACGCACGTAATCAAAGGTGTGGTGATGGTACGGAAATTCTGCAGTGTCAAAAACTTAATGTCTACTGATCATGGGAATGTAGCCTTAAGGCCCTGTCACACACAGAGATAAATCTGCAGCAGATCTGTGGTTGCAGTGAAATTGTGAACAATCAGTGCCAGGTTTGTGGCTGTGTACAAATGGAACAATATGTCCATGATTTCACTGCAACCACAGATCTGCCAAAGATGTATCTCTGTGTGTGACGGGGCCTTTAGGGTCCTTGCCCACGATCAATATTTGCAGCGGTTTGGACGCAGCATATGTCAGCTGCGTCCAAACCGCTGCGGTGTACAGTGCAAGCATAGTGGACAGGATTCCTAGAAATCCCGTGCCTACTATGCTTGTTTTTTCCACAGCAAACACTGACCTACGGAGCAGCTTTCCCGACCACAGCATGTCAATTGTTTGCTGCGGAATTGCCTGCGTCCTCCGTAGGGAGAACACAAGCAGGAGACCACAGCGCACGGATCCCTGATCATGGGTACAAGCAGCTGCTGTCTCCTGCTTTCTCCTGCATAGGAGACGCGCGGCCCCCCCGGTCAGGACTCACTGCGTTCTGAATGCAACGACTCCTGATAGTGGGTACATACCCTTATATTACTGCAAAGAGAAGGAGCATTGCAGTACATACTTAAAAAAAAAATCTTCAGCCTCCTGCACTAATCTGTCACTACTAGGGCTGAGCGGACCCGGACTTTAAAGGGTACTTTACACGCTGCGACATAGCTAGCGATGTCGTGCGCGATAGCACCCGCCACCGTCGTTCATGCGACATTTGGTGATCGCTGCCATAGCAAACATTATCGCTACGGCAGCGTCAAACGCACATACCTTTG
This sequence comes from Anomaloglossus baeobatrachus, assembly GCF_048569485.1. Taxonomy (NCBI): domain Eukaryota; kingdom Metazoa; phylum Chordata; class Amphibia; order Anura; family Aromobatidae; genus Anomaloglossus; species Anomaloglossus baeobatrachus. The sequence continues at coordinate 497,928,005 of NC_134354.1, forward strand.
CAGCGACGTCGCTGTGACCGCCGAACAATCCCCCTTCAAGGGGGAGGTGCGTTCGGCGTCAAAGCAACATCACTGTGGCGTCACTAAGCGGCCGCCCAATAGCAGAGGAGGGGCGGAGATGAGTGGCCATAACATCCCGCCCACCTCCTTCCTTCCTCATTGCTGATGGACACAGGTAAGGAGAAGTTTGTCGTTACTGCGGCGTCACACATAGCGATGTGTGACGCCGCAGGAACGACAAACAACCTCGCTACTGACCAGACAACGATTCTTAGTAAATGAACGACGTGTCACAGACCACCGATTTTTGCCTCTTTTGCGATCGTTAAAGGTCGCTCATAGGTGTTACACGCTGCAATGACGCTAACGACGCCGGATGTGCGTCACTAACACTGTGACCCCGACGTTATATCGTTAGTGATGGCGTAGCTTGTAAAGCACCCTTAAGGCTATGTGCGCATGGTGCGTTTTTCGCTGCATTTTTATGCGTTTTTCGGTTGCATTTTTGGTCTTAAAACTGCATGACTTTGCTTCCTCAGCAAAGTTTATGAGTTTTCATTTTTGCTGTCCGTACAGTGCAGTTTTGTTTTAGGTGCGTTTTTGTGGTGATCACAAAGATGCAACATGTCAATTCTTTCTGCGTTTTTGCCAACGTTTTTCACGCATGCAATGCATTGGAAAAAACACAGCAAAAAAGGCGTTAAAACGTGCAAAAACGCATGCATTTTTTTATACATTTTTTACCGCGGGTGTGTTTTTTTGCGGCCAAAAACGCCCAAAAATGCTGCATCTTTGTGGTCACAAAAAAAGGGAACGTGCGCACATAGCCCTATAGTCCGGATCCGCGCGGTTTCAAAGATGCCCGGGTGTACGATCCGGATTTGGCACTGGGGAAATTAAAGGAAAATAAAGAAAATAAAGAAAAAAAGAATTAAGCAAGTGTTTAATACTTACGGAGACTTGTCATGGCGGTGTCATGGCTGCAAACTGCTTCCGGGTCACGCATTCACTTCTTGTACTGCACATTAGGCTCATCGCATACACACAGCCTTCTGTGCTTTCCCCGCCCACCGGCCGTCCTGTCGTCTGTGATTGGTTGCAGTCAGACGCGCCCCCAACCTGTGACAGTGTCTGCCTGCAGTTATCGCTCATCATGGATCAGTCATTGTCTGCACTCACAGCCGTCGGTTGTGTGCTATGGCCGCTCGCTGTGAGATGTAGCACAGCTGGAAGCAGCGTGGGACCTCATGTGGATTACGCCGGACCTGGAGGGGTGTGTTTGGGGTTAATAAAGTGGTGAAAGAGGGTGTGTTTTTGTATTTTATTCCAAATAAAGGATTTTTTTTATCTGTCTTTGTATTTATTTACTTTCATGTACAGGTTGGAGAAGCAGGTATCTCATAGACGCCTGTGCCATCACGAACCTAGGGTGTAGTAGCAGCTGTGCGCTGTTCTTAACCCCTGCTATTACCCTGATTGCCAACGCACCAGGGCAATGGGAAGAGCTGGTAAAGCTCCGGGATTGTCACATCTAATGGATGCGGCAATACTGGGTGGCTGCGGGCTGAGAATACCGCCAGCTGACTTTTTCTTGGCTGGGTATCAAAATTGGGGGGGAACCGCACGTATTTTTTTTTTTTTTATAATTATTTATTTAAATAATAATAAAAAAAAGCTGCATGCGCGTTGCATCCCTCAGCACAGCCGCACACTTTTCTGACAAGAGCGGGTCGGCAGCATGTGTTTCTATGTACCTGCACGCTCCTGTAAGGAAAGTGTGCGGCTGCTGGGTGATGTCATGCTAGACTCGCATGAGTCTCGCATCACATCACCAGGCACAGACGCACACTCTCCTGGCAGGAGGGGGTCGGCAGCATGTGTTTCTGTGTACCTGCACACTCCTGTCAGGAAAGTGTGCGTCTGCCGGGTGATGTGATGCGAGTCCATTGCACGTGTGACTCTGGGCTTATTTTTACACACCGCGCAGATAAAGCTCGACAGCTGGGGGCTGCAGCTGGGGGTTTTATCTGTGCAGCATATGGGGGACCCTGCGCTGATTGCTTTATTTATTAATTTATTTTTATACCACCATACTGACCCGCAGACTCTTGCATTGCTTTCACCGCCCACCGGCCGTCCTGGCGCTTGTGATTTGTTGCAGTCAGTTGACACGCTGCCACTCAGGGTGAGGGCGCGTCCAACTGGAACCAATTACATGCACCGGTGGGCAGGCAAAGCAGGGAATATTCAATTGTCGGCTCCAGAAGGTAAAGCATGACCCGGAAGGAGTGTGCCCCTATCTCTTCCACCAACATTTTTAATCTCTGGATTCTGGTCCCCATAGACTTATATAGGTACCGGGTTCCAGAACAGATCGGGTTTTTTTTAAAATTTAGCAGGGACCCGCCGATCCCGTTTTTATACGAGTTCGACCAGCTCTATTCACTATGAATCAATTTACAGAGAGACAGAGGTGAGGCGAGTGAGAAAAAAAGTAGACGGAGGAAAGTGGGGAAAAATGCAGAGAAAGTGAGTGAAAGAGAGAGACAAAAAATGAAAGAAAGACATTGTATAGAGTAAAGAAACAGGAATGTGAGAAATGAAAGAAAGAGACAGGTACAAACACAGTCAGACAATGCAGGTTACCAAACTGAGGGCCCACAATGACGTCTACAATGACAATTAGCTGACAAAGTGATTGTTTTGTACTATTCTATGGGAACAAGGGCATACCATCCACAGCGGCAGATCAGGCAGCTGCTATGGGGCCCATGAGCTGTGGGGCTCCAATGCCAAGTGGCACGGCACCGTCAACGCCCCCACCTGATATAAAGATTACAACTATATCTGCATCCATTCTATGGTGCATAAGGAATCCTTCAGGTCCCTACCCTGCCTGCATGCCTGAGAGTAACACAACACAGCAGGCGCAATGACGTAATGAAATCACACTACCTACGTGGAGCCTCAGTGTGCCCAATGCACTGACCGGAGTAAACATTGACATACTTGTACGGGATATGATGGCTTGTGGTGGAATCATAATATGAGTGTGTGGGCAGAGGAGTAGCTATAAGTTTAGCTCGGAGGGGGGGGGGGTGAGCGAAACATCTGAGTTGAGTTACCAAGGCAACTATGATAACTACGGTGGCGCAGACTAATCATAGGTATAGGGGAACTTCATCAGATGACACAGATATTACCACTATGTGGTGACTATATAGTGGTAGATATCACAAACTCCTTATCCTTCTGATGCCCCCATATATGCTCTTATTACTGTACCTGTTTGGCACAAAAAACAACTTCTCCTACTGCCTTACATATTGATGCCTCCACTGTGCCCCTTACATGGTAAAATGCCTCCTTTGTGTCCTCTAGATGGTAAAATTGCCTCCTAGAAAATATTAATGCCCTGTGTAAGTGCCCTAGATAAGTGCCCACATTTTGCTTCTAGAAAGTAACAGTGCTTCCAGTGTGCTTGTGACAGTCACAATACCCTAAGTACCCCTATAACAATAATGGTACAAGTGTCCACTTAACATTTAATAATGTCCCCTGAGTCCCCCCATGTATAGTTCCTTTATAAAGAGTAGGATGCTCCTACACCTCTCCTATACACAGTATGATGTTCCCATAGCTCCCCTATAACATACCTCCCACCCGTCCCGGATACAGCGGGACAGTCCCTCTTTTGAGCCTTTGCTCCCGAGTCTCGCCTGTGAGCTATGTATCCCGTAGCTCTGCCCACCCACTGTAGCCCCACCTCGCTGTTTCTCCCTTCTATCCAGTGACCAGAGCTGAGCGCGCTACATGAAACTCCTGTGATTGTGTCAGGTATGACTCACCCCCGGTGTGGCGCCCCTGACCTGGTCAGGCACCACTGAGTACTGCACCCATGCTGGGGACAGTACAATACAGGTAATCCAGAAGGCTGACCGAGGTGTGACTACACAGGCGCATAGTGATCAGGTCTCACACATGTACCTATGAGAGGACCCCTGGGGATCCCAGGAGGGGGAAAAGCCTTCACCTCCACTGGAATAGTGGAGGGGGCCAAAAGCCTCCATCTCCTCTCAAGGGGTGTGGTAAGAGAGCCTGGTTGCTAGGTGGCGTAGGCAAGAACAGGAGAGGAGGAGCAGTGAGCCGGTTCAGTGCAGTGCAGAGTCCAGGGAGCTCCGAGAGGAGCTGACCCCTACCCCTGGGGCTGTTGCAGTCTGACAGCGCCCGCGCAGTGGCTACCGACGGGGGAGAACGGTCACCTAGGAGTGCTACCCGAAACCCGTCTCCAGCTAAAGAGAGAGCACAGAGTGGGAAGTAAGGAGACTGCTAGGGAGTACCAGGCCCAAACGGGCGGCAGATCCCGGAGCGGGGATAGATCCAACTTTCTTTGCTAAACCTGCCGGTGTGGGGCCCTCAAAGCCCACACCACAACACCTAAAAGCCGCAGCCACGTAGCCACAGTTAGGGCCCATAGTTCACAGGAGGCAAGCAGCTGGAGTGATCTGGCCCAGGCAACAAGCAAACGGCAAACGAAGGGGAGAGAGGCTTCAGCAACTTCCCTGGGTGACCCCCATAGGGACTAAAAGTCGGGGTTACCCCAAACCACCAAGGGCTAAGGAAGGCGAGTTGGTAGTCACCATCAGAAGTCAGCCTGAAGGATACCTGGTTCCCGCCTGGTTCATCCCAGCTACGCCCGGGTTACTCACCCTGCCACCTGAAGTGAGTAAAACCCCTGAAAGACATCCTGCGTGTGTGGAGTTATTCTGCGCCTTGTGGTACTACGCACCTACACAGGGCCCTGGGGCTTGCCTCACTCTCAGGAGGCTATTCCAACTAACTGCACTCACCATCAGCCCCAGGCGTCCCTCAACCTGCAGTGGCGGTCCCCACTGACCGCAATACTGAGAGTGGCGTCACGACAAATAGAAGATTCCCTACCTGTGACGAGATCCAGCCGAGTGGAGTCCCTGAAGGTAATGCACCGACACAACACCTGTGGGGCTTCACATCTGGCGTCACGAACAGGATAAGGACTAGACCTGTCCAGACAGGTGACCATGTGCCTGGGCGGTCCGCTTGAAAAATTGGAAGCGCCGCCATATTGCCACCATGAAAAGCGCGCTGAAAAACAACAGCAGCCCGCGCTGGGAGAAGTTACCGCCCACGAAGAGGTGTGGCTACCCAGAGATCCCCTGCAGAGTTCTGACCTCGCTTGTGAAGAGAGCGGAAGCGTCCAGAGACGGCGGAACGGAAAAGAAGCCAGCAGCTTGTTGCTAGAGAAAATGGCGTCTGAATGCAGAGACCCAGAGCCAGGCTCCGCTGCCTGGTGGTGTCGGGAGCTCGCCGAGTTCTGCGATCAACTGGAGGCCAGGGTCGGAAGGCTGATCAGAGAGGGACGGACGGAGTTTCTGTGGATGACCGCGGCGGTTCAGGCCTATGAGGGGAGAGCCGCGCGCCGAGTGCCAGACCGGGCGGTGACGACTCAGACCCCGATGCTGCCACCGATGGGTGAGTCCAGTGATGCCCCTGCCAGCGCGAGTGCCCCGACCCCTGCTGCCACGTCCGCGGTCCCTGAAGAGGCGTCCGGCGCGGCGACGCTGAAGCAGGCCGCAGCCACGCCAGGTGCAGCCCGCCAAGCTCAGGCCGCCGCAGCGATGCCCTGCTCGGCCCACCAAGACCCGGTCCCTGCAGCGACGTCCAGTCCGGCCCGCAAAGAACCGGCTGCCACCGCGACCCTCATCCATGCCGCAGGTGTGACGCTGACCCAGGCCGCCGCCTTGCTAGGCCCGGCCCGCCGAGACCCCACCGCAGCAGCAACGCTCGTCCGCGCCGCAAGTGAGGTGCTGAACCAGGCCGCAGCCCCGCCAGGTGCGGCCCGCCAAGCTCCGATCGCTGCAGCGACGCCCAGCCCAGCCTGCAAAGATCCCATCGCGACTACGACGCTGATCCAGGCCGCCGCCATGCCGGGCGCGGCCCGCCAAGACCAGGCCGCCGCCATACAGGGCGCGGCCCGCCAAGATAAGATTGCATCACCATTTTCCCCGGCCTGCAAGGCCAGAGCAGACACTGCTCCCCAGTCCAAGGAGGTCCCTGCTAGGAAGCCCACACTGGGGGAGGACCCTGCATACTGGCAGCTGAAGGCTGACATGGAGGCCAAGTTCCCACAGGAGATGGTGGATCAGTACATGCTCCCTCCGCACACCCCCAAGAGGATTCCGGCAACCCCTGCAGCAACTACGCCAAAGAGTCCCCCGCCTGGGCCTGCTGAAGAAAGTCCATCCCCAGCACTGCCACCAAAGGAGTGCTCAGAAGAACTAAGGGGGAGGGGAGGCCAGGAAGCTGAGGAGCTGACTCAGGAGCCACCAGCAGTGGATCCATGCCCAGAGCCAGAGATGCTGCCGTATTCCCGCTGGGACGAGGAAGACCTGACACCGTCTGCTGAAGAAGATTTGCCTAAGAGCCTCACCTGGGAGCTGGTAAGCTGTACCTCGCAGAATCCAGTCCGCAAGACACGGCGCTGTAGCAGAACCCAGTCTTTCCCTGCACCGCCATCCCCAGAGCAGAGAGAAGTCACGGCCCGAGACCTAGAAGAAAAACGGTTCCTGAGGAGAGCCAAAGCACAGGTCAGAGGACCCCTTTGTAGAGGAATTGTGGAAGACTTTAACTTGAAGAGCGGATATGGCTTTATAGTGGCACCAGGTATGAAAGAGGGCATTTTTGTCAATAGACGAGACGTCAGAGCCCACTTGCCCAGAGGACATCCTGGAAGAAACCTGAGAATGGGAGACTCCGTACAATTTACCATGCATCAAGGAGAAAGAGGCTGGTATGCGCTAGATGTAGCACCATGTCCTAAAGAAGAAGAAAGGAAAGACAGCGATAAAGAAAGAAAAGACAAAGGACCTACTGACGAGACTACCACAGATGAAGAAAAAGACCGAGAAAGCAACAGGTGCCGCAGCCCTACAGGCCCAAGCCCTGGTGAGGAGGAATCCACATAAAGTACAGAAAGAAGCATAGAAGTTACCAGTTTGAAAAAAGTTTGTTTTGCAACGTTTTACAAGTTTAAGAATGTGCCCACATAAACTCATGTGAGAAATGAACCTTAAGGCTATGAACTGGCTATAGCCACAAACTCTCGCAGTGTAAATAGTTACACCAGAGGGCACCACCACCACCAGAGTCAGCCTGTTTAGGGGCTTGGCTCGTCTGCAACCAGGGGGCACGTCCGTATATAGGGCCTTGGCTCACCTGCAACCAGAGAGCATGCCTGTTTATGGGGCCTGGCTCTCCACCACAAAGAGGGTACCTGGTCAGCACCAACTGTGGAGGCCGCCTCTACATCCTGCCAGAAGAGGCTGAAGGCGCGGATCCACCAGGCCAGGTATACCCTGAAGACCACCAGACCATGAAAGCCGCCTCTACATCCTGCCAGAAGTGGCTGAAGGCGCGGCCAACGTGAGAGGGTTTTGGGTGGGTTAACGGACTTGTGGGTGGAAGGTGGTGATGTATGGTACCTGGTGCTTTTAAAAAATGTTTTAATGTTTTATGCATTTTAAAATGTTGTCTTGCAGCCCGAGGACGTGCTGGTGATAACTAAGGGGGAATGTGGCGCCCCTGACCTGGTCAGGCACCACTGAGTACTGCACCCATGCTGGGGACAGTACAATACAGGTAATCCAGAAGGCTGACCGAGGTGTGACTACACAGGCGCATAGTGATCAGGTCTCACACATGTACCTATGAGAGGACCCCTGGGGATCCCAGGAGGGGGAAAAGCCTTCACCTCCACTGGAATAGTGGAGGGGGCCAAAAGCCTCCATCTCCTCTCAAGGGGTGTGGTAAGAGAGCCTGGTTGCTAGGTGGCGTAGGCAAGAACAGGAGAGGAGGAGCAGTGAGCCGGTTCAGTGCAGTGCAGAGTCCAGGGAGCTCCGAGAGGAGCTGACCCCTACCCCTGGGGCTGTTGCAGTCTGACAGCGCCCGCGCAGTGGCTACCGACGGGGGAGAACGGTCACCTAGGAGTGCTACCCGAAACCCGTCTCCAGCTAAAGAGAGAGCACAGAGTGGGAAGTAAGGAGACTGCTAGGGAGTACCAGGCCCAAACGGGCGGCAGATCCCGGAGCGGGGATAGATCCAACTTTCTTTGCTAAACCTGCCGGTGTGGGGCCCTCAAAGCCCACACCACAACACCTAAAAGCCGCAGCCACGTAGCCACAGTTAGGGCCCATAGTTCACAGGAGGCAACCAGCTGGAGTGATCTGGCCCAGGCAACAAGCAAACGGCAAACGAAGGGGAGAGAGGCTTCAGCAACTTCCCTGGGTGACCCCCATAGGGACTAAAAGTCGGGGTTACCCCAAACCACCAAGGGCTAAGGAAGGCGAGTTGGTAGTCACCATCAGAAGTCAGCCTGAAGGATACCTGGTTCCCGCCTGGTTCATCCCAGCTACGCCCGGGTTACTCACCCTGCCACCTGAAGTGAGTAAAACCCCTGAAAGACATCCTGCGTGTGTGGAGTTATTCTGCGCCTTGTGGTACTACGCACCTACACAGGGCCCTGGGGCTTGCCTCACTCTCAGGAGGCTATTCCAACTAACTGCACTCACCATCAGCCCCAGGCGTCCCTCAACCTGCAGTGGCGGTCCCCACTGACCGCAATACTGAGAGTGGCGTCACGACAAATAGAAGATTCCCTACCTGTGACGAGATCCAGCCGAGTGGAGTCCCTGAAGGTAATGCACCGACACAACACCTGTGGGGCTTCACACCGGCACCAGAGCTGACATCCCCAGCCCTGGAGCCTGTGCACTTCTCTCCAGCTTTTCTCTCTGCTCCCTGTGTGTTTGCTTCTCACTGCTGCAGACACACAGGGAATCAGGAAGCTGAGGAGAAGACTGCAATCAGCACTTGTTTCCTCTCCTGCAGATAGCTCTGGCCAGTAATATGCAAAGTTAAGGTACCGTCACACTAAGCAACTTACCAGCGATCCCAACAACGATAGGGATCGCTGGTAAGTTGCTAGGAGGTTGCTGGTGAGCTGTCACACTGCGACGCTCCAGTGATCCCACCAGCAACCTGACCTGGCAGGGATCGCTGGAGCGTGGCTACACGAGTTGCTGGTGAGCTCACCAGCAACCAGTGACCAGCCCCCAGCGCCGCGTGGAAGATGCTGCGCTTGGTAACTAAGGTAAATATCGGTAACCAACCCGATATTTACCTTGGTTACCACCGCACGGAGCTACACATGCAGAGAGCAGGGAGCAGCGCACACTGAGCGCTGGCTCCTTGCTCTCCTAGCTACAGCACACATCGGGTTAATTACCCGATGTATGCTGCAGCTAAATGTGCACAGAGCAGGGAGCAGCGCACACTGAGCGCTGGCTCCCTGCTCTCGAACTTACAGCACACATGGAGTTAATTACCTGATGTGTGCTGCAGCTACATGTGCACAGAGCAGGGAGCAGCGCACAATGCTTAGCGCTGGCTCTCTGCTCTCCTACTTACAGCACACATCAGGTTAATTAACCCGATGTGTCCTGCAGCTAGCTACATGTGCACAGAGCAGGAGCCGGCAGCACAGGCAGTGAGAGCGGCGGAGGCTGGTATCGAAGGTAAATATCGGGTAACCAAGGACAGGGCTTCTTGGTTACCCGATGTTTACATTGGTTACCAGCCTCTGCAGAAGCCGGCTCCTGCTGCCTGCACATTTAGTTGTTGCTGTCTCGCTGTCACACACAGCGATCTGTGCTTCACAGCAGGACAGCAACAACTAAAAAAATGGCCCAGGACATTCAGCAACATCCAACGACCTCACAGCAGGGGCCAGGTTGTTGCTGGATGTCACACACAGCAACATCGCTAGCAACGTCACAAAAGTTGTTCGTTAGCAGCGATGTTGCTAGCGATGTTGCTTAGTGTGACGGGGCCTTTAGCATCTGCCAAGGCTTCTATTAGCTTACCGATCACATGGTCTCCTACTTGCAGAGCTGCTGGTTCCTAGCTGCTCAACAGGTTCAGCTCTGCTTTATCCTGGCTGCCCTACCAGTTAAAGGGAACTTGTCAGGTGCAATATGCACTTAGAGCCAGGAGCAGTTCTGGGTGTATATTGCTAATCCCTGCCTAACCGTCCCTGTATACACTCACATATCTAAAGATATCATTAGAAAAAGTATTTGTAAAGATCTTATGCTAATGAGTGCAGGGACTAGTCCCAAGGGTGTTACTTGGCTTGGCCAGTCAGCTCACATAGCATGTTAGTACTCCCACAGGGGCGTAATAACATGCTAACATGCTATGTGAGCCGACTAGCCAAGTGAAGTACCACCCTTGGGACTAGTCCCTGCACTCATTAGCAGGGCCGCCATCAGGGCATTACTACTGTGCCTGGTGTAGTGGGCCCAGTGAAGAGAGGGGGCCCGGACAGGCCCAGGGTAATTACTTAGCTTTGTTAAGTCCCGGGCACGGCAGGCATCCCCTCTTCACCAGGCCCCAGTCACAGCCGCAGCAGAGGGGCCCGGCGGTGTCGTTTCAGCCACTGCACACAGACACACGGCTAAATTGCAGTAAAGACAGTGACCTCAGGGCCCGGCACTCGGATACATTTGAAACCGCGCGGATCCAGACTTTTACAGTCTGTGTCCGCCCTTTCACTAGAAATAAACTGTCATTCTCCTCAGGAATCTAATGAGCAGACAGAAAGGATGAACCAAGAGCTAGAACAGTTTTTAAGATGTTTTGTTTCATCTAATCGAGAGGACTGAGTGACATTTCTGCTTGTTCCTGTGTTTGCTCTTAATATCCATACCTCTACGGTTATTGGGAACTCACCCTTTTTTTGCTGCTGGAGTTTTCATCCGGTTTTTGGGATTTTTTTCAGGATTGCATTCTTTCATGCCAGAGGAGAAATGTTCTTTCCGATTGATTAAAGCCTATAGGGAGGTTGAAAAGGGTCTTTTGGTAACTAGTGACCAGGCCGAGAAGACTACAAACCGCAAATGTAGGAGGGCTCTTTTCTTTCGGGTGGGAGAGTTTGTGTGGTTGTCCTCAAAAAATGTATATCTCAAAGTGCCACCTAAGCATCTTGTTATCAAATTTGTTGGTCCTTATAAGATTATCAAAATCCTTAATCCTGTGACAATTAGGCTATGTGCGCACAGTGCGTTTTTCGCGGCGTTTTTGCACGTTTTTCGGGTGCGTTTTTGGCCTCAAAACTGCAGGACTTTGCTTCCCCAGCAAAGTCTATGAGTTTTCATTTTTGCTGTCCGCACACATCTGTTTTTTTTACCTGCGTTTTTGAGTTAAAAAAAAAAAATGGACATGTCAGTTCTTTCCTGCGTTTTTCTGCGTTTTCCCCCCATGCAATGCATTGGAAAAACGCAGCAAAACGCAAAGATCAAAAACGCAGCAAAACGCAGCCAAAAACGCACCAAATCGCGGCAAAAACGCATGCGTTTTTTGATGCGTTTTTTGCGGCCCAAAAAGGCACAAAAACGCAGCGTCAAAAAGACGCAGTGTGCGAACCTAGCCTTAAACTTTAACTCCCTATGAAGTCGAAGATCAGTTGTCGCGGGCGGAGGAGGGGACGCCGCGCTCTCCTTCTGCTCGGCTCCGGCTGCTGCTGCGGCCTCTGCTGCTCGGTGGCTAGAGCGATGTGTCGGATCCCGGGGACTCGAGCGGCGCTCCTCGCCCGTGAGTGAAAAGGGGGATTGGTTTTGGGGATTTATTGTCCGTGACGCCACCCACGGTTGTGGTGATTGTGTGGACACCACCGCTGCTCTGTATGGGGATCCCGGGAGTGATGGTATGGAGCAGCTAGATGTTGGCCCTCCCCTCCGTGGGTAGGGGGGTTGGTGGTCCCGGGGCCCGATGATGGAGAGTTAGGATGGTTGACAGGCGGGTTATGGGGCCTGTTGGGGTGCAGGGGCGCAGGGGCAGCGCTGTGCCGCACGGCACGGAGGTACTCACTCAGCCCAAGGATGATGACACAGTTCACGGTAAACAAGCGGCTGGTTGGACGGCTCCCTCGGACGGCTGCGGTGTTGATGTTCCCTGCAAGTTAGCGGTAACTGTCTCTTTCCTGCACCTAAATACGGTTGTTGGTAGCGATGGATTCCCACCAGTAACCCGCTCCCCAGCTTGGATATGAGCCGGAGGAGCCCCTCTTTTGCCCGCAGGCGCTGGCCCTGAGAAACTGGTGCCCTGGCGGTGGCGGTGTCTCTCCAATATGGTTGGACGGTTGCCTTCAATCAGGACTTTGGCTGTTGGGAGACCCAGGAGGTCCCCTTCACTGACGGATTTGGAAAATTCACGGCGACTCCTAGCCTTGCCGGGATCCGAAAGGCCCCTGCCAATGGTGCTGGCTTCTCTTCGTATACCGCTCCGGTACCGCCGGGCCACCACCCGTCCATGGTCCTTTCGGCAACCTCCGATCAGCCTCTCCTGCAAACGGTCACCGCCGTCTGCCAACCTTGCTGTCTCAGTCCGGGGCACACACCCGGACCAACTTCAGGCTCTTAACTGTCACTTTCTCTTCCACCTTAACGCCTCACTCTAGCTCCTCTACCACTTCACTTCAACTTGAAACCTAATCTGCCTGGTTTTCCCCGCCTCCAGGGCTGTGAACTCCTCGGTGGGTGGAGCCAACCGCCTGGCCCACCCCCTGGTGTGGACATCAGCCCCTGGAGGAAGGCAACAAGGGTTTTGTGTTCTGACCTTGGTGTTCCTGCAGGGAATGTGGGGTGTGTGGTGGTGTCATGACCTGTGACCCCTGGCTTGCCCAGGGCGTCACATTCCCCCTTAGCAAAACGCAGACCGTCCTCGGGCTGCCCGTCCAACACCGGTTTTATTTTTCTGAAAAAAGATAAGAAAAACAAGACATACAAGTATAGTAACATCATCCCACAGCGGGAGGCACTTTTTCTTAAACGTTACGGTAACATTTTAAACGGTTGCTGCTGCCGCTCTCTCCCACCCAAGTAACCTGGCCCTGATGCTGCCTCTAAGAAACAGGCAGCACCCCTTGACCCCAGTCCTGAACCAAATTACCCGAGCGGGATCTGTCCTTCCCCTCCAGAGGGTAGCCACCGGTTCCGGTGGTGGCTTGGCCCCAGCCTGCTCCACTGCGGGCCCTCCCTCCAACCTGCCTCTCCGGAGGCGGTAACGGTAGCTGCAACAAAACATATTTTATTTACATGCCACTAATGTTTGTGGTTGCCCTGCAAGTTCTCGGGCCTGTTCATAGAGAGTTCCCTATGCATAAACTGTGGATGGTCCCCACGGGGACAACGGTGCCGGCAACGGCCAGTTCAATCACGGTGCTGACAGTCAGGTTACTGTTCGGTAATCATTTACTTTCATTTTTAACTTGCAAACGTAAAACTTTCAACACACATAGGTGGTCCCAACGGGGACTGTGCAATGGTGCTCCGCTGCCATCACTCAGAGGTCTCTGCATCAGCTTGGGGAAGGGGTGCGGCGCTCACACGGGCCTCCTGGCTGCCCCTCAACTTTGCATCCAGCACAAACCACCCCCTCTCCCCACAGTGCCGGGTGTACTGAACCAAGTCGCCCGGCATCAGGTTACGACCTGGGTGCTCCTCCGGGAGATGGGCATTCACATCCCGCCGGGCTATGAACACTTCGGCCTCCAGGCCCGGTTCATAAATGAATCCATAGCCCCGGCGGACATCAATCCGCCTCACCTGCCCTTCATACAACGGGCCCCGGACACGGAAGTTAGCTTGTCTTAGGCTCTCCTTCTCCCGGATCGTACAGGCCACCATCTCCGCCTTCTTTCTTTCCCTCTCCTCGATTTCCAGGCCCAACGGTACCGGCTCCCTGTCCCAGTACGGTGCTGCTACGAGCTCCGGCGCACGGGTCGGGCCCCGCGAGACCTCTCGGACGCTGCCCACTACTGTTGATCTGGGCGGCAGGTCCCGCGGTGACTTGGCCTTGGACGCCACCTTGCAGCGGCAACCCGGCGCAACCTCAGCCGAGATGTGGGGGATGGGCACAGGGGCTTTCCTCTGCTGGGCCTTCGGCACGGAGCGGGCTGTCGGCTCCGGCTCGGGGAACTTCTCGGGGGACGCCTCCGGTTCGGGCTTCGGGGTTTTCCAGGGCAGCACCTCCGGGCGGCTACCGGCTCCGGCTGCAGGTCGGCCCGCCGGGGCGGGTATGCTGGGTATCGCTACCGGTTGCGGTGGCAGCGGGCCTAGTGGCGGGGTCACGGCTTCCGGGACAGGTGGCGAGGGAGGCAGCAGGGTGAGAGGGTTTAGACCGAGTCCCGCAGCCGCGATGACCGGCCCTTCAAGGGCATCGGGGCGTGGGTCACTCACCCTCCCTTCCGCAGCTTCCTCCTCGCGTCTCCGCACGGTCGCTATGACATCCGCCATGTCGGTCTCCCACTCCTCCATGAGGAGCTGCATCTTGACCTGCAGCCTCTGGTAGAGCTGCGCGGTCCGGATCTCCACCCACGCCGCGGTTCCCGGTGCGGGGGCTATGGTGCTTCGGGACGGCATCCACATGTTACTGGCGGCCTCTCCCAGGAACAAGATGGCTGCAGAGTCCTGGCGTCCCTGGTGTTATAGCCGCGGCTACATGCGTCCAGTCGCCATTTCATCCCCCTTCGCCTTTTTCCGACTCCTCCTCTATCGGGGCGGGGTTTTGGCCTTCGCGCCTCCACTACTCGAGAAGACGCTTGAGCGGGTACTTTTCGCGCCAAAGATGGCGGCTTCTGAAATTTTGCGGCCGGACACCTCCGGCGGTAACAAGGCGCACCTCTACCAGATGGCAGAGCGGTAAGATCCTGTTCGTGACGCCAAGTTGTCGCGGGCGGAGGAGGGGACGCCACGCTCTCCCTCTGCTCGGGTCCGGCTGCCGCTGCTGCTGCGGCCTCTGCTGCTCGGTGGCTCGAGCGATGTGCCGGATCCCGGGGACTCGAGCGGCGCTCCTCGCCCATGAGTGAAAAGGGGGATTGGTTTTGGGGATTTATTGTCCGTGACGCCACCCACGGTTGTGGTGATTGTGTGGACACCACCGCTGCTCTGTATGGGGATCCCGGGAGTGATGGTATGGAGCAGCTAGATGTTGGCCCTCCCCTCCGTGGGTAGGGGGGTTGGTGGTCCCGGGGCCCGATGATGGAGAGTTAGGATGGTTGACAGGCGGGTTATGGGGCCTGTTGGGGTGCAGGGGCGCAGGGGCAGCACTGTGCCGCACGGCACGGAGGTACTCACTCAGCCCAAGGATGATGACACAGTTCACGGTAAACAAGCGGCTGGTTGGACGGCTCCCTCGGACGGCTGCGGTGTTGATGTTCCCTGCAAGTTAGCGGTGACTGTCTCTTTCCTGCACCTAAATACGGTTGTTGGTAGCGATGGATTCCCACCGGTAACCCGCTCCCCAGCTTGGATATGAGCCGGAGGAGCCCCTCTTTTGCCCGCAGGCGCTGGCCCTGAGAAACTGGTGCCCTGGCGGTGGCGGTGTCTCTCCAATATGGTTGGACGGTTGCCTTCAATCGGGACTTTGGCTGTTGGGAGACCCAGGAGGTCCCCTTCACTGACGGATTTGGCAAATTCACGGTGACTCCTAGCCTTGCCGGGATCCGAAAGGCCCCTGCCAATGGTGCTGGCTTCTCTTCGTATACCGCTCCGGTACCGCCGGGCCACCACCCGTCCACGGTCCTTTCGGCGACCTCCGATCAGCCTCTCCTGCAAACGGTCACCGCCGTCTGCCAACCTTGCTGTCTCAGTCCGGGGCACACACCCGGACCAACTTCAGGCTCTTAACTGTCACTTTCTCTTCCACCTTAACGCCTCACTCTAGCTCCTCTATCACTTCACTTCAACTGCAAACCTAATCTGCCTGGTTTTCCCCGCCTCCAGGGCTGTGAACTCCTCGGTGGGCGGAGCCAACCGCCTGGCCCACCCCCTGGTGTGGACATCAGCCCCTGGAGGAAGGCAACAAGGGTTTTGTGTTCTGACCTTGGTGTTCCTGCAGGGAATGTGGGGTGTGTGGTGGTGTCATGACCTGTGACCCCTGGCTTGCCCAGGGCGTCACACAGTGACTTCTTCCATTCCTCAGAATTCGATAGGGTCACCTTGTTCTGTGTGGTCTGTTATCTTTTCTGCTGAGCCACAGCATGGTCAATCCCTATCCAAGAGCTGATTATCTTTTACCTTTGTTTATATTCTTTTGGTTTGTGGTCAGCCAATGTTTTCATTTGTTCACTTGGTCTGCCCTATCCCATTTCAGGTGTGACTATTTATACCTTTCTGATGTTGGTCTTCTCTGCTGACTATATTCCTATCTGGATCCTGCTAAGGAATTCCAGCTTCACTGCCAAGGATTTTTGTATGTCAGATAGAAACCAGCTTGGTATATTCTCTTAGCTGCCTCACTTATCTAATTTACTCCTCTATCCTGTTTATAGTTAGGCTGTTGGCCTTGGAGTAGCTACTTCATTTTTTTGTACTTGTGCAAGTGTGTAATGTTTTCACACCTTAGGACCTCATCTATCTCTGCCCGCTTTCCCTATTGTGGGTTATTGTGCTCCTAAGGACAATGAGAAACAACTTGACGGCCTATCAGGCCACCAGGTTCGAGTTATGGTCTCCTAGTGTTGTAGCTAATTCCAAACTGTGCAAGTGCCAGCAGGGGTGGTGCAGCGAAGAATATTAGTCTGTACATGAACCAGTTGGGTCAAGTGCAGTAGATTCGAGATAGGCCTTATTTACCTTGTTGGAAATCATATGTGCAAAGCAGCAGCTAAGTCTACAGTGCCCATCTATAGAGACAATATAAATCTGAAGTATCTTCAGTCAACCCATAGGCTGAATCCTTATTAAACTCAATTTTTGTTTTTTTTTGTGCGATTTAATTTAATTCTCATCTACTGTTCAGTCTTAAAAAACGTAGGGTTAATGCTCTTTCCAGGTCTTTTGATCCATGTTTTATTCAGAGAGGCGTGCATGGAGCAATTACAGACACTGCTCTCAGCACTGTGTCCAGACGCCACTCATTATGTACTGAACGGGGAGATTAGCCGCCTCAGCACGCCTTTATGATGGAAAACTGGTGGCCCCTGGGAAAAATAACGTTTAGCCAGGCAACTTTCTAGCATTATTAACCTGCTTAGTATCCCTATATCTACAGGTTAATAGAATTATCTAACATGACAGATTCCCTTTATTTACAAGTCAACTCAGAGCTCCATATTGCAATGTTTTAGAACAATATTTTATAATCTTCAGCTATCACTCTTTGGTTTTGCTACAATTTCATTTTTTCATCATGCATTTTAGATTTTACTGAAAATCTGATGTCTTTGTATGAAATCTCTATATGACAATACAATTTTCCAAATCTGTTTAGCTTGTGCTAACAGTGCAGTTACTATATGTCCTACAATGGCCTTTTGTTCGCAGCTGTAAATGCGGCTATTTATGAAGCATGGCTGGGATTTAGCTTAAATACTTATTATCATAATACTGTGCCACACTATAAATGCCAACTGGTTAGAAACAATGGATTTGTTTTACATAACTAGAGAAATCTCTGTCTTCTACATTAAGGTTATTCAATTATTTTATATGACGTCATTCTTGTAACGCTATAATCACTGAAAAAGAAATTAAAGAAGTTGTCCAGTTACCAAAACTGATTTTTTTTTTTCTGATAAATCTTGCTAATATGTGCCCCTCAACACATCTATTATGTTTTTTTAGCAAAATTACCTTTTATTGTGCACTAGCAGCACATGCTCATTGCTGGATCCAGCTCTGATGGGGTTAATCTCTCCTCTGACTTCCTGTGTTCAGTTCCTACAAGCCCCAGAATTCTTTGTGGCTCTAGGGCGGTGTCTAGCTTATCTAACACACCCACTTTGTCTAACATCTTCCTCAGCTCTCCACCCAAAGCCTCCTCCCTGCCTCTTCCCGGTGTGGATGCACTGAGAGAAATCACACAGAGACAGCCGAAGCTCCCAGCTCTGCACAACCAGGGGAAGAAAGTGTGTATGAGTGTGAGTGAGTGAGTGTGTGTGAGTGAGTGAGTGTGTGTGAGTGAGTGTGTGTGAGTGTGAGTGTGTGTGAGAGTGTGTGAGTGTGTGTGTGTGAGTGTGTGTGTGTGTGTACAGAAATTATGATTATTAGTCGGCGCAACATGTGAAAAAAATAATTGGGGAAAAAAAAGTGACGCGGTGATGAGATTGCTTTTTTCCCTCTTGACTAGTCTGTGTGTCGCCCGTATCATCCGCAAACCGCATATGACCGGATCCTGTGGATTAAATGTGCAGCGCATGCAACCATTATTTTACCGGATCCTTCTGCAGCGGGACACAGAATTTATCGGCCGGCGCTGGAGTCAGCTGACTCCTGATCTCACAGCCCGCACACGCTGCAATAGCTGCAGGTGGGCTCATTCACATGACCGTTCCGTTTGTCTTGGTCAGTTCCTGTTTTTTGCCGCCCCACGGACAGGAGCATCTTTTCAATGTCTTTTGTGTAGGATCGGATGGTACACGGTAGCACCGATCCTGCAAAAAAAAAAACACATCGGATGCTGTATGTCCGCTCCGTTATTATGGAACATGTCCTATTCTGTTCCGTAATAACGAACCGTGACTCAATACAAGTCAATGGGTCCGCAAAATTCCCGGAAGCAACACGGAAGCACTTCCATGTGACTTCCGTTGGGTGCTCGTGCAGTCAGTGTCCCGCTCCAGCTCCAGCCCCGCGGCTGCCCGCTCAGCAGTGTCAGCAGCGGCCCGCACTGCAGTGTCAGCAGCCGCGGGGATGACAAGCGCTACCGTCAGGAGGTTAGTAAGTTCATTACCTACGGTGATGAAGTCCTGCCCTCTTGACGTCAGCGGTCGTCACTGCCTTCTATGCCCGCCGCTTGTCACATCACCTCTCGCTGTCGACCCGAGACTGTGACTAGTGGTTACGTCACGGGCCGCTCGCGATACTTTGTTTGTGAAGGCGGCGGTCATTGAACTCGGTGACAGCGCTGCTGTCAGGAGTTCAGCGATCATCGCAGGTAATGTACCACGCTAACCTCCTGATAGCAGCACTCGTCATGCCCTGCAGTGACCTGGGCTGACCTATTGATGTTAGCTCAGGTCACTGCATGGCTCTCCCAGCAAATAGTGAACATGCTGTTCTTAATTGACTGGGACATTGACTATGGTATGGATCATCGTGGGACCCCCTTGTATTACACCAGACCTGGATTTGTTTTTCCTTCTAATAAATTGGTGAAAGAGGGAATGTGTTGGGGAGTGTGTTTTCAAATAAAAATGTGTTTGTTGTCTATTTTTTTTTTTTTTTATTACTGCCTGGGTTGGTGATGTCGGGTATCTGATACACGCCTGACATCACTAACTCCAGGGCTTGATGCCAGGTGACATTACACATCTGGTATTATCCCCATATGTTACCCCGTTTGCCACCGCACCAGGGCAACGGGATGAGCTGGCGCGAAGCACCAGGACTGGCACATCTAATGGATGCGCTACTTCTGGGGCGGCTGCAGCCTGCTATTTTTAGGCTGGGGAGTGTCCAATAACTGTGAACCTCTCTAGTCTGAGAATACCAGACCACAGCTGTCCGCTTTACCTTGGCTGGTGATCCAATTTTGGGGGGACCCCTACGTGTTTTTTTTTTAAAATTATTTATTTAATTTAAAATAACAGCGTGGGGTGCCCTCTGTTTTGGATTACCAGCCAAGGTGAAGCTGCCAGCTGTGGTTTGCAGGCTGCAGCCGTTTGCTTTACCCTAGCTGGCTACAAAAGATAGGGGGACTGCATGTCATTTTTTTTTTATTATTTATTTATTTTTTGGCTAAATACAAGACTAAGCACCTTAGTGCCACATGAAAGTCACAAAAGGGTGCCAGCTTAGAATATGCAGGGGGTAGGACATTATATATGTCTTTCTTATCTATCTATTTATCTATCCATCTATCTATCCAGCCCTCTATTCATTCATTCATTCATTCATCCCTCTATCCCTCTGTCTCTATATCTATCTATCCATCTCTATATCTACTCATCTATTTATCTTTCTTGCTGCTTCCGTTTTTTTGCGGTGCGCAAAAAAACGGAAGGCACGCAGATCTCACACGGATGCCACTAGGATGCATCCGTGAAAAAAAAGGACCGTTTTTTGTTGCCCGCAAAAACGGAACAGTCATGTGAATGTAGCCTTAACAGCAGTCACTGCCTTCTACCGATCACATGTGACCGTGTGCGGGCTGTGTGTGTGGGCTGTGTGTACAGGAGTTCAGCTGAGTTCAGATCAGCTGACTCAAGTGTTGGCCGATCAGGCTGAGGCCACAAGGGGATTACTGTGATCCCCTCGCATTACACTCGGCTCACGCTCAGTACAGCAGAGCTGAGTGTCATGCGTGTGTCCCTGCGACTGAGGTCCGACTGTGCGAGCAGACCTCAGCTGCAGGGGGCGGTCCGCCACTCGAGGGGTGGGCCAGCACTGAGGAGGGGTGGGAGGGATTTCTCTCCCTCTCTCCTCCGTAGTCCACCGATGTACCGCAAGTGCAGTGTGATTTTTCTCTCACCACATACACTTGAATGGGTAAAAGAGAGAGTCTTGCATTACAGTTGTAGCATGCTGCGATTGTTTTCTCGGTCCAATTAGGGCGGAGAAAATAATCGCTCATGTGCGCTGACACACAGGCTAGAATTGGTCCGAGTGGAATGCGATGTTTTATCGCACTCCACTCGCACTGTTTTTCTCGCCGTGTGGCTTTTACCTTACTTGTTCTATGTCCCCCTGCATCCATCGCAGTGTGTGCAGGCTGGAGTTCAGCTGAGTTCAGATCAGCTAACTCCAGTGCTGGACTGAACTCCGCTGACCTCACAGCCCGTACACGCTGCAATGGATGCAGGGGGACACAGAGCAAGTAATCTGCCGACACTGGAGTCATCTGATTACTTGCGATGAATTGAGCAGTAAAATGCTCTGGTGCTCGATGGGCGAAGCCCATGTCGATTTTTTTTTTTAAAAATTCATTAAAAAAAAAAAAAAAAAAAAATCACATTGTTTGTGGGCTCCCGCTGCATTTTCTATTGCTAAGGGTAACCCAAGCAGCTACTGGCTGCTAACCCCCGCTGCTTGGTGTTACTTTCACTGGCAATAGAAATCCAGGGAAGCATTTTTTTTTTTTATAAAGGTTTTTGCCTGAAAACTTTTTAAAAAAAATGAAGTGGGCTTCGCCATATTTTTGTATGCTAGCCAGGTACAGCAGGCAGCTACGGGCTGCCCCCAACCCCCAGCTGCCTATTTGTACCCGGCTGGGAACCAAAAATATAGAGAAACCCTTTTTTTTTTTATTTCATGAATTTGAAGAGAGCGAGGGGGGAAAAGAGAGCGAGGAGGGGAGAAGAGAGCGAGGGGGAGAAGAGAGCGAGGGGGGAGAAGAGAGCGAGGAGGGGGAGAAGAGAGCGAGGAGGGGAGAAGAGAGCAAGGACGGGGAAACGAGAGCGAGGGAAAAGAGAGCGAGGGAAAAGAGAGAGCGAGGGAAAAGAGAGTGAGGGAAAAGAGAGAGCGAGGGAAAAGAGAGAGAGAGCGAGTGAAAAGAGAGAGAGAGCGAGGGAAAAGAGAGAGAGAGCGAGGGAAAAGAGGGGGGAGAGGAGAGAGGGATAAGAGGGGGGCAGAGAAGAGGGGGAAGAGGGGAGGGGGAGAAGAGTGAGGGGAGAGAAGAGAGTGGGGAAAGAAGAGGGGGGCAGAGGTGCTCTGTCATTAACTGTCTCCACTCTGTGACTTGTGGTGCAGGTGACAGAGTGCAGACAGTTGGTCCCATGCAGCAGAACAGGTGGCAGAGCACAGCAGTGACATGCCTGTCAGTATCTTGCTGCGTCCTGCAGTGCTGCTGGGAGGAGCAGGTGATCACACTGCCCGACACCGGCCGCTCTCCTGACATCGCAGCAGAGCGGGCGGGTGGAGAGTGTGATCAGATACTTACGTGCAGGGGGGGATTTCACCTGAAGAACCCCCCCTGTACTGCACACTGGCGCCCCGTGCCTCACCATCTGCAGGACACTTAGCCGGCTCCACACTGACGTCCTCCGGCTCCTCCCCTCGATGCTGGGCTGTGCCGTGCGGTAGTCACCGCTCACAGCTCTGTCACTCAATCTGAGTGGTGCCAGCCTCCTCTGACGTACCCGACAAGTTTGAGAGCCCGGAATTGCCGGGACGTCAGAGGATGCTGGCGGCCACAGCTCCAGGGGGTCATGTGACAGGCACTGAGCGTGCAGGATAGCGCCACTCAGTGCCAGAAATGGAAACAGAAGCCAATGGAGAAAACGCCTAGAATGGTAAGTATAACTCATACAGAAACTAAAAAAAATGGGTGAACCACCCCTTTAATGAAAAGTCTTCTCCCTAAATCATAGGCCACATTCATATCATTATGATGCTAAATAAATGGCAATTGAAAGGGAATCCTCATTACGTGGATTAGATTTATTTTGCTAGGAATGTGTAGCTGTGGACTGTGGTTATTGCTTTCCTACGCCTAGAAATGATCACTTTATTGTCTTGTAGTGTGTATAATGTCTTCGTCTTTTGTAAATATTGCGATGTGATGTACCATGTGAAATGTAATGTTTTCATGTATACTGTTGAGTAATGTGAAGTATAATATGCATAAGAGGTAGCAGTGTTGATAATGTAATGAATGTGTAATGTACAGGGTGGGACATTTATATGGATACACCTAAATAAAATGGGAATGGTTGGTGATATCAACTTCCTGTTTGTGGCTCATTAGTATATGGCAGGGGGGAAACTTTTCAATATGGGACCATGGAGGCCATTTTGAAGTCTGCCATTTTGGATCCAATTTTATTTTTTCCAATGGAAAGAGGGTCATGTTACCCATCAAACGTATTGAGAATTTCACAAGAAAACCAATGGTGTGCCTAGTTTTAATGTAACTTTATTTGTTCATTAGTTATTTACAATTTGATGCCAACTTAAAAAAGGGGGTTCACACTGCCCATTGTGTTGGATTGTCAATACAGTCCTCTTCTCCCACTCTTGACACACTGATAGCAACACCACAGAAGAAATGCTAGCACAGGCTTCTAGTATCCGTTGTTTCATATGCTGAACATCTTGTATCTTCACAGCATAGACAATTGCCTTTAGATGACCCCAAAGATAAAAGTCTAAGGGGTTCAGATTGGGAGACCTTGGTGGCCATTCAACTGGCCCACAATGACCATTCCACTTTCCAGGACACTGTTCATGTAGGAATGCTCGGACCTGACATCCATAATGTGGTGGTGCACATGAAATGTATGTAAATTTTTTATTTTGCAGAAAGTAATAAAAATGCCTTAAAACATTCTCTCTCTCGCTCATTATTCTGGAAAATGGCAAATATAAATAATTTTGGTAATCCTAATTGACCTAAAACAGGAAAAATGTAATCTGATTTCATGTCAGATAGTGAGAAAAACATGCATATGTGTCTTTTTAGATAGTGTATGTAAACTTCTGGTTTCAACTGTAAAATAATAATATCTAGCCTTGTTTTAGTGTCAACAAAGTCATTTAACTCCCTATAACATTAATTAGTTGCCTTGATGTGACCCTTGACTTTGCTCTGTTTTTCAAACCATTCATCCAAGACTTCACCACCTACTGCTGCGTCCAACTCAAAAATATTTCCAGAATTTGTCCTTTGCTCAACCCCAAATCTAGTAAAACGCTAGCGCACTCTCTAATCAACCCGTCCTGACTATAGCAATATCTTCTTCGGTGGCCTCACAACTAACACTCTCGGACCTCTCCAGTCCATCCTTAACTTTGCAGGCCAATTAATTCCCCTCTTCTCTCATTACTCTTCTGACTCTCCTCTGTGTCAATCCCTTCACTGACTTCCAATTCCCTAGCAAATCTAGTTTTAATTACTAACTGATCCCCCCCCGCCACACACGTAATCTCCGATCCTCACAAGGCCTCCTTTTCTCCTCAACTCTCATCCGTTCCTCACCAAATCACAAGATTTTTCAAGAGCATGCCTTATTCTTGGAATTTAGTGCCTTAACAATGCCCAATTGTCACCTAGATTTGAAAACTTCAGACTTAACCTGAAAACTCATCTCTTCATGAACGCCTATAAATAGCCTGCAAAAGTACTGCTGTTGCCTCACTACCACCGAAGCTGTGCAATCCACCAGATTACTGCCTTATTCCCCATTACCCTGTATATGGTAAACCCCTGAGCACTCCTCCTATGTAGCAGTGTGTCATTGTTGGTTTGTTCATTGTAATATATACAGTTAGGTCCAGAAATATTTGGACAGTGACACAAGTTTTGTTATTTTAGCTGTTTACAAAAACATGTTCAGAAATACAATTATATATATAATATGGGCTGAAAGTGCACACTCCCAGCTGCAATATGAAAGTTTTCACATCCAAATCGGAGAAAGGGTTTAGGAATCATAGCTCTGTAATGCATAGCCTCCTCTTTTTCAAGGGACCAAAAGTAATTGGACAAGGGACTCTAAGGGCTGCAATTAACTCTGAAGGCATCTCCCTCGTTAACCTGTAATCAATGAAGTAGTTAAAAGGTCTGGGGTTGATTACAGGTGTGTGGTTTTGCATTTGGAAGCTGTTGCTGTGACCAGACAACATGCGGTCTAAGGAACTCTCAATTGAGGTGAAGCAGAACATCCTGAGGCTGAAAAAAAAAGAAAAAATCCATCAGAGAGATAGCAGACATGCTTGGAGTAGCAAAATCAACAGTCGGGTACATTCTGAGAAAAAAGGAATTGACTGGTGAGTAGAGATGAGCGAACCGGTCCCGGTTCGGCTCGAGGTCGGTTCGCCGAACGGAGGTCCCGTTCGAGTTCGGCTCGTCGAACGTTCGACGAACCGAACTCGAACTGCATAGGAAACAATGGCAGGCAATCACAAACACAGAAAAACACCTAGAAAACACCCTCAAAGGTGTCCAAAAGGTGACAAACAACTCAAACACATGGGAAAGTGACAAGGACATATACTCATGCGAAAACAAAACAGCTGGACAAGGAAAAAGAGGAGGACACACAGATATAGGCATGGCACGCCCTTCTAAAGTCATGTAAAACACCGCAAGGTGACTCCAAGCGGAGTCTCCCTTTTTTCCAAAAATTGGGCCCCACACACACCCACCCCTTCAGTGGCAGCAGTTGTGCCCCAGTTGTACACTTCACAGCTAGATTTGCATCAAGCAAATTCAAAAATACGCCATTCTTATACGTCCCCAGGATGACACCGGGGTAGGTAGCAAAGTCTTTCCTGATCCCAGCTCTGTTCATCTTGGCTTCTTTTAAAAACACAGCAAGCAAGGGTTACTCCAAGCGGAGTCTCCCTTTTTTCCAAAAATTGGGCCCCACACACACCCACCCCTTCAGTGGCAGCACTTGTGCCCTAGTTGTACACTTCACAGCTAGATTTGCATCAAGCACATTCAAAAATACGCCATTCTTATCCGTCCCCAGGATGACACCGGGGTAGGTAGCAAAGTCTTTCCTGATCCCAGCTCTGTTCATCTTGGCTTCTTTTAAAAACACAGCAAGCAAGGGTTACTCCAAGCGGAGTCTCCCTTTTTTCCAAAAATTGGGCCCCACACACACCCACCCCTTCAGTGGCAGCAGTTGTGCCCCAGTTGTACACTTCACAGCTAGATTTGCATCAAGCACATTCAAAAATACGCCATTCTTATCCGTCCCCAGGATGACACCGGGGTAGGTAAAAGTCTTTGCTGAACCATGACTTGTTCATCTTGGCTCCTTTTAAAAACAATATAAGGAAGGGTTACTCCAAGCGGAGTCTCCCTTTTTTCCAAAAATTGGGCCCCACACACACCCACCCCTTCAGTGGCAGCACTTGTGCCCTAGTTGTACACTTCACAGCTAGATTTGCATCAAGCACATTCAAAAATACGCCATTCTTATCCGTCCCCAGGATGACACCGGGGTAGGTAGCAAAGTCTTTCCTGATCCCAGCTCTGTTCATCTTGGCTTCTTTTAAAAACACAGCAAGCAAGGGTTACTCCAAGCGGAGTCTCCCTTTTTTCCAAAAATTGGGCCCCACACACACCCACCCCTTCAGTGGCAGCAGTTGTGCCCCAGTTGTACACTTCACAGCTAGATTTGCATCAAGCACATTCAAAAATACGCCATTCTTATACGTCCCCAGGATGACACCGGGGTAGGTAGCAAAGTCTTTCCTGATCCCAGCTCTGTTCATCTTGGCTTCTTTTAAAAACACAGCAAGCAAGGGTTACTCCAAGCGGAGTCTCCCTTTTTTCCAAAAATTGGGCCCCACACACACCCACCCCTTCAGTGGCAGCAGTTGTGCCCCAGTTGTACACTTCACAGCTAGATTTGCATCAAGCACATTCAAAAATACGCCATTCTTATCCGTCCCCAGGATGACACCGGGGTAGGTAGCAAAGTCTTTCCTGATCCCAGCTCTGTTCATCTTGGCTTCTTTTAAAAACACAGCAAGCAAGGGTTACTCCAAGCGGAGTCTCCCTTTTTTCCAAAAATTGGGCCCCACACACACCCACCCCTTCAGTGGCAGCAGTTGTGCCCCAGTTGTACACTTCACAGCTAGATTTGCATCAAGCACATTCAAAAATACGCCATTCTTATCCGTCCCCAGGATGACACCGGGGTAGGTAGCAAAGTCTTTCCTGATCCCAGCTCTGTTCATCTTGGCTTCTTTTAAAAACACATCAAGCAAGGGTTACTCCAAGCGGAGTCTCCCTTTTTTCCAAAAATTGGGCCCCACACACACCCACCCCTTCAGTGGCAGCAGTTGTGCCCCAGTTGTACACTTCACAGCTAGATTTGCATCAAGCACATTCAAAAATACGCCATTCTTATCCGTCCCCAGGATGACACCGGGGTAGGTAGCAAAGTCTTTCCTGATCCCAGCTCTGTTCATCTTGGCTTCTTTTAAAAACACAGCAAGCAAGGGTTACTCCAAGCGGAGTCTCCCTTTTTTCCAAAAATTGGGCCCCACACACACCCACCCCTTCAGTGGCAGCAGTTGTGCCCCAGTTGTACACTTCACAGCTAGATTTGCATCAAGCACATTCAAAAATACGCCATTCTTATCCGTCCCCAGGATGACACCGGGGTAGGTAGCAAAGTCTTTCCTGATCCCAGCTCTGTTCATCTTGGCTTCTTTTAAAAACACATCAAGCAAGGGTTACTCCAAGCGGAGTCTCCCTTTTTTCCAAAAATTGGGCCCCACACACACCCACCCCTTCAGTGGCAGCAGTTGTGCCCCAGTTGTACACTTCACAGCTAGATTTGCATCAAGCACATTCAAAAATACGCCATTCTTATCCGTCCCCAGGATGACACCGGGGTAGGTAGCAAAGTCTTTCCTGATCCCAGCTCTGTTCATCTTGGCTTCTTTTAAAAACACATCAAGCAAGGGTTACTCCAAGCGGAGTCTCCCTTTTTTCCAAAAATTGGGCCCCACACACACCCACCCCTTCAGTGGCAGCAGTTGTGCCCCAGTTGTACACTTCACAGCTAGATTTGCATCAAGCAAATTCAAAAATACGCCATTCTTATACGTCCTCAGGATGACACCGGGGTAGGTAGCAAAGTCTTTCCTGATCCCAGCTCTGTTCATCTTGGCTTCTTATAAAAACACAGCAAGCAAGGGTTACTCCAAGCGGAGTCTCCCTTTTTTCCAAAAATTGGGCCCCACACACACCCACCCCTTCAGTGGCAGCAGTTGTGCCCCAGTTGTACACTTCACAGCTAGATTTGCATCAAGCACATTCAAAAATACGCCATTCTTATCCGTCCCCAGGATGACACCGGGGTAGGTAGCAAAGTCTTACCTGATCCCAGCTCTGTTCATCTTGGCTTCTTTTAAAAACACAGCAAGCAAGGGTTACTCCAAGCGGAGTCTCCCTTTTTTCCAAAAATTGGGCCCCACACACACCCACCCCTTCAGTGGCAGCAGTTGTGCCCCAGTTGTACACTTCACAGCTAGATTTGCATCAAGCACATTCAAAAATACGCCATTCTTATCCGTCCCCAGGATGACACCGGGGTAGGTAGCAAAGTCTTTCCTGATCCCAGCTCTGTTCATCTTGGCTTCTTTTAAAAACACATCAAGCAAGGGTTACTCCAAGCGGAGTCTCCCTTTTTTCCAAAAATTGGGCCCCACACACACCCACCCCTTCAGTGGCAGCAGTTGTGCCCCAGTTGTACACTTCACAGCTAGATTTGCATCAAGCACATTCAAAAATACGCCATTCTTATCCGTCCCCAGGATGACACCGGGGTAGGTAGCAAAGTCTTTCCTGATCCCAGCTCTGTTCATCTTGGCTTCTTTTAAAAACACATCAAGCAAGGGTTACTCCAAGCGGAGTCTCCCTTTTTTCCAAAAATTGGGCCCCACACACACCCACCCCTTCAGTGGCAGCAGTTGTGCCCCAGTTGTACACTTCACAGCTAGATTTGCATCAAGCACATTCAAAAATACGCCATTCTTATCCGTCCCCAGGATGACACCGGGGTAGGTAGCAAAGTCTTTCCTGATCCCAGCTCTGTTCATCTTGGCTTCTTTTAAAAACACAGCAAGCAAGGGTTACTCCAAGCGGAGTCTCCCTTTTTTCCAAAAATTGGGCCCCACACACACCCACCCCTTCAGTGGCAGCAGTTGTGCCCCAGTTGTACACTTCACAGCTAGATTTGCATCAAGCACATTCAAAAATACGCCATTCTTATCCGTCCCCAGGATGACACCGGGGTAGGTAGCAAAGTCTTTCCTGATCCCAGCTCTGTTCATCTTGGCTTCTTTTAAAAACACATCAAGCAAGGGTTACTCCAAGCGGAGTCTCCCTTTTTTCCAAAAATTGGGCCCCACACACACCCACCCCTTCAGTGGCAGCAGTTGTGCCCCAGTTGTACACTTCACAGCTAGATTTGCATCAAGCACATTCAAAAATACGCCATTCTTATCCGTCCCCAGGATGACACCGGGGTAGGTAGCAAAGTCTTTCCTGATCCCAGCTCTGTTCATCTTGGCTTCTTTTAAAAACACATCAAGCAAGGGTTACTCCAAGCGGAGTCTCCCTTTTTTCCAAAAATTGGGCCACACAGACACCTCATCAGTGGCAGCACTTGTGCCCTAGTTGCAAACAGGATGTTTTGATTTGCATCAAGCACATTCCAAATCCACAAGCATTTACTCTACCCAGGATGACACAGGGGTAGTAAATTCCTTCTGGATCCATGACTTGTTCATTTTGATGAACGTCAGTCTGTCCACATTGTCACTGGACAGACGCGTGCGCTTATCTGTCAGCACACACCCAGCAGCACTGAAGACACGTTCAGAGACAACGCTGGCAGCTGGACACGACAAAATCTCCAAGGCGTAACTGGAGAGCTCTGGCCATTTTTCTAGATTTGAAGCCCAAAAGGAGCAAGGCTCCATTTGCAAAGTCATGGCATCGATGTTCATTTGGAGATACTCCTGTATCATCCTCTCCAGCCGTTGACTATGTGTCAGACTTGTTGTCTCTGGTGGCCTTGCAAAAGAGGGTCTAAAAACATTATGAAAAGATTCCATAAAATTGCTGTTACCAGCACCAGATACGGTCCTACTGGTACGGGTAGACTGTTGAAGATGACGAGACCGTCCCATGTTTGTCAAGTTACAACTGGGAGATTCCCTCCCTGCACCTGCACGGTTGTTTGGTGGAAAAGCCGAGCTAAGATCGAGTAACAGCTTCTGCTGATACTCCTGCATACGTGCGTCCCTTTCAATGGCTGGAATTATGTCACAAAATTTGGACTTGTACCGGGGATCTAATAGTGTGGCAATCCAGTAGTCATCATCACTTCTAATTTTGACAATACCACTGTCATGTTGGAGGTAGTGCAACAAAAAGGCACTCATGTGTCTTGCGCAGCCATGCGGACCAAGTCCACGCTGTGTTTGTGGCATAGAGGTGCTACCCGTTCTTTCTTCCTCTGACATCTCCCCCCAACCTCTTTCAACTGAAATTTGACCAAGGTCTCCCTCATCCGCTGAGTCTTCCATGTCCATGGACAGTTCGTCCTCCATTTCTTCATGTTCTCCTGCACTTTGCTCAACATTTCGACCTGCTACTATGCGCCCTTGTCGATCCCTGTCCCCCATGGTCCCATGCCTGCTGCGTTGGTGATGATGAACGTCTGGACCTTGGTGGTGATGTTGTTGTCCCTTGCGCATATGAATCCTCCTGTAGTTCCTCCCCTTCATGTTGTCCCACCCCCTGACTCCGAATAGTGTTTAGCGTGTGCTCCAGCATGTAAATGACTGGAATCGTCATGCTGATAATGGCATTGTCAGCGCTAAACATATTCGTCGCCATGTCGAAACTGTGCAGAAGGGTGCATAGGTCCTTGATCTGAGACCACTCCATCAGGGTGATCTGCCCCACCTCTGCATCTCGTTGGCCCAGGCTATACGTCATGACGTATTGCACCAGGGCTCTGCGGTGCTGCCACAGTCGCTGTAACATGTGGAGAGTTGAATTCCAGCGTGTCGCCACATCGCATTTCAGGCGATGAACCGGCAGGCCGAAAGACTTCTGGAGCGATGCAAGTCGCTCAGCTGCGGCGCTTGAACGGCGGAAGTGAGCAGACAGTTTTCGTGCCCTGTTCAGAAGGCCATCTAGGCCGGGATAGTGTGTTAAAAATTGCTGGACGACAAGGTTCAACACGTGAGCCATACAAGGTACGTGTGTCACCTTGCCCAGGCGAAGGGCCGCACCCAGGTTTGCAGCATTGTCGCACACGGCCTTACCAGGCTGCAGGTTGAGTGGAGACAACCATTTATTAAACTCGGACCGCAGAGCTGACCACAACTCCTCAGCTGTGTGACTCTTATTCCCAAGACATGTCAAGCTAAAGACCGCCTGATGCCGTTGCGCTCTGCTGCCAGCATAGTAATGAGGGGTGCGTAATTCCTTCTGCGCAGTGAGAACGCTGGTGGCCTGACCAGGCAGGCTTGGGGCGGAGGTGGAGGACCCAGATGAGGTGGAGGATGCAGAAGCAGTGGCGGAACTTGGACAGACAGAGGATTGACACACAAGTCGTGGGGACGGCAAGACTTGTGCAGCAGACCCTTCACCATCTATCACCATAGTTACCCAGTGCCCAGTCAGCGACATGTAACGTCCCTGTCCATGCTTATTGGTCCAAGTATCGGTGGTGAAATGCACCCGTTCACACACAGAGTTTGTCAAGGAAGCGGTGATGTTGTGTGCGACATGCTGGTGTAGCTCGGGCACACCTTTCTTAGAGAAGTAGTGGCGACTAGGCATCTGGTACTGGGGCACAGCGACAGACATAAGGTCTCTAAAATCCTGTGTGTCCACTAGGCGGAAAGGCAGCATTTCGGTAGCCAACAGCTTACAGAGGGATAGAGTCAACCTCTTAGCTTTGTCATGGGTCGCAGGAAGTGGCCTTTTATTTGACCACATCTGAGGGACAGAGATCTGGCTGCTGTGTGTAGACGGTGTTGAGTAGGGTGTCCCTGGAAAAATGCAGGTTTGTGAGGAAAGTGCAGGCGGAGACATGATGTTGCCTTCATCCAACGTTGGTGCTATCGATGTCTGAGAGAGCTGTACACACTCACTTGTTTCCCCTTCCAAACCAACTGACGACCTACCAAGCAAACTGCCTGTTGCGGTTACAGTGGTGGAAGTTGTGCGTGGAAAAACAGGTGTGACAGCTGTCCCCACAGTCCTAGAAGATGAAGAGCGCGCGGATGCACTGGAAGGGGCAGGCGGTGGATGGTTCGCTCCGCTAGGCCGCATTGCAGCACGGTGAGCTTCCCACCGGGACCTATGATATTTATTCATGTGACGATTCATGGAAGAAGTTGTCAAACTGCTGAGGTTTTGACCTCTACTAAGAGAATCATGACAAAGTTTACATATCACATAATTTGGGCGATCTTTTTCTATGTCAAAAAAGGACCAGGCTAGGCAAGGCTTAGAGGCCATGCGACCTGTTGATCCACCACGAATAATGCTCAGAGGCAGAGTGGTGGCTGAGGATGCAGTTGTAGACGTGCTACCAGTGCTCCGACTCTGTCCAGGAAGGCGCAACGTAACTTCGTCGTCGGTTGCATCCTCCTCCACCGCCTCTTTTGACCTCCTCGAGTGCCTGACTGGGGGTTGACAGTAGGTGGAATCTAGAACTTCATCATCAATTGTTGTGTTTGCACTCCCCTCCCCCTCAGACCGAGCCTCTTCTTGCCCTGACCGAATATTTAAGTTGTCATCCCAATCGGGTATCTGCGTCTCATCTTCATCAGAATGTTCCTCATTGTCTATAACCACAGGTGTTACAGTTTGTGACAAAGGGTCAACATTATGCTCAGAAACTTGTTCCTCACGGCCTGAATCCGAGTCACAAAGGTTCTGGGCATCACTGCAGACCATTTCCTGTTCTGTACTCACTGTAGCTTGGGAGCAGACCTCTGATTCCCAGGCTATAGTGTGACTGAACAGCTCTGCAGACTCAGCCATCTCAGTTCCACCATACTGTGCAGGGCTGATGGAGACTTCAGAGCTGGGAGAAATCAAGTGTGATTGGGATGACAACTCAGAGGACTGGTGTTTTTTGGATGCGGTACTTGAAGTGGCTGAGAGGGCACTTGTTGGACCACTTGAGATCCATTCAAGCATTTTCCTTTTTTGCCCATCATCTACCTTTCTTCCTGTTGTTCGTGTCCGTAAAAAAGGGAGCACATCGGATTGTCCATGGTAAGTAGTAGACATCTTACTTTTGCTGGTAGAAGGTCTATCTTCAGCAGATGATAATGGAGCTTTGCCACCTTCCCCACGGACAAAACCTTTTTTGCCTTTTCCACCACGCCTCTTCCCCTTTCCACCAGCATCTGTCATTTTGCCACTCATGTTGATTGCGACAAGATTGTGGACTGAAAATGTGGTAGTAAAAATTGAGAGGTGGTGTAGATTGCAGTGGTGGTCTAGCTTTATTAAGAGCAGAATAATAAAGAATAAATATCCCTGACAATGCAACTACAGGCCTTAAACTGGCAGCAAAAATTGCTAGTCTAATGGCTTAGTTATAATGAGTTGGAGTGTGCAATGCAGGCAGAGGTGCTGCAAATGTCTTTGCACTAGTGTGACTAGACAACAGTCCAATAGCCACGTTTAGGATGCCACTAGGTACACTGAGTGTTTGCTAGTCTAATGGCTTAGTTATAATGAGTTGGAGTGTGCAATGCAGGCAGACGCGCTCTGCAAATGTCTTTGCACTAGTGGGACTATAGCAAAGTCCAATAGCCACAGATAGGATGCCACTAGGTACACTGAGTGTTTGCTAGTATAATGGCTTAGTTATAATGAGTTGGAGTGTGCAATGCAGGCAGGCGCGCTCTGCAAATGTCTTTGCACTAGTGGGACTATAGCAAAGTCCAATAGCCACAGATAGGATGCCACTAGGTACACTGAGTGTTTGCTAGTATAATGGCTTAGTTATAATGAGTTGGAGTGTGCAATGCAGGCAGACGCGCTCTGCAAATGTCTTTGCACTAGTGGGACTATAGCAAAGTCCAATAGCCACAGATAGGATGCCACTAGGTACACTGAGTGTTTGCTAGTATAATGGCTTAGTTATAATAAGTTGGAGTGTGCAATGCAGGCAGACGCGCTCTGCAAATGTCTTTGCACTAGTGGGACTATAGCAAAGTCCAATAGCCACAGATAGGATGCCACTAGGTACACTGAGTGTTTGCTAGTATAATGGCTTAGTTATCATGAGTTGGAGTGTGCAATGCAGGCAGACGCGCTCTGCAAATGTCTTTGCACTAGTGGGACTATAGCAAAGTCCAATAGCCACAGATAGGATGCCACTAGGTACACTGAGTGTTTGCTAGTATAATGGCTTAGTTATAATGAGTTGGAGTGTGCAATGCAGGCAGACGCGCTCTGCAAATGTCTTTGCACTAGTGGGACTATAGCAAAGTCCAATAGCCACGTATAGGATGCCACTAGGTACACTGAGTGTTTGCTAGTATAATGGCTTAGTTATAATGAGTTGGAGAGTGCAGAGGACAAGAGGGTACAGTGGCAGGATTGTGGGGCTCTGGGTAGAGGAATGGAAGCCTGCCTTTCTATTCCCTCCTAATGGTGAAATGCAGGGAGGAAATCCCTGACCTTGGCTACACAGACGCTGTTGCTGTTTTCAGGACCTGTCACCTATGGCTCTCTGACCCTGCCGGTTTGAGCCCTTAAAAGGACTGCTAGAAAGTGCTCTCCCTAAGCTGTCTAACGCTGTGTATGCAGCGCATACAGCTGTATCGGCGATAGGACTCAGGAGGACGGAGCTGCGACAGTGATGTCTGACACCAAAGACGCAGAAGGCAGATAATGGCGTCCTGGGAGGAAAATGTCCGTTTTTATAATGCAGGGACATGTGACATGGACATCCTATCACACATGCCGTTGCTTCTCTGGCTAAAAGTCCACTTAGCTGTGTGTGTGTCTGGGATTGGCTGACATGCTGGCCCGCCCCACTACACGCGCGCGCTTAGGGAAGGAAGACAAGAAAAAAAAAAAAAAAATGGCGATTGCCATTATAGAAACAGCAGTGATCTGAAGGCGCTGTTCACGCACACTATACACTGAAATGTCATAATAGTGTGATTCACAGAGTGACTTACACTATTACAGCAGAAACCAAGCTAGGATTTAGCTGTTTTTTTGCTGCTAGAACCGTTCTCGAACGTTTCTAGAACTATCGAGCTTTTGCAAAAAGCTCGAGTTCTAGTTCGATCTAGAACATGCCCCAAAATCACTCGAGCCTAGAACTGGACAACCACGAACCACGAACCGCGCTCAACTCTACTGGTGAGCTTGGGAACTCAAAAAGGCCTGGGCGTCCACGGATGACAACAGTGGTGGATGATTGCCGCATACTTTCTTTGGTGAAGAAGAACCCGTTCACAACATCAACTGAAGTCCAGAACACTCTCAGTGAAGTAGGTGTATCTGTCTCTAAGTCAACAGTAAAGAGAAGACTCCATGAAAGTAAATACAAAGGGTTCACATCTAGATGCAAACCATTCATCAATTCCAAAAATAGACAGGCCAGAGTTAAATTTGCTGAAAAACACCTCATGAAGCCAGCTCAGTTCTGGAAAAGTATTCTATGGACAGATGAGACAAAGATCAACCTGTACCAGAATGATGGGAAGAAAAAAGTTTGGAAAAGAAAGGGAACGGCACATGATCCAAGGCACACCACATCCTCTGTAAAACATGGTGGAGGCAACGTGATGGCATGGGCATGCATGGCTTTTAATGGCACTGGGTCACTTGTGTTTATTGATGACATAACAGCAGACAAGAGTAACCGGATGAATTCTGAAGTGTAGCGGGATATACTTTCAGCCCAGATTCAGCCAAATGCCGCAAAGTTGATCGGACGGCGCTTCATAGTACAGATGGACAATGACCCCAAGCATACAGCCAAAGCTACCCAGGAGTTCATGAGTGCAAAAAAGTGAAACATTCTGCAATGGCCAAGTCAATCACCAGATCTTAACCCAATTGAGCATGCATTTCACTTGCTCAAATCCAGACTTAAGACGGAATGACCCACAAACAAGCAAGACCTGAAGGCTGCGGCTGTAAAGGCCTGGCAAAGCATTAGGAAGGAGGAAACCCAGTGTTTGCTGATGTCCATGGGTTCCAGACTTAAGGCAGTGATTGCCTCCAAAGGATTCGCAACAAAATATTGAAAATAAAAATATTTTGTTTGGGTTTGGTTTATTTGTCCAATTACTTTTGACCTCCTAAAATGTGGAGTGTTTGTAAAGAAATGTGTACAATTCCTACAATTTCTATCAGATATTTTTGTTCAAACCTTCAAATTAAACGTTACAATCTGCACTTGAATTCTGTTGTAGAGGTTTCATTTCAAATCCAATGTGGTGGCATGCAGAGCCCAACTCGCGAAAATTGTGTCACTGTCCAAATATTTCTGGACCTAACTGTGTATATATATAGTTTTTCTATGGAAACACTCTTCACATATACAGCACCTTGAAATTAATGAGGCTTTAAAAATAAATAATAATACTTTGTGATGACTGTGATGTTTGCAAAGGCTCCAACATATTAACATACTTTGCAATCTTAACCCCATAACGACGGCCTATGACCTTATAACCTCATAAAGTGACACTGGTCAGAATTGCAAAATTTGGTCTGGTCATTAAGGTGAAAATTAGCTCTGTCACTAAGGGGTTAAAGGGAACCTGCCACCTCCAAAAATGCTATTTACCTGTATATGTAATGGTAATTTGCAGGTAAATAGTATTAAAATCATGTTCGGCAGAGTTACTGGGAGCTATAGGGAGAAAGCTAAGTGTAATTGGAGCCAGTCAATGGAACCGAGCATAGAGTGGTTACAGACCCTGCTCAATACACAGTGAGTGTACTGTAATCAATGCCTGGCACACTGATTGACAGCCTCCCCTGCTGTAGGAGTGTGCAGTGTGATTGTGCAGAGCAGGCTGTCAATATATGTGCAGGAGACAACAGAGTACGTACAGTGAAGTAGGCAGTGCTTGTAACTGCTCCCTACATTGCCCCATGATTCTAAATGAGTAGCTGCAGGGGGAATAAAACTTCATTTTTCTCCCTGTAGACGCTTATCTAGTAAGCCAGCCAGACATGATTTAAGCACTATTTACCTACAGATTACCATATTTCTGCAGGTAAATAGCATTTTTGGAAGTGGCAGGTTTCCTTTAAATATGCAAGAAGATAAATACATACCAGTATGAACAATAAGAAAACAACTAGCTGTGTATATGTTCCATCTTTTGTAACTTCTTTTAACCACATTAGGCTCTGAAAGCTGTGAAGCGGCTATATGAACTGACCATTCCATACACCTGGTGGCTTTGGCACTGCCACTATGTTTTATATAAGGACTTTTCAAAAAAATGCACCATTAAAAAGATGTGCAAATAAAAGTCAGAAAAGACGCTTTAAGGCCTCTGCCACACTTACGTGACAAAACGTAACATTTTTGTCACGTACGTGTTAAAGAGGTGGTTTGTTCCCCATGTGCCGTTTTTGTGGCACGTACGTGTTCTCCGTGTGTTATACGTAATAACACACGGAGAATGGAAAGTCCTGCCTACCTGCATCATCCGGCGCTGTCTGTGGTGCTGAATGACAGCGTCCGGCCAAAGCCACGCCCCGCTGACGCTGCTTCCCGCCCCCAGTGAAGGAGAAGCGTTGTTCAAATTCACTGGGGGACGGATGCAGGTGACAGCCGCAGCAGAGACTGCAGGTATGGTGGAGGTGAGTATGTGTTTTTATTATTTTTACACTGACACGTGTGTTTCTCCGGCGCGTGTCACGTGGGCCCGCATCCACACTACATCCGTGTGGTACGGGTGCGGACCGTGTGACACCCGTGCTGCCGGAGCAACACGGACATGTCAGCGGTTTTAAAAAAAACGGACATACGTAAGTACGGAACGGACACACGTTCCGTTCCTGAATACTTACGTGTGTCCAAAACAATAACAATACATAGGACTACATGGGCCCGTGAAAAAAAAAAAGCACACACATACCGGAGGCATGGATGTGTGTCGCAGGCCTAAGGAAAACACTGTTGGCATTCTCCTCAAGCGTCTTCTGCTTAAAAAATGATGTAGGTAAGACAGTGTCTAAAAGACATTGTGTATATAGCCTAACTTTGGATTCAATAGGCCTCTCGTAATTTGAGCTGAAAGCACGGAACCTGGGAGAAAATTTACTGCCAGGCAGTACTGTGGGTAGTGGCTCTAAGGACGCTCTGGCACTTTGACTCACAGCCAGCTTTGAACTGATGCATTGCAAAACTGACTGTCAATCAAAGTGTCGGGACGTGCTTACTTACAGCCACAGATTAATCCTACACTGTGTACAGAATTATTAGGCAAATGAGTATTTTGATCACATGATAATTTTTATACATGTTGTCCTACCCCAAGCTGTATAGGCTTGAGAGTCACCTACCAATTAAGTAAATCAGGTGATGTGTGTGGAGACACGGGACTCAGTGGGTGCTCACGTCCACTAAATCCTGCCGCCTTTACAAAGACAGCGTGGCTCAGGGCTCATCCCAATTGAACGCCGGCCTCCTTAACCGTGGGTGTAACACTACTCAGACAACACAGGGTGAGGGAACCACAATAATTAGACTTTATTGGATCCCCAAACAATTAACGGCCCATAACACATAACCAGCAAAACACACAAATGTAACAGGCAACAGTGTCTCACCCTTCCGCTGGCTCACCAGGGATTTAGAATGTCCATGACTCACAGGTTCCAGGGCCACTTACTCCAATCCAACAGCACCCCGCTTTCGGCGGGCACCCACCGTGACTGGAATAACGCCAGATTTAGGAAGCTGTGTGAGGTCTGCAAAGTCTGTAACAGGTGACTGAACTGTCCCAATCTGATTGTCCTCCTTAGGTAGTCCTGGTTTGATGTTACAATCCTGGCAGCCGGAGTCGAAATCCCTAGGCTGTGGATATGGTCTCCAACCGGAACCGGAGTTCCTAGATTGAAGCCATAAGATATCCTGATCCTCTAGTCAGCTCCGAAGAGCTTAGACTGGATCCATCAGCATCCATCAACAACCTGGTGGCTTAAAGAAATCCCTTTTATAGCCACAGCCTTCCACTTGGATACACTGCGTCCTCATCGATTGGTTGGACAAGATCGCCTCTCCCATTGGATGAATCTCAAGCTGCATGGACAATGTTCATTTAAATGATGTGCATAGAAAGACTGAGGGTATACATGTAATCTGGGAGTCACCGACTAGACAATGGCTACTAAGGTAATCACATTAGCAATACACAACTACAATACAATGGTTACTGAAAGAGTCTGGAGAAACAATACGTCTGGCTTTCAGTGGCCAACACAATTACATGAGTCAACAAGAGTCTTGTAGAAACAATGAGGGACTTATCCCCCATCTATAAACAATCTATCATCCTGTCTGGCTGAATTTTAAGAAACTTTAACCCATGAGAGTCCATGTTGTCACAATGTGCATCTCTGTAATGAGGAGGGGTGTGGTGTAATGACATCAACACCCTATATAAGGTGTGCTTAATTATTAGGCAACATCCTTTCCTTTGGCAAAATGCGTCAGAAGAGAGATTTGACGGGCTCTGAAAAGTCCAAAATTGTGAGATGTCTTGCAGAGGGATTCAGCAGTCTTGAAATTGCCAAATTTTTGAAGCGTGATCACCGAACAATCAAGCGTTTCATGGCAAATATCCAGCAGGGTCGCAAGAAGCGTGTTGGGCAAAAAAGGCGCAAAATAACTGCCCATGAATTGAGGAATTTTTTTATCTCTCTTATTTCACACATTATAATTTTTCATATAATTTTAACATCAAATTTTATATTATTATGTAGTTATTTTAATTAATAACGCAGCAATTTATCTATCTATCTATATATATATATATATATATATATATATATATATATATATATATATATATATATACGATATATATATTTTTTATATCCAGATGGACATTTTGTATTTCTTTTGAATGATGTACATGTGTGTATATACATGTTTTATATATGCGTATTTATTTATTTATTTATATATACATTATATGTTTTCGCTGTTCCTCTGAACTGAGTTCATTTAGTGGTTCTGTGTCCCCTTCTGTGTTACATTACATTGTGTGGACATGTTTATACTAATGCGAGTCACTGTCCTATGAGTTTACCTCACGATGTACAAAAGGTCTTTACACTTGTAATTCAGCGTCCCTCTCTGGTTCGGGTGAGTGCGCATGCGCTGTCTCCGTGCAGTGCTCTGTCTGGGGGCGTATCTTTATCGCCATGACATTATGGGGCCGGATTACCCCGCGTCACTGGCGCCGCGTGACTTGATCGCGTGGTGCTGTGAGGCGGATCTCCGTTTACCCACGTGGTGATGACGCGCCTGTCCCGTCCGTGCACTACATTGGTAAGTACAATGCGCATGCGCCAAACAAGGCAACCCGATTGGCTGGGACGATGTATTTAGTTGCTCACTCTGCCGATATGACGCCACGCCCGCTTGATGAAGGCTAGCGCCGAAACGTGCGTAGGCGGGACCTGGCGCCATTTCTGCGGTGAGTAAGGTGATCTCCGGTCTCTAATGTTTAACTTATGATCTGCCACTTTGGGTTTGTCCTCTGGCCACAGGGTCTTATATTTTGACTTTATCTATCTGTGGATTCTGGTATTACTTATCCCACTTTAGGCTTTTTGAATGATATTACTATGACCGGACACCTGTTGCTCACCACCTGGTACGCCACCTTGTGCACTGTCCTATTATGACACCCTGTTTTTATTACAATTTGTTTCAATAAACATTAACGTTTTAATCACATTGTTTTCCTGGTTCTTCTTGTGTGTGAATTGGTATGGATATATTATTGTGCAGGGGGCTGTGGTGACAATCTTACTGTGTGGATTACTGTAGGGCACATATTTTGTC
This sequence comes from Anomaloglossus baeobatrachus, assembly GCF_048569485.1. NCBI lineage: Eukaryota > Metazoa > Chordata > Amphibia > Anura > Aromobatidae > Anomaloglossus > Anomaloglossus baeobatrachus. The sequence continues at coordinate 497,968,614 of NC_134354.1, forward strand.
ATGGGTTTTTGGTGTCATTATACTGTGTGGGTATCAAATATACTGTGTGGGGTCATCATTCTGTGGAGTGGCCATGAAAGTGGTATCATACGAGGTGAGAACACTAATTCAATAAGGTATACAATAAGTGTGTAAATGCCGCACTTCTTGTCCCTTTCCATTTCTTAAAAAGTTTGGAGGTATGACTTTCCGTGATTGAGTATATATACTATGATAGGACTTTTGCTATCTGTGATATCTATGTACGCGCCTGCTCAAGGGCATTATTACAATAATAAGGCACTGGTGGCCATTAATAAAAGGAGGCACAATGGGTGCATTATTTTAAGTAGACACATTGTGGTTATCATTACGATTATATGAGAAGTACAGGAGGCATTGTTATAAGAAAGAGCAAGGGATTTTTTTTTATTATAAAAAGATATAGGGTCATTATTATAAGGATGTTATTATTAAATGAGGAACACAGGATATTATTACCCCAAGGAAGTACAGAGTGATCAGTATTACTGTGTAGGGGCACAGAAGAAGCAATATTACTGTTTAGGACACTGGTTACAGCATTATTTAGGTTGTGTATAGATGGTGCAATGTGTGGAGGGGGATTAAAAAGGAGTAAGCCAAAGTTGTCTCTGTTACATTTGCAGGGATGATTTATGGATGGAAGAAAAGTCCATGGCGGTCTGTGCTGAGTGGAAAAGAAAAGAAAAAATGAATAATTACAATTAGAAAGGACACTATTGATAAGTATCTGCACATTATACATATTATACATATACATAGACATTATACATACACTGTGTGCAGAATTCTTAGGCAAATAAGTATTTAGATCACATGAGACTTTTTATACATGTTGTCCTACTCCAAGCTGTATAGGCTTGAGAGCCAACTACCAATTAAGTAAATCAGGTGATGTGCATCTCTGTAATGAGGAGGGGCGCGGTGTAATGACATCAACACCCTATATAAGGTGTGCTAAATTATTAGGCAACTTCCTTTCCTTTGGCAAAATGTGTCAGAAAAGAGATTCGATGGGCCCTGAAAAGTCCAAAATTGTGAGATGTCTTGCAGAGGGATGCAGCAATCTTGAAATTGCAAACTTTTGAAGCATGATCATCGAACAATCAAGCGTTTCATGGCAAATAGCCAACAGGGTCGCAAGAAGGGTGTTGGGATAAAAAAGGTGCAAAATAACTGCCCATGGATTGAGGAAAATCAAGCGTGAAGTTGCCAAGATGCCAATTGCCACCAGTTTGGCCATATTTCAGTGCTGTAATGTTACTGGAGTATCAAAAATCACAAGGCATGCCATACTCAGGGATATGGCTAAGGTAAGGAAGGCTGAAAAATGACCACATTTGAACAAGAAACATAAGATAAAACATCAAGACTGGGCTAAGAAATATCTTAACACTGATTTTTCAAGGGTTTTATGCACTAATGGAATGACAGTGACTCTTGATGGACTAGATGGATGGGCCAGTGGCTGGATCAGTAAAGGGCAGAGAGCTCCACTCCGACTCAGACGCCAGCGAGGTGCAGGTGGGATACTGTTATGGGCTAGTATCATCAAAGATGAACTTTGTCGGACATTTCCAAAATGTCGCACCAATAGGAGTTACGATGCTGTTCGTCGTTCCTGCGGGAGCACACATCGCTGTGTGTGAAGCCGCAGTAGCGAGGAACATCTCCTTACCTGCCTCCACCGGCTATGCGGAAGGAAGGAGGTGGGCGGGATGTTTACGTCCCGCTCATCTCCGCCCCTCCGCTTCTATTGGCCGGCTGCTGTGTGACTTCGCTGTGACGCTGCACGACCCGCCCACTTAGGAAGGAGGCGGGTCGCTGGCCAGAGTGACGTCGCAGGGCAGGTAAGTGCGTGTGAAGCTGCCGTAGCGATAATGTTCGCTACGGCTGCTATCACAAGATATCGCATGTGCGACAGGGGCGGGTACTATCGCGTTCGGCATCACTATCATCGGCTAGCGATGCCGCAGCGTGCAAAGTACCCCTAAGTGTGTGTGATGTCACTCACAGAATAGAGTGAGAAGCTAGTGACTATGTGTGTAAGGGTATGTGCGCACGTTGCTTTTTACCTGCTTTTTACCTGCTTTTTTGCTGCTTTTTCTTCTGCGCTGTTTAATGCCAAAATGGATGTGTTCTTCTATTCAAGCAAAGTCTATGGGAATTTGGGTTTCTTGTTCACACTATGTTGTTCAAAATGCTGCCTTTTTGTGGCAGAACTTTGGTCAAAAACTCAGCTTTGCAGTGCAAAACCCAAATGGCAAAAACAATTGACATGTTGCTTCTTTGAAAAGCTGAGTTTTTGACCAAAGTTCTGCCACAAAAAGGCAGCATTTTGAACAACATAGTGTGAACAAGAAACCCAAATTCCCATAGACTTTGCTTGAATAGAAGAACACATCCATTTTGGCATTAAACAGCGCAGAAGAAAAAGCAGCAAAAAAGCAGGTAAAAAGCAGGTAAAAAGCAACGTGCGCACATACCCTAATAGTAACTAGATGGTGCTGTGAGGGCAGTGGGGGAGTCGAACAAGCCAATATCAGAGCTGAGAGGATGCAACTAAACACAGGGAGAAGACAAAGGCAACATCAAGAGTCAAGCCAAGATCCAGTAACCAGCAGAGCATGCAAGGGACAAAAGGGACAGAGAAGGACATAGTCAGGAGGAGATCAGAGGACAGGAGCCAGACGGTATCACAGAGTCAGGGGATGAGGCAAAGCAAAGTCAGGAAGCAGTCCAGGATCGAGAACTAAGATCAATAAACCAAACAGCCAGGAGCCAAGCACTTATTGAAACTAACTATGACTGGCGTTGCTCCACTCCCTAATGAAGCACCACAATTACCCAGAATGCAAAGCAGGAGAGCACCTTTGTTACGGACATACTAGGAATTGTAGGTTAAAGCAAAACAATTGTATATGAGGCTGACCTGACATTTGCAATTCATCACTGCACTATGTTTCATATACCGATGATGATTCTGGAGCTGCATTCATGTACTATACACTGACAGGAAAAAGGATAACAATATTTTGAACTTTGGAATTTCAAGCTCCATGTCTCACCATCCACTACAGCTTCAAACATGGGATTACCTTCATTTTATAAACAATCATCTTTACTATCTCATACACTGCCTGAATCCTTCTGGGCATGTGCTCAATCAGATTCAACCATGTCTCAAGTGAAATCTGATCCCAAGTCTTTTCTACACGTTCCTGATGTTGGTGCATACTGGTTGACTCACTTGGGCATGTATAAAGCCTTTACTTCAACTCTGCCCACAAGTGTTCGATTGGGTTGAAGTCTGGGAACTGTGTGGCCAATCCATTACCTCTACTTCATTGTCGTTAAACCATTTCTTCTGACCATTTCTAATTCATTGTCTTTGAACTGTATGCTTCAGGTTGTTGTCCTACTGGAAAACTATGTCGCCCTTTTCATACCCATAGTACTCGAGCGTACGAAGTAACTCATCTTGTAGGATACTCACATTTAGCTCAGCATTCGGACCACCATCTATCCTGATCAAGTATCCAACTAATTAAATAATAATAACATAATAATTCAAGCATCAAAGGCCTGCTTACCCATACTCCTTGTGAAAATCAGCTGATCACAGACGCCATTGGGCTTCCTTGGGGGGGGTCTATTTAATTACGCAGCACTCAGAATTACATCATACATACAGTGCCTACAAGTAGTATTCAACCCCCTGCAGATTTAGCATGTTTACACATTCGGAATTAAATTGGCATTGTGACATTTGGACTGTAGATCAGCCTGGAAGTGTGAAATGCACTGCAGCAAAAAAGAATGTTATTTCTTTTTTTATTTTTTTTTTTTAAATTGTGAAAAGTTTATTCAGAGGGTCATTTATTATTCAACCCCTCAAACCACAAGAATTCAGTTTGGTTCCTCTAAAGTATTAAGAAGTATTTCAGGCACAAAGAACAATGAGCTTCACATGTTTGGATTAATTATCTCTTTTTCCAGCCTTTTCTGACTAATTAAGACCCTCCCCAAACTTGTGAACAGCACTCATACTTGGTCAACATGGGAAAGACAAAGGAGCATTCCAAGGCCATCAAAGACAAGATCGTGGAGGGTCACGAGGCTGGCAAGGGGTACAAAACCCTTTCCAAGGAGTTGGGCCTACCTGTCTCCACTGTTGGGAGCATCATCCGGAAGTGGACGGCTTATGGAACTACTGCTAGCCTTCCATGGCCTGGACAGCCTTTGAAAGTTTCCACCCGTGCCGAGGCCAGGCTTGTCCGAAGAGTCAAGCCTAACCCAAGGACAACAAGGAAGGAGCTCCGGGAAGATCTCATGGCAGTGGGGACATTGGTTTCAGTCAATACCATAAGTAACGTACTCCACCGCAATGGTCTCCGTTCCAGACGAGCCCGTAAGGTACCTTTTACTTTCAAAGCGTCATGTCAAGGCTCGTCTACAGTTTGCTCATGATCACTTGGAGGACTCTGAGACAGACTGGTTCAAGGTTCTCTGGTCTGATGAGACCAAGATCGAGATCTTTGGTGCCAACCACACACGTGACGTTTGGAGACTGGATGGCACTGCATACGACCCCAAGAATACCATCCCTACAGTCAAGCATGGTGGTGGCAGCATCATGCTGTGGAGCTGTTTCTCAGCCAAGGGGCCTGGCCATCTGGTCCGCATTCATGGGAAGATGGATCGCACGGCCTACCTGGAGATTTTGGCCAAGAACCTCCGCTCCTCCATCAAGGATCTTAAGATGGGTCGTCATTTCATCTTCCAACAAGACAACGACCCAAAGCACACAGCCAAGAAAACCAAGGCCTGGTTCAAGAGGGAAAAATCAAGGTGTTGCAGTGGCCTAGTCAGTCTCCTGACCTTAACCCAATTGAAAACTTGTGGAAGGAGCTCAAGATTAAAGTCCACATGAGACACCCAAAGAACCTAGATAACTTGGAGAAGATCTGCATGGAGGAGTGGGCCAAGATAACTCCAGAGACCTGTGCCGGCCTGATCAGGTCTTATAAAAGACGATTATTAGCTGTAATTTGCAAACAAGGGTTATTCCACAAAATATTAAACCTAGGGGTTGAATAATAATTGACCCACACTTTTATGTTGAAAATTTATTAAAATTTAACTGAGCAACATAACTTGTTGGTTTGTAAGATTTATGCATCTGTTAATAAATCCTGCTCTTGTTTGAAGTTTGCAGGCTCTAACTTATTTGCATCTTATCAAACCTGCTAAATCTGCAGGGGGTTGAAGACTACTTGTAGGCACTGTATATGCCTAGGTTAGTTCCACATTCATAGGAGCATTATTTAATGATACTATCTTTCTCTGTGGCTGTTTGCTATTTCTATAATACACTGTGTTAAGCTCTTTTTACTTTATGCCCTCTTTGCACTACAATTGTATAATCAGTTGATCACCTTTATATGTGCTGAACCGTAGCCCCTAGAACAGTGATGGCGAACCTATGGCACGCGTTCCACCAGGGGCACGCTGAGCCCATTCTGCTGGCACGCGTGCTGTCGCCCGACCCTGCAGCTTTGATCTGCTAGTGCAGTCGCGCTGGCAGATCAAATCTGTGTTGGAGCGGAGGAGACATTTCTCCTCCGCTCTGACACTCCTCCCCCAGGCTGCAGGTGTGTTGCCTAGGAGACGGAGGAGTGTCAGCGAGCGGCGCCGGCACTGTCTGCTGGCCGCGTGGGAACTGAGGACCCAGCAGCACGCAGCGGGGGAGCGTGTGCAGGTAAGTTGTGTGTTGTTTTTTTTTTTTAATATATAACTTGTGTGCGGCTGTGCCAAGGTGGGGGGGAGGGGGGCAGCGCCAGCATGGGGTGGGGGAACGCACATGGCAGCATGGGGTGGGGGAACGCACATGGCAGCGTGGGGTGGCGGAACGCACATGGCAGCGTGGGGTGGGGGGAACGCACTTGGCAGCGTGGGGTGGCGGTGGGGGAACGCACTTGGCAGTGTGGGGTGGCGGTGGGGGAACGCACATGCCAGCGTGGGGTGGGGGAGGGGGAACGCACATGCCAGCATGGGGTGGGGGAGGGGGAACGCACATGCTAGCATGGGGTGGGGGAGGGGGAACGCACATGCCAGCATGGGGAGGGGGAACGCACATGCCAGCATGGGGTGGGGGAGGGGGAACGCACATGCCAGCATGGGGTGGGGGAGGGGGAATGCACATGCCAGCATGGGGTGGGGACATGCATGCCAGGATGGGGGGGAAACATGCTTGCCAGCAGGGGGGGGACATGCATGCCAGGATGGGGAACAATGCATGCCAGGATGGGGAACAATGCATGCCAGGATGGGGAACAATGCATGCCAGGATGGGGAAACATGCATGCCAGGATGGGGAAACATGCATGCCAGGATGGAGGAAACATACATGCCAGGATGGAGGAAACATGCATGCCATGATGGGGAAACATGCATGCCAGGATGGAGGAAACATGCATGCCAGGATGGAGGAAACATGCATGCCATGATGGGGAAACATGCATGCCATGATGGGGAAACATGCATGCCAGGATGGAGGAAACATGCATGCCATGATGGGGAAACATGCATGCCAGGATGGGGGAAACATGCATGCCATGATGGGGAAACATGCATGCCAGGATGGGGGAAATATGCATGCCATGATGGGGAAAACATGCATGCCAGGATGGGGAACAATGCATGCCAGGATGGGGAACAATGCATGCCAGGATGGGGAACAATGCATGCCAGGATGGAGGAAACATGCATGCCAGGATGGAGGAAACATGCATGTCAGGGTGGAGGAAACATGCATGTCAGGATGGAGGAAACATACATGCCAGGATGGAGAAAACATGCCACGATAGGGTACATTTACCAGGAAGGGGTACATTTACCTGGATGGGGGTAAATTAACCAGGATTGGGAACATTTACCAGGATGGAGGACATTTACCAGGAATGGGGTACATGCCGGGATGGGGGAACATTTACCAGGATGGAGGACATTTACCAGGAATGGGATACATGCCATGATGGGGGAACATTTACAAGGATGGGCAATATGTCAGGATGGGGTACATTTACCAGCATGGGGGAACATGCCAGAATGGGTAACATTTACCAGGATGGAGGACATTTACCAGGATGGGGCCGTGATAGGGACAAATATACCAGAATTTGGAAATATATATCAGGATGGGGGACATGTTTACCAGGAAGTGGCCGAGGAAGGGGGACATAACTACACAATGAAGGGGAGGGAAGCAACTCGTACGTCTTTATGGGATTTCAAGATGTTCAGACTTTGAAATGTAGATGTGGATTACAGGGTGACCTCTGATTGCATTCCAGGCTAAAATCTCTGGCTAATATGCTGCAATTTTTTCCAGAAAGTTCAATCCAACTGCTGTGTCTGGAAAGGGCAGGGGCTCAGCTTCAAAGTGTGGTAAGCATGAGCGTGATGCCCCTGCTGAAGAGAAGACGGCAAAGGTAAGGTTATAATCAATTATTTACATGATAGGATTGGTTGGCACTTCGGAAAAAAAATTGGGTTTAGGGCTACAGTTTGGGCACTCGGCCTGTAAAAGGTTCGCCATGACTGCCCTAGAACATTAATGATTTATGTGTGTGTGATGTTTGATATATTTAATAAAATTTGTATTTTTTTAATTTAATTTTGGGATATCAACTCTATTTTTCTTAATTAGATCTACAGGTTGTAATTTGTAGAATAAAGGACGAAAAAGATTTTTCCACCACCTAGACCAGATCATAACATTGCAGTGACATGACAGGAATCTGCATAACTGATCATATGCTAGATAGTTGCAGGATGATGAGTGAGCATGCTCGCCACTACTCAATACTCGATTGAGCATCAGGGTGCTCAGGCATGCTAGTTACTCAATTGAGTATCACGGGTGCTTTGAGTGAAAGCATCAACATGTGGGGATTGCCTGCGTTATAAGCTAATGCCGTTGTCACGTTGGCTACTGGCATTACTGTGATTAGCTGGCTGCATTGCGACATTGGGTCCTATATGAGACCCAGGGGTGTGATGCTTGGCACACAGTCCTCTATAAGTAATTTAGGGAGAGTTGATGTAGGAGGTAGAGCTTAGATTAGCACAAGGTTTGTGCACTTGCATCCTTTAGTGTCTTTCATGTGGCACTAAAGGGTGAAAACAACGCTTACCACAGCTGCTGGGTCTCACTGAGTGCAGCGTTGAGCCAGCGGCACTTTTGGGAGTTGTCGTCACTATCCGATGCCTGTGAACAGCTGTATAAAGTATACTGTATAAAGTATACTGTTGTTCACAGTCGCCGAAACGGCAGCATTTGTGAATCGTGGATAATGACGGAGCCTCGTGGAAACATTTTTGATAATAAATTGGTAAACCAGGAAAAGTGTGGGAGAGTCTTTATTTAAATAAACTATTTATTCCTGTGTATAAGTGTTTTTTTCACTTTACACTTATTGGGTTAGTTATGGGGGTGTTTGATTGATGCTTCTCCATTTCTAACTCCCAGGCTTCATGCCAGCTGACATTACACAGCTGACATCAACCCGAAAAAATATTACCTTGATTGCCATGGCACCAGGTCAATGACAAAGAGCCAGGGCGAAGCACCTAATGTGATGCGCTAATTCTGGGGCAGCTGGTGAATTTTTTTGCAAGGGTCAAATAACCATGGACCTTTCCAGTCTGATAATATCAGCCCCCAGCTGTCTGCTTTACTTTGGCTGGTGATCAAAAATAAGGGGGACCCCACATCATTTTTTAAAATTATTTATTTATTTATTTATTTACTGCCTAGCAGCGACCTGGCAGTCAGAGAGGCATCCAGGTATCTTCTTCCCCTTGTTGTTCACATTTGATTTGAGCTCTGTTTACATTTTTTTTTCTGCAATTTTCTTGTCCCTCCAGCCCTCATGGAGGGTCTGCCAGAAAAATGCTTGAGTTCCCCGTTGACTTCCATTATACTAATTGCTCAATTTGAGCCCATTCGAGCGGCAGATCTGGTCCACTAAAGAGCACTCAAGCAGTTTCATGTTCGCTCAACACTAGTTGCAAGTTAAATTTATGGATGAGACAGCCAAGATGATTGTCTATAAAATTACAGTAGTCTCACCTGTGAAGCTGTAGAGGATGGTGAGATATGGAGCCTTAAGCGGGCCTTACACGTTACGACATCGCTAGCAATTGCTAGCGATATCGAGTGTGTAAGCACCCGCCCCCGTCGTGTGTGCGATATTGTGTGTTCGCTGCCGTAGCAAACATTATCGCTATGGCAGCGTCACACACACTTACCTGGTCGGCGTCGTCGCTGTGACTGCCGAACAATCCCTCCCTCGAGGGGGAGGGACATTCGGCATCACAGCGACGTCACCGCGACATCACTAAGCAGCCGGCCAATCAAAGCGGAGGGGCGGAGATGAGCGGGATGTAACATCCCGCCCACCTCCTTCCTTACGCATTGCTGCCGGCGGCAGGTAAGGAGACGTTCCTCGCTCCTGCGGTGTCACACACAGCGATGTGTGCTGCCGCAGGAGCGACGAACAACATCGAATATCAACCATTACCAATTTTTGGTTTTGGGACGACCTCTCCATGGTGAACGATTTTCAACATTTTTGAGGTCACTGAAGGTCGCTGGTAAGTGTCACACACTGCGATATCGTTAATGACGCCGGACGTGCGTCACTAACAACGTGACCCCGACGATAAAACATGAACGATATCGTAGCATGTAAAGCCCCCTTTAAAGTCAAAAGTAAAACACATTGTTACCCTTTTGGTGGTTCTGGTACTGTATTCTTGTACTAATGATGGGTCTGATGCTACATTCATGTACTGATGGTGGTTCCATTAAGCCTGCTTTACACAAGTCGATCTATTGTGCGATAGCACGAGCAATCGTACCCGCCCCCGTCGTTTTTGCGTCACAGGCAAATCGCTGCCCGTGGCGCACAAACTTGTTTAACCCCCGTCACACGCACTTACCTTCCGGACGACCTCGCTGTGGGCGACGAACGTCCACTTCCTGAAGTGGGAGGGACGTTCGGCGCCACAGCGACGTCACACGGCAGCCGGCCAATAGAAGCGGAGGGGCGGAGATGAGCGGGATGTAAACATCCCGCCCACTTCCTTCCTTCCATTAAGCTGGCGGGTGCCGTGGGACGCAGCTACGCTGTGTTCATCGTTCCCAGGGTGTCACACGGAGCAACGTGTGATGCTACGGAAACAATCAACAACCTGCACCCATGAAAATAAAAGATATTATGAAAGTTAACGATGAGTACACGACTCACGATTTGTGAGCGATACTGCGTCGCTCGGAGGTGTCACACGAGACAACGTCGTGCGCCATGCTGGATGTGCGTCACGAAAACCGTGACCCCGACGACATATCGCACGATAGATCGTCTCGTGTAAAGCCCGCATTAATGTACTGATGGTGGCTCTGATCTTCTACATATGTAGCAATCCATAACATGCTTCATGGCTATGTTAAAACTTAATGTTAAATCTCTGAGCTTTGATAGTTTTTAAGAGGAGGATTTGATGAGTTTTTGCTCCAAACACTCGGTTTAAATTAACATGTGTTCACACTGATTTTTTGAGAGAAGAAATTCTCCAAATTCTCCTGAAGTACTTAAAACATTCTTCTGGTGATGTATTAGTGTACTGATAGTGGTTCTAGTGATGTAATAATGTAAGTACCCCTTCAAATTTTCAATAAATTACACCCATATCTATGTACGGGCACTTACTAGGGTTAGGGGACAGTCAGGGCTAAAGTCCTAACCTGCAACAGTAGCAGGTAATACCAGATACAGCCTTGAAAGAATATAAGAACAGAGAGGTTATATGTCTATGCAGTTACATAAATTTCAGTGCTGAAAGACACATGGCGTAATTGTACACCACTAACAAATCCACAAAATGCAAGTGGACATTTTAATATGGATTTGCTGAATATTGAATATGAATTTTTGTGGCTTTAACCCACGGCACCCATGCACTAATTATGTGGAAAGTGTACATCATAATCTCCATGTAAGTAAGACATGTGGATTTCTCTGTGGTGCCAAATTATACTGTACAGGAGTGCACCCAAAGTCCCTCCCTGCATATCTACAAATGTGTCTGCAAAACAGAAGTAAAATTGGTGATCTCATGGGCTCTATCTCAAAAGTCAAAGCAGGTATTACCATGTTTCCCCAAAAATAAGACACTGTCTTATATTATTTTGTGCCCTGAAAAATGTGCTAGGTTTATTTTTCGGGGTAGGGCTTATTCTCGGGAAACACGGGTGTGGGTAAGTTTGCTCCCCAAAAAAGCAGACATTCCTTAACAGGAGAATCATACTTACCAAACTCCAGACGTCTGTGTTGCTCCTAGGTCCTCCTGCGATCTTTGGTGGGTGCTCCCAGCAGGTATGCTCCACACGGTCCTCCCCTGCTTCCGTTCAACACTCACATACATCAGATTGCACACACACACACACACACACACACACACACACCCACACCCACACCACATCTAGCAATACTGATTGCTTCTGGCCGGCAGGGGAACTTGGGACACAGTGCAGTGGAGCACGAGGACCTGCGATGGACAACATGGAGGACCTGCGGTGGAATGCATTGATGTGTGTGGGTGTGTGATGTGATGTGTGTGCTGATGTGTGTAGGTGTCCGATCTGATGTGTGTGGATGTGTGATCTGATGTGTGTGGATGTGCGATCTGATATGTGTCAGTGTGCATTCCACCGCAGGCCCTTGATGTGTTCCAGTGCATGTCCTCCCGTTTAGTGTCTAGTGAGTATGATTGCGGGGTCTTCTATCTTCTTTCTTCTCTCTTTTGGGTGGTGTCTGCTCTCTATAATGAAGTATCCTGCAGTATTCTTTAACTTTTTTAGCTGCATGGACCGCAACAAGGGCTCATTTTCGGGGTAGGGCTTATATTTAAGCCTTATACTAAAAATGCTGAAAATTTCTGCCAGGGCTTATTTTTGGGGTGGGGCTTATTTTCGTGGAAATATGGTAATATGGCTAAGGAACTGCTGCTGATGATACCTCCCCACTTGCTAAGTGAAGTAGTACCCAAAAGCCAATGCTTATTTTCTACAAATGTGCAAGTGTTTCAAATCTTTTTGTTACTTACAGAATATATTGTTCCCTTCAATAAAATGCTGGTCTTTGTGTCATGCTTTCTTACATATCTAGTTGTCTACCCGTTCCTTACATAATGTGTAATCCTGTGTTAAATAACATTTATTTCAGAAAAACTGACCCGCACATCCAACAAGTGTGAATAGGTTTTAACTGAAAAAACATAGGAAATATAACATCCATATAGCTGCACACTAAAAAGCCAACAATGTATAAGGGAACTCTGGTACTGCATTACTGCTATATGAAAAAAATGAGATTTTTAGTTTATGTATTGTCCAATGCATGTAAGTTTGGAAACTAATGGCAAGGTAATCTCTATAATCTGGGTACCTAACTTAAATGCCACTATCTAGGTTAAAAATATCCGTGTCTGGGCAGCTAGACTAAAATCTCTAACTTGAAATGCCGCTATTTGGACTAACCTCCTTTTTGGGCAGCTAGACTCCTGCTATAAAGCTTATAGGGTGGAGTGCTCAGTCAGAAAGAGACTCGCTACAAATATTTAAAAAAAACTGACCCGCACATCCAACAAGTCTGAATAGGCTTACATGTGTCGCGGGCGGAGGGGACGCACTCGCCACGCTCGGGTCCGGGGCTTCTGCTGCTGATGCTCGGTGGCTCGAGCAGTGGGCCGGACCCGGGGACTCAAGCAGCGCTCCTCACCCGTGAGTGAAAAGGGGTGGTTTGGTTAGGGAGATTGTTCGTGACACCACCCACGGGACATGGTGATGATGGCACCACCGCTGCTGGTGATGGGGATCCCGGGAGAGATGGTAGGGAGCAGCTAGGATATTGTCCCCTCCGTGGGTAGGGGGTCGGTGATCTCGGGGCCCGGTGGTGTAACGGGGAGACTGGATGGCTGGGGTGCAGGGTTGCAGGGACAGCGTGGCGCGGTGCCAGGCGGCACTGACGTACTCACTCAGACAATCACTGACAGAGTATCGGGTAAACCAAAATGGCCAGATGGACGGGTCCCGCAGCCGGCTGCAGTGTTGATGTTGTGCTCTCCCCGGACGGCTGATGGTGGCTGTCTTTCCCTGCACCTTTGTGTACTGTGTTGACTCCGATGGTTTCCCAAACGGCAGTCCGCTCCCCGGCGTATAGGTACCGGAGGAGCCCTTTTGCCCACAGGCGCTGGCCCTTGGATCTCTAGCCTGTGGCGGTGGCTGTATATCCTCACGGTGTGAGCAGTTGCCTTCTGACGGGACTTGGGTAGTTAGGAAACCCCTGGGGTTCCTGTCACTCTTGGATTTGACTATTGTCGGCGGCTCCAAACCTGGTCGGGGTCCGATGGCCCTGCCTGTGTGCTCAACTTCACTCTGCTCCCCGGTTCGGTACCGGTGGGCCACCGCCCAACCCCGGTCCTACGGTTCCGCAGAGTTCCGCTGGCTCCTGCAGACGGCCACCACCGTCTGCCAACCTTGCTGTAGGTGCCTGGGCTCCAACCCAGGTACGGCAGTCGTTTACTCCTCTCACTTCAAACTCCTAAACCGAACTGTCCTTTTTCACGCCTCCAGGTCTGTGAACTCCTCAATGGGCGGGGCCAACCACCTGGCTCCGCCCCACCTGGTGTGGACATCAGACCCTGGAGGGAGGCAACAAGGGTTTTTGTCTGACTGTTGTAATTGCCTAGGGTGGGTGTGTGTGTGCGTGTTGTTACCTCTGACCCCTGGCTAGTCCAGGGCGTCACACATGCATTGGCCAATACATACTGTATTTTTCAGACTATAAGATGCACTTTTTTCCACCCAAATGTTGGGGGAAAGTGGGGGTGTGTCTTATAGTCTGAATGTGGCTGCGGGGAATGAGGATGCTGCGGTGGAGCGGGTCATTGGTGGCATGAGCAGGCTGTAGCAGCCTGCCGTGACCACGTGGGCCTGCTAATTTGATATGTACGCCCATCCTCCCGCCCATCACCCCTCAGCACTGAAGGTGGGCAGGATGATGGGCGGGGGGTGTGCGCATAAAGCCGGCCCGCGTGATCACTCCTGGCAACTACAGCCTGGAGTGATCATGTGCGGCTGTATTCACTGCTCCCCGCGCATCATCATCAGCATGGAGTGCAGTGAATAAGTATACTCACCCGTCACAGTTGTCTGCAGCATCGCGATCTCCTCCTGTCTGACGGCTAACTGATCTGTGTAGAGAGCGGTGAGCACAGCGATGACGTCATCGCTGTGCGCACTGCTAGTCTCCACACAGGTCAGCTGACAGGCAGACAGCAGGACGAGCGATGCTGGAGACAACGGTGATGGCTCCATACAGGTCAGCGGCGCTACTGCCGGCACTGACAGGAGGAGGAGCGATGCTGCATGGAGCGAGAAAAGGTGAGTATAAACATTTACTTTTTTTTGTGTGCCACAGGATACAGGCCATATAGCAGGATGGATGGGGGTATATAGCAGGATGGATGGGGTATATAGCAGGATGGATGGGGTATATAGCAAGATTGATGGGGGCATATAACAGGATGGATGGGGGTATATAGCAGGATGGGGGTATATAGCAGGATGGGGGTATATAGCAGGATGGCGGTATATAGCAGGATGGCAGTATATAGCAGGATGGCGGTATATAGCAGGATGGCAGTATGTAGCAGGATAAGGGCATATACCAGGATCGCGCTATGTAGCAGGATGGGGGCTATACCAGGATGGCGGTATATAGCAGGATGGGAATATATACCAGGATGGGCTACATATATACAAGGATGGGGATCATATACAAGGCAGGAGGATCATTACCAGGATGGGGTACCTTGGTAGAGAATTTGGGGACATTACCCCCATAACAGTGTCAGCAGCAGACCCATAAGTGTGTCATGACCACATTTTTTGCTTAAAATTTTATTTTTCTATTTTCTTCCTCTAAAACCAGGGTACGTCTTATGGTCCGGTGCATCTTATAGTCTGAGAAATACGGTAAACTAAAAATCTCATTTTTTCATATACCATGTTTTTCCAAAAATAAGCCCTCCCCCAAAAATAAGCCCTAGCAGGGATTTTCAGCATTTTCGGAGCAAGGCTTAAATATAAGCCCTCCCCCGAAAATAAGACCTAGTCGCGGTTCAATAATGAAGTGTCCATGCAGCTAAAAAAGATAAAAATACTGCAGGACACTTCATTATAGACACTGGCACCCCGCAATCACTCACCCGACGCTGAGCGGCAGGGCCTGCAGTGATCGCACACCCGCACACTTCAGCTCTCTCAGACACACACAATCAGATCTCACACACAAACATCCGATCTCACACACACACACACACACACCAGATCTCACATACAAACATCCGATCTCACACACAAACATCAGATCGCACACCTAATCAGATCGCACACACAAACATCGGATCACACACATATTGGATCGCATACACACTCACCTCATCCAGCGACAGCGATCTCTTCTCGCCGGCAGAATCCTGAGATGCAGTGCGGTGGAGCGCAACGACCTGCAGAACAGGACCTGCGGCCGGACACGTGACTTGCTCTCATCATTACCTGCGGCCGGAAGCGCTGAATGTAATGTGTGCGTGTGTGTGCGATCGGCTGTGTGTGTGTGTGTGCATGTGTGTGTGCGATCGGCTATGTGTGCCTGTGATGTGCTGTATGTGTCTGCTATCGGCTATGTGTGTCTGCGATCTGCTGTATGTGTCTGCGATCGGCTGTTTGTGTCTGCGATCGGCTGTGTGTGTCTGCGATCTGCTGTGTGTGTCTGTGATCTGCTGTGTGTGTCTGCGATTTGCTGTGTGTGTCTGCGATTTGCTGTGTGTGTCCGGGATCTGCTGTGTGTGTGATTTGCTGTGTATGTGATTTGCTGTGTGTGTCCGGGATCTGCTGTGGGTGTGATTTGCTGTGTATGTGATTTGCTGTGTGTGTCTGGGATCTGCTGTGTGTGTGATTTGCTGTGTGTGTCTGCGATCTGCTGTGTGTGTGATTTTCTGTGTGTGTCTGGGATCTGCTGTGTGTGTGATTTGCTGTGTGTGTCTGGTGTGCCGCCCTGCGCTCGACAGCCGAGCCACTCGGGTCCGGACCTTCAGTAGGTGGCTCGAGGGTCTCCGGACCCGGGGGTCCTGCAGTCACTTCGATCAAAAGGGGGCTGGCGGTTTGGGGACGTAGGTGTACGGCCGGAGCCGTGTCAAGTTTGTGACGCCAACCACGGGATGTGGTGAAGGTGGACACCACCGCTGCAGTTACGGGGCACCCGGGGGAGATGTTGCGCAGCAAGTTGTTAACCCCTCCGTGGGTAGAGATGGTGGCCCCGGGACCCGTTGGGGGATGTGTTTGGCGGTGCAGGGAGATGGGCGGTTGGAGGGCACTGATGTACTCACTATTAGTAAACACACGAGTCTCTGGTAAACCAAGGTGATGGTAGTCGATGCCCGCAATCGGCTGCAGTCTGGTCCCCCACCCGGGTGGTGGTCTCCGTCTTTCTCCCGCACCTGTTGTGTGATGGTGGACTACCTGCGCTTGCAACTTCAGGAGTCCGCTCCTGGCTTGTGGTTGCCTGAGGAGCCCTTTGCCCTCAGACGCTGGCCCGTGGGATATCTCTGCCGTGGCGGTGGCTTTCTATCCCCCTCGTTGGGCTGTTGTCTTCAATCGGGACTTTGGGTGGGACAGGACCTCTAGTCCTGGCCGCAATCAGTTAATTAGCTAGCCCCCAGTAGCTTCTGGACCTAGCTTCAGGGTCTGAGTACCCCCTTTGTGCTCCAGTTTCCAAGTCGGTTCCCCGGGTCGGTACCGGCGGGCCACTACCCTGTCCCTGTCCACCTTGGTTCCACCAAGCCGTCTTCCCGGCTCCTGCAGACGGAGACTGTCGTCTGCCTCATAGCCAGCAGTACCAGGGCTCCTACCCTGGCACCGGTTCAGTTTGGGTCTTTCCTGTGCTGGAGCTGCACACAGCTCCAGCATTCACACCTCTCCACTTCACCTCTAGACTAGACTGACTGAAAAACTACTGAACTTTCCCGCCCCAGGCTGTCTGAGACTCCTCGGTGGGCGTCTTCCAACTGCCTGGTTCCGTCCCCTGGGGTATCCATCAAGCACTGAGGGGGGTGACTAGGGTTTTATATGTTTGGCTGCTGTCACCTTGTTAGGGCCCCGCACTACACCAGTCCCCTATCTGTGACTACCTGGCCCGGCCAGGGCGTCACATCTGGGATCTGCTGTGTGTGTGATTTGCTGTGTGTCTGGGATCTGCTGTGTGTGTGATTTGCTGTGTGTCTGGGATCCGCTGTGTGTCTGATTTGCTGTGTGTCTGGGATCTGCTGTGTGTGTAATTTGCTGTGTGTGTCTGGGATCTGCTGTGTGTGTGATTTGCTGTGTGTGTCTGGGATCTGCTGTGTGTGCGATCTGCTGTGTGTGTCTGGGATCTGCTGTGTGTGTGATTTGCTGTGTGTGTCTGCGATCGGGCTGTGTGTGTCAGCCAGCAGCAGGGGAGAACGGCGTGCAGCAACCCTCAGAGATCACAGGAGGACCTGGGAACCACGCAGATGTCTGGGTCTGGTGAGTATGAGTCTCCTGGGAAGTGGGGGGGTCTGCTTTTTTGGGGGTAAACTTACCACCCAACCGTGTTTCTCCAAGAATAAGACCTCCTCCAAAAATAAGCCCTAGTGCTTTTTTGGGAGGCAAAAAAAATATAAGACAGTGTCTTATTTTTGGAAAAACACGGTATCAGTAATGCAGTAGCAGAGTTCCCTTATGAAGGAAATAGGAAAAATGATCCGGCACTGATTCTCCTTTTAAGATAAAATCTCCAAAGTCTTTATTAGAAATATTAAAAACATCGTTAAGGCCGAGTATGAATCTTTACATGGAAACTTTACGCGTTTCGGACTACACCATAAAAACAACTAGAGTCCTTAATCATAAGTGGTGTAGTCCGAAACGCGTAAAGTTTCCATGTAAAGATTCATACTCGGCCTTCACGATGTTTTTAATATTTCTAATAAAGACTTTGGAGATTTTATCTTAAAAGGAGAATCAGTGCCGGATCATTTTTCCTATTTCCTTCATCCACTAACCGGTTGGGATTCACCGACGGATCCTAGGCACCCGCAAGGTCCAGCAGTCCGGGCAACAGGTGAGCTGAAGAATTTTTCTTTCCTTCAGCAGAGTTCCCTTATACATTGTTGGCTTTTTAGTGTGCAGCTGTATGCATCTTATATTTACTATGTTTTTTTAGTTAGCACCTATTCACACTTGTTGGATGTGCGGGTTTGTTTTTTTAAATATTTGTAGTGAGTCTCTTTCAGACTGAGTGTCACGTCCCCACCGGAGTCCGCTCCTGTGACTTCTTCTCCGATCGCCAGACGACGCCATGTTCCCACCAAGGATAGTGCTGATGATGGGAGAGGAGTCGGTGCCCATGGCTCTGCGGAGCACAGGCTCCGCTCATCCACTAGGCTGGGTTTCCCTGGAACCTGCAGTACCACTGGCTGACTGCAGGTGGCGTGTGTTTTCCAGCTGAAGTTGCCAACATTAACCTGCAGCCAATGGGAGGACACCGCACCCTTCTTATTCCCCCTCCTGTCACTTGACCACTGCCAGAGATAGTTCTGTACTCCTGGCTCATGTGCTGTTTGCATTTTGATTCCTGTGCGCTGACCTTTGCTTGTTGTTTGACTACTCTCCTGCCCGTCGTTTTTGTACCTTGCTGCCAGTTCCGGATTTGACCTCTGCTTTGTCTCCTCACTACGCCGTTGTCTGCCGATTCTGTTCCTGTTTAGCATCTCCTGGTTTTTGACCCTGCCTGACGACCACGTACTACAGGCTACCACAGGTAGTGATCTCTGGGGCTCTGTGTAATTCCAAATCCCTGTATAGGGGTTAAAGGGTTGCAGAGTTCTTGGGGTCCTGCTTTGTGAGCGGCTTTTCTCTAGACTCCCCTTACAGCCAGTCTGAGTCTGTGGCTCCAATCAGGCATTACACTGAGCACTCCGCCCTATAAACCAGGCTGTGTTCATAACCTTTCTAGCAGGACTCCTAGCTGCCCAAACATGGAGGTTAGTCCAAATAGCGGCATTTCAAGTTAGATTTTCTAGTAAGCCTATCCACATATGTTGGATGTGCGGGTGAGTTTTTTTTAAATATTTGTAGTGAGTCTCTTTCTGACTGAGCACTCTGCAGTACCAGAGTTCCCTTATAGATTGTTGGATTTTTAGTGTGCAACTGTATGCATTTTATATTAAATAACATTTAGACTCTTTTTACTGCGCAGACCTAAATACCTTTTTCAGATGATATTAACATTTTCTCAGAACTAGGACATACGTCAGTGTCCTGGTTTCTTAATGAAATACTACAACAGAACCACTCCCTATCATGGAGACATACATTTTACATATTACATTCCTTCTACGGAGGCATCTGGATGTTTGGCAGACATTTTTATCACATATGTGACTTAGGTGAGGTACTTGCAGTGAAGCTATGTCTTTATGAATCATAAAGGAAAACTTGACCCAAAAGCTTTGGTTATTATAAAGAGGAGCTTCTTTAGCAATGCAAACAATTTTTGTTTACATTTATTGCAATTGTGTCAAAGATGATTATTGCCAAAGAAACCCCTTGGTAATCATTAAATTACATATTTAGATTATTACATACTAGATTATATACTTTCATGGTAGTAAAAAAGCATCTTTAAAGAGTGACCGTAATTTTAATTGTTATTTCTTGACAATAATAAGCATCTTTGTAATATACACTGACAAGCAAAATGGTAACAAATACAATGTTTTGAACTTTTGATTTTGAGGCTCTATATTTCACCATCCACTATAGCAGGGGTGGGTAGCCTTTTTTCTGCAGGGGCCATTTGGAAATTTCTACCATCATTTGGGAGACATACAAAATTATCAACTTGAAAATTACCCTGCTATGTTTGGTCAGACAACTCACTGTGGTGACTGGAGCTTCTCTCTGGTGCGGCTGTGATATTAGGTGATATTGATCTTGTTACTTCTCACAACTGCTTTTCCAGGTTTGTGTTGTCTGGGGCTGCTGTATACACATCACACAGGAGACGCTGAGAGCATAAACGGTATATCACAGGTGACACGTAGGGCATATATATCACAGGAGAGGCTGGAGCATATACAGTTAGGTCCAGAAATATTTGGACAGTGACACAAGTTTTGTTATTTTAGCTGTTTACAAAAACATGTTCAGAAATACAATTATATATATATAATATGGGCTGAAAGTGCACACTCCCAGCTGCAATATGAGAGTTTTCACATCCAAATCGGAGAAAGGGTTTAGGAATCATAGCTCTGTAATGCATAGCCTCCTCTTTTTCAAGGGACCAAAAGTAATTGGACAAGGGACTCTAAGGGCTGCAATTAACTCTGAAGGCGTCTCCCTCGTTAACCTGTAATCAATGAAGTAGTTAAAAGGTCTGGGGTTGATTACAGGTGTGTGGTTTTGCATATGGAAGCTGTTGCTGTGACCAGACAACATGCGGTCTAAGGAACTCTCAATTGAGGTGAAGCAGAACATCCTGAGGCTGAAAAAAAAGAAAAAAATCCATCAGAGAGAAAGCAGACATGCTTGGAGTAGCAAAATCAACAGTCGGGTACATTCTGAGAAAAAAGGAATTGACTGGTGAGCTTGGGAACTCAAAAAGGCCTGGGCGTCCACAGATGACAACAGTGGTGGATGATTGCCGCATACTTTCTTTGGTGAAGAAGAACCCATTCACAACATCAACTGAAGTCCAGAACACTCTCAGTGAAGTAGGTGTATCTGTCTCTAAGTCAACAGTAAAGAGAAGACTCCATGAAAGTAAATACAAAGGGTTCACATCTAGATGCAAACTATTCATCAATTCCAAAAATAGACAGGCCAGAGTTAAATTTGCTGAAAAACACCTCATGAAGCCAGCTCAGTTTTGGAAAAGTATTCTATGGACAGATGAGACCAAGATCAACCTGTACCAGAATGATGGGAAGAAAAAAGTTTGGAGAAGAAAGGGAACGGCACATGATCCAAGGCACACCACATCCTCTGTAAAACATGGTGGAGGCAACGTGATGGCATGGGCATGCATGGCTTTCAATGGCACTGGGTCACTTGTGTTTATTGATGACATAACAGCAGACAAGAGTAGCCGGATGCATTCTGAAGTGTACCGGGATATACTTTCAGCCCAGATTCAGCCAAATGCCGCAAAGTTGATCGGACAGCGCTTCATAGTACAGATGGACAATGACCCCAAGCATACAGCCAAAGCTACCCAGGAGTTCATGAGTGCAAAAAAGTGGAACATTCTGCAATGGCCAAGTTAATCACCAGATCTTAACCCAATTGAGCATGCATTTCACTTGCTCAAATCCAGACTTAAGACGGAAAGACCCACAAACAAGCACGACCTGAAGGCTGCGGCTGTAAAGGCCTGGCAAAGCATTAAGAAGGAGGAAACCCAGCGTTTGGTGATGTCCATGGGTTCCAGACTTAAGGCAGTGATTGCCTCCAAAGGATTCGCAACAAAATATTGAAAATAAAAAAATAAAAAAATTTTTTTTGGGTTTGGTTTATTTGTCCAATTACTTTTGACCTCCTAAAATGTGGAGTGTTTGTAAAGAAATGTGTACAATTCCTACAATTTCTATCAGATATTTTTGTTCAAACCTTCAAATTAAACGTTACAATCTGCACTTGAATTCTGTTGTAGAGGTTTCATTTCAAATCCAATGTGGTGGCATGCAGAGCCCAACTCGCGAAAATTGTGTCACTGTCCAAATATTTCTGGACCTAACTGTACATCAAAGGAGATGCTGGAGCCTATACATCACAGGAGATGCTGGGGACATATCCATCACAGGAGGGGATGGGGGCATATACATCACCGTAGACGCTGGGGTATATACATCACAGGAGATGCTGGGGGCATATACATCATAGTAGGGGATGGGGGCATATACAATATACATCACAGAAGGGGATGGGGCATATACATCCCAGGAGGGTTTGTCCCATATACATCATAGAAGGGGGATGAGGACGTATACATCATGGGAGAGGCTGGGGGCATACACATCACTGGGAAGGGCTGGGAGGAATATACATCACTGGGGAGTCTGGGGGGCATAGACATGGCTGTGGGACATAAACATCACTGGGGGTACATACATCACTGGGGGGCACAGATATCACTGGGAGTATAGACATCACTGGGGGGCACAGACATAGCTGGGGTGCACAGATATAGCTGGGGTACATACATAGCTTAGGACACAGACAGCCAGGTTGATGCTGGAGGGGCAAAAAAAGCAATGGGGATGCTGGAGGGGCACAGACAGCCAGTGGGGGCACAGACAGCCATTGGCATGCTGGAGGGACACAGACAGCCCGCGTTGGCATAGACAGCCAGGGGGATGCTGGAAAGGCACAGATAGCCAGGGGGAAGCTGAAGGGGCACAGACAGCCGTGGGGATGCCTGGGGGGCACAAACAGACTTGGGGACGCAGGGACGCTGAGAAGAACAAACAGATTTGAGGATGCTAGGAACACAGACAGACCTGGGGGACACTGGGGGCACAGTTGACATCGAGGACACAAACAGATCTGGCGGATGCAGAGGAAGCCGCTCCTCCTATGTGGGGCGGTTGCTTATCGCGTGCCTACGCCACCCACAAAGTACATCTTCACACTGGTACTGGCCAGCATGAGGACGTAAGCCTCCAGAGTAGGCATCACAGCATTCAACATTGAACACTGCGTGTGAGGTTTAAAGGGCTGGCAACTAGCAAGACGTCGCTGTCGCCCAAGCACTTAGATCCCTGGGAATTTGCCCACAAGTCAGAGGTTCCCTGCCCGTACACTACAGCTTTGAACGAGATTACCTTCATTTTATAGACAATAATTTTGACTATCTCATACATACATACAGCACGTTCTCCCGCACAAGATACCAGCATCTCCGCAAAAGAAATTATACTGCGTCCAGAATGCGAGGAAGCCTCCTGTGGGCACCTACCCTTAGATGTAAAGGGAATACAACAATTTTATATCCAAAAATCAATGCAATATACCAATCCCCTAATACATTATTATATATAGCTAAGGAATTAAACATAGAAAGTCTATTCACACAAAAAAATGCCATTTGTGAAAGTAAAAAATTAATATAATCTTTATTGAATAATCTTTATAATCCTTATTTTTTAAAGCATAGTAGACTTTATTTTGTCAATGATATGATATACCCTAGAGGGCAGCACAAAACAACAGGAGGAGATACCTAGGAATGTGACAGGTAAAGAAAGGTAAGTATTTGGCTCTGCAAAGCACAGAGATAACTATGCATCCGCATCCAGTAATAGACATGAAGCAATTCCAAGAGGAGGAGATGTCTGCAGGTTAGTTCCTTTACTCTATACACGCTGTTTTGCTTCATGTCTATTACTGGATGCAGATGCATATTTATATCTGTTTGACGCACTGCTTTGCAGAGTCTGTTATTAGGCAAACAAATACTTACCTTTCTTTACCTGTCACATTCCTATGTATCTCCTCCTGTTGTTTTGTGCTGCCCCCTAGTGTATATCTCTTCATTGACAAAAGAAACCCTACTATGCTTTTACCGATTTATATTCAATAAAGATTACATTCATTTTTACTCTAAAAAAATAGCTATTTTGTGTGTGAATAGGCTTTATATCAAGACATTATATAGATTTCCATAACGAATTATGCCAAAGAAGCCGTTCTTTGAGCATACAAACAGTACCATAAGACTGGAGAGGGCGAGACAGGCTAAAATAAATGTCTCGAGTCGAATCCAAATGGATTTATAATCTCAACACTTTAACCCCCTTAGGGCTGAATCAGAATATGCAACTATTTACCTTTTAAATAGTTGGTATATCTTTCCAGTTTAACATATGACCATTACTTACACACTCATCTGACCAGTCACTCATAAACCAAACTATCCCGCATCCACTTTATTTCATTCCAGTCCACTCCCATCTCTCACTACTGCTCATTTACTTAGTACTATTGATAATACACTCAGCATTACTACACTGTATACAGTGATACTGGCCACAAGCACATTACCACTGCAAAATACTTATCAATGTTATACGTAGCACATACCCAATATGAGTTGCACATATGCACAGTACCACCATCAACACATACAGTACCTAAATACGCCTAGTGCTACTGCCAAGGTCTAGGGGTACTGTCTTATTAATAACATCAATATGCACAGCACTTCTGTACACATAGCAATCACTAGAGTCACATATGAATTGCTGATACACACAATAGCAATTCTAAATACGAGGGGCTGTTGATAAGTCTTTGGCTTTACCCAGAAAGAAACAAGATAGGATGATGAAACTTTACATTTATTCCACATACTCTCCACTGATGTCAACACACTTCTTACATCGGTATTCCAAATTCTGTAAACCTAGCAAAAAGAAGGATTTTAGTTGTGCCTCAAAGCAGGCACCGTAGCAGCCATGGCATCAGAAATGGTGTGAAATTTGGTACCCTTGAGGTGTTTCTTCAGGTTTGAAAACAGATGATAGTCTGAGGGAGCGAGATCTGGTGAATAAGGTGGGTAGTCATCCAACTGGAAGCCCAGCTCTGCCAGTTTTGCTGTGGTCGCTTATGCAGTGCGAGCGGAGGCGTTGTCTTGCAGGAACAAGATTCCTTTGGACAGCTTGCCGCACCTTTTGGCCTTCAGAGCTGCCTTCAATTGGTCCAAAAGTTCAATGTAATACCTTGCATTTGTGACGCCCTGGCCTATCAGGTCGTCACAGGGTATTGTGCAATCTGCCCTTCTGTGCAATATGCACCTCCTCCTTGGTTATGGGTCCCTAACCATTGGTGTTGCCAAAACCAGCTAATCAAAATCCTAGGAACACTCTGCATCACACCCACCAGACACACCAGTGGACGGCCTGAGTGGAATAAGGTTGCCCACTTGGGGGGTTCGTTAAGGGGAGGTCAGGAGTGTCAGGAGTCAGTCAGAAAAAGGATAGTGTAGTGTTGGAGGTGAAAGTGAGAGGAGGTCAGGAGCTGGGCTCCTTGGAACTACTAGGAAGCAGACGTTGGTCTGGGCCTGGTAGGAGCTGGACCCCCGGTCGCAGGGGATCGTGACAAGGAGCACGATATTGTCGTGGAGGACAGCCGGCGGTCTTGTACCATCACCGGGCTGGGACCAGGGCATGACGGGGTACGTGGACCTTAGGTCAGGGAGTAGCTTCAGGCAACCTGACAATTCGCCCAACGAGAACGGAGCCTTCAAGATCCAGTCTCCATCCGCTCCAAAATCGGGGTACTAGTGCAACGAGAGGGATAGGACTTTCCACAAATACAGTCTAAGAAATCCCAAGCGTGAACCCTGAGAGCAAGCTCCCTCAGTTATCCACACTGGGGAGCAGGACCTGACTAGTTTCAAGCTACAGGGACCATCTAGAAGGAAACAAGGTGCCAAGGGAATGGTCACAGATCAACAGGCAACATCAGCAGAACCGGGACCCAAACGTGCTTTCCCTCAGCAGCAGTGGTGTCCAGAACTATGGTTTACTAAAGTTGTCGGTGTTAGCGTTATTGGACTGAGTGAGTACGCCAGTGACCCTTACCTCCCCAACTGCACATCCCTGTCACCATCACTTAGTCCCGGGGCATCCCCCCTACCCGTGGAGAGGTTAAACACGTGGCTGCCCACTCCATCGCTACCGGGTACTCCCAGCTGCAGCGGTGGTACTCCACCACACACCACAAGTGGCATCACTAACTCTAAATGTAATCCCCTGTAAATAGCCCCCTTCATTCGAGTGGCTGCGAGACCCCCCCCTCTGGGTCCGGATGCCCCTCGAGCCACCGCGGATCCGGATCCGAGCATTAATGGTGGAACCCTTTTTGAAGGTAGTCCACTAGCAGCACACACTCCTTATCCCAGACGCCATCACCTTAGTTGCTGATTTTTGCACACTGGACTTCTTTGGACGAGAAGAAGCACTGTGCCTCCACTCTTTTGACTGCTGCCTGTTTTCAGGGTCATACAAATAAATCCAGGTCTCATAATGACCAATCGATCTAGGACGTTCTTATCAGTCCAGAAACGGTGACAAGTGGACTGGGAAGTTTTCACTCGCATGGTTCTCTGATCTATTGTCAAACATTTGGGGACCCACTTTGCAGATAGCTACCTCATGTTCAAATTTTCATGGATAATGACACAAACATGTTCATGGGAAATATCCATGATGTCTCCTATTGCTTTAGCTGAAATTCGTCGATTCGCCAGTATCAGGTTGTGTACAGCATCGAAGATCTCCGGAACAACAACCACTCTCGGTCATTCAGGACATTCCTCATCATTGGTGCTGAAGTAGACCGTTTTATATTTGGAAACCCAGTTCTTAACTGTGGAATATGAAAGGCATTGATCCCCCAATGTTTGAGACATATCACCATGAATATCCTTTGTGGACTTTCCTTGCAGAAACAAGAATTTTATCACTCCTCTGCCCTCAGCTGCTGTGAATATCGCATTAGACTCCACCATTTTATTTTCCCGCATGCGTAGAACACTATTGCCATAAGCAACAAACACTACATTTTGAAAACATATATTAGATAAATAAGGCTTTCATGTGATGTAACATTTGTTAACATAGAAACAAAAAAGATCACAAAGCCAAAGACTTATCAGCAGTCCCTCGTATATATTCTTTCCATTTTTTTACAATTTTCTCCCCATTGCCAATTTCAGTATTTAGTGGAGATATCTACAGTTGAAATCAGAAGTTTACGTACACTTTCTAAAAAGACACATATGCATGTTTTTCTCACTATCTGACATGAAATCAGAATACACATTTCCCATTTTAGGTCAGTTAGGATTACCAAAATTATTTATATTTGCCAAATGCCAGAAAAAAAGAGAGAGATAATGTTTTAAGGCATTTTTATTACTTTCTGAAAAGTCAAAAATATTTATACACTGAGAGTACTATGCCTTTAAATAATATAGGACCGTCCATATGATTATGTCATGTCTTTGGAATCTTCTGATAGGATTATTGGCAAGATCTGAGTTAATTAGAGACACACCTAATTTCATTTGTATTTGGTACCATTGCAATTAAACAGTATAACTTGGGTCAAACATTTTGGATTTCCTTCCACAAGCTTCTCACAATAGTTGGTAGGAATTTGGGCCCATTCCTCCTGAAAGAACTGGTGTAACTGAGCCATGTTTGTAGGTCACCTTGTTCGCACCTGTCTTTTCAGCTTTGCCCAAAATTTTCAATAGGATTGAGATCAGGACTTTGTGATGGCCACTCCAAAACATTGATTTTGTAATCCTTTAGCCACTTTGTAACCAGTTTGGCAGTATGCTCTGGGTCATTGTCCATTTGGAAGACCCATTTCCACCCAAGCTTTAAATTCCTGGCTGATGTCTTGAGATGTTGCTTCAGTATTTGCCACATAATCTTCTTTCCTCATGATGCCATCTATTTTGTGAAGTGCACCACTCCCTGCTGCAGCAAAACAACAACTAACCAATATCAAATAAAGAAGAGATCCAAATACCAATTCACAATCAAAAAATCCCTTTAAAATTTTAATTTTTAATCATGATCATTAAAACACTATAAGTGCATGTACGAAAAACACACTCCATAAAAAGAGGGTGGACTAGAGGTTAATTGCAGGAGAAAAAAAAGGTAAAGATGTATAATATACCTGAGAGGCCCTCATGTTACCCCTAAAGTTTCACTCTGCCTTGCTGTGGAGGTTGGCGCCGTAAATAAAACGCAAATGGCTCCCCCGCTCACCGAAAACTCAGAGACCTTATGGAGTCCCTACAATAAGTCCAACCAAGACAAATGATATCCACCACAAAAAATAGGTAACTAAATAATTCTGACCAAAAGGTATAATGAACTGACTCAAACACTGATAATCTCAAAAAATTGTATACTCTAGCCACATAATATGCTGAGCCCTAATAGATCCAGCATAAAAAACAAATCCAGTTGCATTTACTAAGTAACCTATGTTATTTACACGAACTACCATGTTTCCCCAAAAATAACACACTATTTTGGCTGAAAAATGCGGTAGGGCTTATTGTCGGGGTAGGGCTTATTCTTCTGAATTTTCTTGTTAAGTTTACCCCTCCAAAAGAAAAGCAAACCCCCTTCCCAGGAGAATCATATTTACCAGACCCCGGAGGTCTGTGTGGCTCCCAGGTCCTCCTGTGATCTTTGGCGGGCGCTCCCAGCAGATATGCTACACGTGGTCCTCCCCTGCTTCTGGCCGACATTCACATACATCGCATCGCACACATAGACACATCAGATTGCACACATACCAGATCACACACACACTCATACACACACACACACACACACACACACACACACATCAGATCGCAACACCACCATCACCACACACACCACATCTGGCAATACTGATTGCTTTCGGTCAGCAGAGGAACCTGGGACGCAGTGTAGTGGAGTGCGAGGACCTGCGGAGGAAGGTATAGAGGACTTTTTACTTATTTACTTGCTGTTGGGCATATGCTCTTTTTTTTTTCTTTGAGTTTTGTCTGTGAAATGGCCACAGTGTGAAGGTGCTGTAACAATTTGCATGTATAGCAGCTTATAGCCTGGCTTATTTTTTTTGAGTTTTGCTGTAATCCCTTGTACTTTGGTCAAACAGTGGCATGGTTCCCCTTTCTCAGCTAAGCATTTCATCTGTATAGCTAGCTCATTCAGGACATGTCCTGCTCTAGCCTTATTCACGTAGATATTGTCTGACACATGGTAAGCTTTTAATACTAGAGACAGGTTAGGACTATCCTGATTGGTACACCTTGTTGCGGTGGGATGGCTTTTATGCTTTTTTTGATAAAGATTGCATTAACTAAGTACCCTATGTGATTTACATGTACTATTACTATATAAATAAAAAGTCCCTTTGCTTGCTTATTTAGTTTTTTTCAATTGTCTGTGAAATGGCCACAATGTGAATGTATTCTTGCTTATAGTTTGGCTCATTTTGGGGGTTAACATGATGTCAGCCTTCTCTCTGATGCTTCAGCAGTGTGGGAAGAAGTGGTGACGGGCACGTTTTATTTTTTGTGAAACGAAAATAGAATCTCGAAATGAAATTGTGAATTTCAGGAAATCCGACTTGAGCTCGATCCTCCATGGATTGTTCGTTCATTTCTAAATGAAATACATTGCATGACGAGATAAAGGGTCTGTTCATACAAACTTTCTTATTCTATGTAAAAAATTGTTCAAAATATTCTTTTAGTAAGCTTCCTGTTCATTAGAATGGGAAAACCACATGGGCGGTCACACAGTACAGTGATTCCTCTCCCCCCCGACTAAAATTTGTAAAACCAGAGCGAGAACAAACCATTATTATGTGCTTTATGAATCTAAAGTATTGGTGCTATTTACATCATCTTTGAGGGGATTGTACACCCTCCATTTTAGTAAAGTTTCTTTGCAATGTCTTAAAAAAAGTGGATATTAACGCAATTAAGAAATCTCCGCCATTTTGTAAGTAGGAATATTATTTTCTATTTATTTATAGCAAATATAATGCATCATTGCACAAAAAAACAAAAAAAAAAACAAAACACAATGGTAAAAAGAATTGTTAAAGCAGCCTAGAGAGTTATAGGGTAAAATAGATCTTATGGCAGCAAAGTAAAGACGGCTTTACATCCTGCTTCTGTGAGCTCTCCCTGTTAGGAAAGCCCAGTCACACATAATGCCATCGGCTTCTCAAATTTTAATGTTCTTAAGAGTTACAAAAGAGGATTTTCATGACTATTAATCTTTTCTAATTGCTATAATTGATACTATTATACGAGTTTGTGACTTGTGATTATCTCAAGAATTCTTGTCACAATTATGTAATTAAAGTTATTAGTAGCACATAATCAAGAAACAATGCATATATATATAGTCATTTGCAAGGCACCAAAAACTTGTCACATGACAAAACAATGAAATTCTTCTTCATTAGTTGTAATGTTAAGCATATGTTCAACTTCTTAGTAAGACTTGATTGATAGAGGTATGTGGCTTTACTTTATAAGTACAATGGATTCAATAGAAAAAGTTGATTGTTGTACATTACTGTTATAGGTGTGGTGGGATTTATCAATGATTTATGTACTGTAATTGCAATATACGTTAAATATAGCAAAATGCCAACTCCGTAAAAATTAGGACCATTAACTCGAAATGTTAAGGGCAAAAAGACAGAACAATAATAAAGACATTATACATTTTTAAAACATATCCAGTACAAGATTAACAATGGTTTCCTTGACAATTCATAATTCATCCCATCCAAACCTTTAAAAGTGTTGTCCATGACTCAGACAACTCCTTCTGAGTCCTTATGTTTCCCACCAATAAAATTATAACACTCATACTCACCTCCGGGGCCAGCACTCATTCCAGTGGTGTTGGCACTGCCTCTACCAAGGACCGTGTGAAGCCACAATTTGAGAGTGAAGCCAATGCTTATTGGCTGCAGTGATTGTGTGATATAAAAATGTCACACAATTCCTGGGAGAGGTAGTGCTGCTGGAACAGCGCCGCCAACTGATCTGAGTATAGGTGTTATTTTATTACTTGCAGAAAACATAGGGACAGAGAAGGTGTTGTGCAAGTAAAGGACAACCCTTTTAAAGGGATTATCCTAACTTAATTTATTATAGATTGACCCCATAAGAGAATATTTTCTTATCACTGGGAGACCCCGTGCTGAGACCACACCAACTCCAAAAATGGCCTCTGAAGTGCCCTATTTGCACGGAGTGGTGGCCATGCAAGAATATCATGGCACCATTCAGTGTCATAGGATTGCCAGAGATAGCCAAACGCTCTACTCAACTATCTCCAGTAGTCACATAGATAATTAATTCTAATAAGGAATTTGAGAGCCCAATTCTGCAGATACGTGGAGGTCTGACTAGTTGATGGGTGATAACTGGCTAAGTTGGGACAACTTCTGCAACATAACCTTATATATAAATTTAGGAACTAGTGTTATAACTATGAAGAATGCAGAGTGCCCAATGTTGACTCTGACATATAAGGGTACACCACTATTCTCTGTATTGTTACTATGAAAGCATTGTGGACCTTAGCCTTTATTTGTGGTATTATTATTTGTATTATTCCTTTTCTGTGACAATACCTCTGATAAAATGGTTTTCCAATTTAACAAAACTCCAGTCTCATGGCTTAACTTTGTGATAAAAAAAAATCAAACTTTGCTTTACTTATCCTCGACAAATCCAATGCTGAGTCTCCGCAACGGCTCCTGGTGTATATTATTGTATGAAGTCATGTCGAAGGTGCTACAGCCAGTAACAGAGCTCAGTAGCTCTGCCAAAATTGATGGCACAAGTTGCTCAGTCACTGATTGGCTGCAGCACTGTGAATGTGACATAAGTGCTGCAGGCAATAACGGAAGGGACAGGGCTTTGTTATAATCAAAATATCTCTTTAGGTAACATCACAGTGTCTAAGAAAGACAATAAAAAAAATCTCTTCACAAGCCATGTACTGATCCTAGATAAATATCAGTTTTGTTCAGTATTAAAATAAGTAGTGTGGCATTCATCTGAAAAAAAAAACAACAAAAAAACAGTTTCTTTATTTTATGGGTTTAAAGAAGATCTTCTACCAGTTTTCACGTTAAACTGACCACATCAAGGAATAATGGCTGCAGGAGTAAATAAAGAACTATTTTTATTTTTACATGCTTCTTTTCTGTTGTGGAAATATTAGCTTGTAAAATTTAAGTGATAATTATTAATAAAAATAACTGGTTGTTACCAGAGATTCTTTACTGTGGGTGTGTACTTTTTTCTTCCATGATTTTGACCAATAATAAGAATGAGCTGTCATGCCTGGGAAAAAGGAACACTCCATACCCTCTGCACCTACTGTATAGTATATAGCAGAGCTGAGTGTGATTACAAACACTTTCAGATCTCTTCTCATGGCAGTCAGTGTGGGGGAGGGAGAATACAATAAAGCTGAATGTGACTACAAACACTTCCAGATCTCTTCCCATGTCTTTACCAGTATAGGGGAAAGTACCTGTGAGAAGAGAGCTGCAGTAGCATATATGTGTCACGGCCAGGTGGACGGGCAGACCCAGGAGGTGGATCCACTGGGCCGAACTCCTAGATGGTAGTAAAGAGTCCGGTAGCTGGAACACTATAAACAGCAGAACAGTCCGTGCACACGAGTATAGCGGAGAAGTCCCTGGGACCACAGAGTCAAGGGTGGTAGTCCGGGTGACGCAGCTCAGGTTCGGAAGCCGAGATGATGTCAGGCGGGGTCCGGAACCTTTGGAGCGAGATGACGGGTCACCGCAGGGATCCGAGATGGTGCGGACTGTCAGGATGGCAGACGGACAGCGTTCGGGGTTCAGGATACGGCAGGACTGGATGGCGAGGCAGGCACGGCTCTACAAGAGAGATAGGTGAGTATATGCACAGAGACACCAGGAGACCTGACTCCTAGCTTAGGAAACACGAAGATCAGGCCCCGCCCCCTTGGACAATAAACCCCTTTATACCCTGTACCTGTTTAGCCTCATTTCCTGTTAATGGACGCTGGCCCTTTAAGAAAGGGTCAGTGACCGCGCGCGCGCCCTAATGCGCATGCGCGCGGCCCGGGTGCCAGAAGCCAGGGAAGGAAGCTGAGAGGAGGACGCAGGGGAGCCGGCCAGGGCCTGGGAAGCCGTCGGGCGCCGGGATCGGAGACCAGGGGACCTGGGAAGGACGGGCACCGGAGGCTGGAGAGCGGGGAGCGTGGCAGGTGAGCCGGGGAGCGGGGCTGAAGACCCGGGGAGCGGAACAGAGGACCCGGGAAGGGGAGCCGAGGACCCGGGGAGCGTGACAGTACCCCCCCCCCCACGCCCCCCTCCCCGCA
This sequence comes from Anomaloglossus baeobatrachus, assembly GCF_048569485.1. Lineage (NCBI taxonomy): Eukaryota > Metazoa > Chordata > Amphibia > Anura > Aromobatidae > Anomaloglossus > Anomaloglossus baeobatrachus. Next base: position 498,001,782 of record NC_134354.1, read on the forward strand.
ACCGGGACATGAAGGCACGGATCAGAGGAGTGCCTACGTTCTCCCTGGGCTCCCAGGACCTATCCTCAGGACCATACCCTTCCCAGTCCACCAGGAAGAACTGTCGACCTCGTACGGTCTTCATGGCCACGATATCCCTTACCGCATAGATGTCGTCATCGGCAATAGGTGGAGGAGCCGGACTGGCAGCAGCGGAGAAGGGACCAAGGACAACCGGCTTGAGCAGGGAGACGTGGAATGAGTTGGGTATCCTCATCGTGGCCGGGAGCTGTAGCTTGTAGGAGACCTCATTGATCTTGTTGAGGACTTTAAACGGCCCAATGTAGCGAGGACCCAGCTTGTATGATGGTATCTTTAGGCGGACGTACTGGGAAGCAAGCCAGACGAGATCTCCAGGAGAGAAACACGGAGGGTCCAGACGTTTCTTGTCTGCGTGTCTTTTCATCCGCAGGGAAGCACGCCCAAGGGACGCTTTGACAGAGTCCCAAATGGTTGCAAAGTCACGGGCTACTGTATCTGCAGCAGGGACATCCGAAGAAGGGGATACAGGCAATGGGATGGAAGGCTGAAGTCCGTAAACGACATGGAAGGGAGAGCTGGAGGACGACTCACTGATGTGGTGGTTGTGGGAGAATTCAGCCCAAGGAAGAAGAGCGGACCAGTCGTCGTGATGGGCGTTAACATAGTGACGTAAGAAAGAGGTCAAGATTTGATTGACCCTCTCTACCTGGCCATTAGACTGAGGATGGTATGCAGATGAAAAGTCCAGAGTCACTCCCAGATGTTTACAGAGAGCCCTCCAGAAGCGGGAGGTGAACTGAGTTCCTCTGTCGGATACGATGTGTAATGGAAAGCCATGCAAGCGGAAGATGTGAAGTATATAGGCGTCCGCGAGTTCCTGAGCAGAGGGCAGTCCAGCCATAGGGACGAAATGGGCCATTTTAGAGAACCGGTCCACCACGACCCATATGACTGTGTGTCCGGAGGACAATGGCAAGTCCGTAATAAAGTCCATTGCTATGTGTTGCCACGGAACTGAGGGTATCGGCAGAGGCAGAAGACGGCCATATGGGAGGTGTTTGGGCGTCTTGTTCCTGGCACAAGAGGAACAGGCGGATACAAAAGCAGCGACGTCCGTGCGAAGGGATGGCCACCAATAATGGCGTACAATCGCACCCCATGTTCTCTTCTGACCAGCATGACCGGCTATTTTCGAGGCATGACCCCAGTGTAACACTTTTTTCCTGTCTACCTCGGAGACATAGGTCTTCCCGGGCGGTATCTGGGCCAGGGTGACAGGAGCCACCGGAATGATTTTACTAGGACAAATGATGGGTTGGGTAGTCTCTTCCTCCTGCTCCATGGGCATGAAAGACCTGGACAAGGCATCAGCGCGTACATTCTTGTCCGCGGGTCGGAAGAGAAGCTGGAAATCAAACCTGGCAAAGAATAGGGACCACCTGGCTTGCCGTGGGTTCAGACGCTGAGCGGACCGTAGGTATTCCAAGTTCTTGTGGTCCGTGTAAATAATCACGGGGTACACTGCACCTTCCAGGAGGTAGCGCCATTCCTCCAAAGCCAGTTTGACTGCCAAGAGCTCTCGGTCACCGATGGTGTAGTTGCGTTCAGGCGCTGAGAAGCCCTTGGAGAAGAATCCGCAAGTCACCATCTTCCCGGAGGAGGACTTTTGCATGAGCACTGCTCCGGCTCCTGTGGAGGAGGCATCCACCTCCAAGGTGAACTGGCGGTTTAACTCCGGACGGTGAAGTACAGGAGAGGAAGCAAAAGCCCGCTTCAGAGAGCCAAACGCGGCGTCAGCCGCAGGTGACCAGTCCTTTGGATTAGCCTCCTTCTTAGTCAAAGCGGAGAGAGGAGCAGTCAAGGCAGAGAAGTGAGGGATAAACTGGCGGTAGTAGTTGGCGAATCCCAGGAAGCGTTGGATTGCCTTCAGTCCAGAAGGAGGAGGCCAGTTGAGAATGGCGGAGACCTTCTTGGGATCCATCTGCAGTCCAGTGTCAGAGATGATGTACCCCAGAAAGGGGAGAGAAGACTGGTCAAAGACACACTTCTCATGCTTTGCGTACAGACGATTCTCTCTCAGTCTTTGTAGAACCAGCTGTACGTTTTCTCTGTGGGTTTGGAGGTCCGGAGAGAAGACAAGGATGTCATCTAGATACACTACCACACAGATGTAGAGAAGGTCCCGGAACACGTCGTTCACCAGTTCTTGAAAGACGTCAGGAGCGTTACACAGGCCGAAGGGCATCACGCAGTATTCATAATGTCCATCGCGCGTATTGAACGCGGTTTTCCATTCGTCACCAGAGCGGATGCGTACCAGATTGTAAGCACCCCGAAGATCCAGCTTGGTGAACACACGAGCTCCTCTAACCCGGTCAAACAATTCAGGAATGAGCGGCAGAGGGTACTTGTTTTTTACGGTGATTTGATTCAAACCCCGGTAGTCTATGCATGGGCGTAAGTCGCCCTCTTTCTTCTTGACAAAGAAGAAACCTGCTCCAGCAGGAGAGGAGGATCTCCGAATGAACCCCCTTGCCAGGCTCTCTGAGATGTAAGCAGACATGGCCCTTGTTTCGGCTGGAGATAAAGGATATATCCGTCCTCGTGGTGGTGTTGTTCCTGGGAGCAGATCGATGGCACAATCGTATGGACGATGTGGCGGCAGTACCTCGGATTCCTTTTTATCAAAGACATCTGCAAAGGACCAATAGGCCGAGGGCAGCCCCGGTAGGTTCTCTGGAACCGGAGGTCGTCGGGTGGGTTGTATGGACTTTAGGCACCTCTCATGACACGAAGAGCCCCATCGGGTGATTTCGCCAGTGCCCCAGCTAACTGATGGTTCGTGTGTCCGCAACCATGGAAGTCCCATCAGGATCTGGTGGGACATGTGTGGGAGGACGTAGAAAGCGATGTTCTCGGTGTGAAGGGCACCGATACGCAGTTCGACCGGCCTGGTGATCCAGGAGATGGTGTCAGAGAGGGGTCTCCCATCCACCGAGGCAATCACTAGGGGCTTGTCGAGTGGAATAACAGGCACCCGGTACTTGTCCACCGTGGCCTGCTGGATGAAATTGCCTGCTGCCCCGGAATCGAGGTAGGCATCAGCCGTGAACCGCGTCTCTCCCGTTGTCACTTGCACTGTCCATGTAACCGGGTCAGAGAGAGTCCCAGCACCTAGGGTGGCCTCTCCTACCAACCCTAGGCTTTGGAGTTTCCCGGCCTCTCTGGACAGGAGCGTAGCAGGTGTGTGCCCTCACCGCAGTAAAAGCAGAGACCCTTGGCGAGCCGCTCTGCTCGACGTTGTTCAGACTGACGCACTCGGTCGATCTGCATGGGCTCGTGGACGGGAGCCCCAGCTGTCGATGACTGAAGTACGGAGGGTTTCTGCGGAGGAGAGGAATGCCGTACCGGACGTCTCTCACGGGACACTTCCTTGGATCGCTCCTGAAAGCGAATGTCCACTCGAGTCGCTAGGGCAATCAGGGCATCCAGGGTGGTCGGTACGTCACGACCCGCCAGCTCGTCTTTAATTCGCCCTGAGAGTCCTTCCCAGAAGGCGGCGGTTAGGGCCTCGTTGTTCCACCCGAGTTCTGAGGCCAGGGTGCGAAACCGGATCGCGTATTGACCCACCGTCAGAGTCCCCTGACGTAACCGGAGAAGAGACGAAGCAGACGCGGAGGCGCGTCCGGGCTCATCAAAGGTACCACGGAATGCCTGCAGGAAGTCCTGGATGTTCGTGGTCACAAGATCCCCCTTCTCCCACAAGGGGTTCATCCACGCCAGTGCCTCACCCTCTAGATGGGACATGATGAAGGCGACCTTGGCTTGGTCGGAGGCAAACAAATGCGGCAGCTGCGTGAAATGGAGGGAGCATTGGTTTAAGAATCCCCTGCAGGTCTTGGGGTCTCCGGCGTACCGGGGTGGTGAAGCCAACCGAAGTCTGGTGGTATCTGAAGAAGTCGCCACAGGAGCTGGATCCGTGGATTGACTAGTGGAAGCCCGAGATGCTGAAGACGTGACTGCCGCTTGTAGCGTGTTCAGGCGGGCGTCCACAGAAGACATGAATTGCAGCATGCGGGTCTGAGTCTCACGCTGGCGTTGGAGTTCCTCCTGTACGGCTGCTAGTGCTGCAGCGGGATCCATGGCCTGATCTTACTGTCATGGCCAGGTGGACGGGCAGACCCAGGAGGTGGATCCACTGGGCCGAACTCCTAGATGGTAGTAAAGAGTCCGGTAGCTGGAACACTATAAACAGCAGAACAGTCCGTGCACACGAGTATAGCGGAGAAGTCCCTGGGACCACGGAGTCAAGGGTGGTAGTCCGGGTGACGCAGCTCAGGTTCGGAAGCCGAGATGATGTCAGGCGGGGTCCGGAACCTTTGGAGCGAGATGACGGGTCACCGCAGGGATCCGAGATGGTGCGGACTGTCAGGATGGCAGATGGACAGCGTTCGGGGTTCAGGATACGGCAGGACTGGATGGCGAGGCAGGCACGGCTCTACAAGAGAGATAGGTGAGTATATGCACAGAGACACCAGGAGACCTGACTCCTAGCTTAGGAAACACGAAGATCAGGCCCCGCCCCCTTGGACAATAAACCCCTTTATACCCTGTACCTGTTTAGCCTCATTTCCTGTTAATGGACGCTGGCCCTTTAAGAAAGGGTCAGTGACCGCGCGCGCGCCCTAATGCGCATGCGCGCGGCCCGGGTGCCAGAAGCCAGGGAAGGAAGCTGAGAGGAGGACGCAGGGGAGCCGGCCAGGGCCTGGGAAGCCGTCGGGCGCCGGGATCGGAGACCAGGGGACCTGGGAAGGATGGGCACCGGAGGCTGGAGAGCGGGGAGCGTGGCAGGTGAGCCGGGGAGCGGGGCTGAAGACCCGGGGAGCGGAACAGAGGACCCGGGAAGGGGAGCCGAGGACCCGGGGAGCGTGACAATATGTTTGTAATTACTCTTAGTTCTGCTATATTCCACCTTCCTCCCACACTAACTGACATGAGAGGAGATCTAAAAGTGTTTTCTCTATACTACAAGGTAGCTGCAGAGATTAGGGCTGAGAGCATGGCTGTCTATTTTGCACAAGAAAACGCATGTTCTATTCCTATTCTAAGATGTGTTCAGTTAACCCTCTTCAAACTAAAGAAACTTCCTTTTTAATTGACTTGCGCAACTATTGTTGTATACTAAGTGTCCTTTACTGTGGTTCTGATGATACAGGTACCATTGAATGTGATTTAAAATCTAAATTAGGTAGGATACACTACTTAATTACTAAAAAACAAAGCAGTACAGAAAGTGTAATTCAAAGCACACAAAGTAAATACTGCCTGTTAGTCACCTAATAGCCTAACCACAACAGCATCTAAACCACATAATCAGATCTAGAAATAATATTGTCATGAACTTATTAATGTATAACTAGCCTCAGAGATGCATTGCCCCAAGGCAAATGTATCTGTAAGGGAAATGTAATAGCATTTTTTTTCTGTACTTTATTATGTAGAGATTGTATTATGTGGTTTCAATGCTATTTTGGTTACACTAGCTAATAAGTAGTTAATAATCAAAAGCACACTCACATAAAGTCCTGAATATATTCATGCAACAATTGCATCAGAGATGCATTACAAGGCAATTTTATCTTCAAGGCAAATGTAACAGCATTATGATTTAATTATGCATAAATCTGATTATATTGTCTACTAGAAGGTGGCCCGATTCTACGCATCGGGTATTCTAGAATTTACGTATTGTGTAGTTCATGTATGATTTTTGTTATATATATATATATAGAGAGATGTTGTTGTCTGTAGTTACCAAGTGTTTGTGTAGGCGCTGTACATGTTCTGGGTGTTGTCTGGGTGTGACGGGGGGTGAGAGCGGTGTTGTATGTGTGTTGCGTTGTTTGTGGAGCGCTGTGTGTCTGTAGCGTTGTGTGTGTGTTGCGCGGTTTGTGTGTGTGTGGTGTGTTTTGGGGGGAGGTATGTTTTGTGCAATGTGTGTGTTGTGCGGTATGTGCGTATATTTGTGTGTGCCGCGGTGTTTGTGTGTTGGGTGTTGTGTGTGTGCAGTGTTGTCTGTGTGTGTGGGTGTCTGTGTAGGGCAGTTGTTTGTGGTTCCCAGTGTGTGTGTGTGTGTGTGGTGTGTTGTGCAGTGCGCGCGCGTGTGTGTGTGTGTGCATCAGCCTCTCTTCTCTCAGCCTACCTCTCCCAGCCTCCCTCCTCCCAGCCTCCCTCAGCATCAGCCTCCCTCTCCCAGCCTCCCCAGCATCAGCCTCCGCCAGCATCAGCCTCTCTCCTTCCAGCCTCCTCCAGCATCAGCCTCCCTCTCCCAGCCTTCCCCAGGATCAGCCTCTCTCCTCCCAGCCTCCGTCCTCCCAGCCTTCCCCAGCATCAGCTTTCCCCTCCCAGCCTCCCTCAGCATCAGCCTTCCCCAGCATCAGCCTCTCTCCTCCCAGCCTCAGCCTCTCTCCTTCCAGCCTCCCCCAGCATCAGCCTCTCTCCTTCCAGCTTCCCTCAGCATCAGCCTCCCCTTCCCAGCCTTCCCCAGGATCAGCCTCTCTCCTCCCAGCCTCCTTCCTCCCAGCCTCCTTCCTCCCAGCCTCCCTCAGCATCAGCCTTCTGCTCCCAGTCTCCCCCAGCATCAGCCTCCCCATGCATCAGCCTCCACCAGCATCAGCCTCTCTCCTTCCAGCCTCTCTCCTTCCAGCCTCCCCCAGCATCAGCCTCCCCTTCCCAGCCTTCCCCAGGATCAGCCTCTCTCCTCCCAGCCTCCTTCCTCCCAGCCTCCCTCTCCCAGCCTCCCTCAGCATCAGCCTTCTGCTCCCAGTCTCCCCCAGCATCAGCCTCCCCAAGCATCAGCCTCCACCAGCATCAGCCTCTCTCCTTCCAGCCTCCCCCAGCATCAGCCTCTCTCCTTCCAGCCTCCCTCAGCATCAGCCTCCCGTTCCCAGCCTTCCCCAGGATCAGCCTCTCTCCTCCCAGCCTCCTTCCTCCCAGCCTCCCTCAGCATCAGCCTTCCCCTCCCAGTCTCCCCCAGCATCAGCCTCCCCAAGCATCAGCCTCCACCAGCATTAGCCTCTCTCCTTCCAGCCTCTCCCAGCATCAGCCTCCCCAAGCATCAGCCTCCACCAGCATCAGCCTCCCTCGTCCCAGCCTCCCCCTCCCAGCCTCCCCCAGCATCAGCCTCTCTCCTCCCAGCCTTCCCCATGATCAGCCTCTCTGCTCCCAGCCTCCTCCAGCACGCCGTGCTCCTCTGCCGACACTCACACACCCGATCGCATCCACTCACACACACCCGATCGCATCCACTCACACACACCCGATCGCATCCACTCACACACACCCGATCGCATCCACTCACACACACCCGATCGCATCCACTCACACACACCCGATCGAATCCACTCCCACACACCCGATCGCATCCACTCACACACACCCGATCGCATCCACTCACACACACCCGATCGCATCCACTCACACACACCCGATCGCATACACTCACACACACAGACACTGACGATATCGCACATACGCGCTTATACTCACAACATCCGGGGATATCACATGCTTCTGGCCATGTGATCCTCCGGCAGGTCCTGGAAGATCACAACAGCACAGTATCGCCGCCGAGAAGCAAGCGATATCCCAGGATGTTGTGAGTATGTGGATGCGATGTGATGTGTGTGTGTGAGTGTGATCTGATTTTTGTGTGTGTATGTGTGTGCTGTTATGTGTGTGCTGTTATGTGTGTGCTGTTATGTGTGTGCTGTTATGTGTCTGTATTTTCCGCCGCTGCAGGACCTTGATGTGTGGATGCGATGTGATGTGTGTGTGAGGTGTGTATGAGAGTGAGTGTGAGCCGGTGTACACTGGTAACTATGATACACATCGGGTAACTAAGGGACCTTAGTTACCCGATGTGTATAATGGTTACCAGCTTTCACGGCCTCCGTGAAGATCCCAGCATCGCAAGGTTATGTGTGGCGCTGCTGGGATCCTGACGGAGCCGGTGTAGAAGCAAGAGATATCCCAGCATGTTGTGATGTGTGAGGTGTGTGTGAGAGTGAGTGTGAGAGTGAGTGTGATCTGATGTGTGTGTGTACTCACCTGGGAATCGGGGCTCCGTGTCAGTTGGGCCAGAGCGAGCGTGCATTGCGTGAGGGGGGCGGGGCCTGCAGAGAGCCGGGGCGAGAGGCCAATCCGTGGGGGGGGGCGGGGCCATGGCGAGCCCAGCGGCCAATCAGCTTTGTGTCACCGTAAGGACACAATTTCGGAGCATGACATACAGACAGACAGACAGACAGACAGAATAAGGCAATTATATTGTCTATGTGTAACGCTGAGTTTGGGATAGCAGGGAATCAAGGTCCCTAAGCTGTTCCTTAAGCTAAGGAAACCTACACTATCCCTAATCTCAGTGATACTCCTAATGGTGGAAAGGCCGGAGTCTCCTTCCTGGCCCTGCTCCTGAACAGTCCTGATCTAATTCCCCTTCCCCCAGGGAGAGATGGGACAGAAGTGTGTTGAAACCACAGATAAAGACAGACAAGAGAAAAAAAACTTCTGTCATACAGTACGCACACACATAGAATAAGACAATAAGAGATTCAGGAGGAAAACAAAAACCGGAAGGAAGTGGATGGACCTAGGTCTTTTTTCAACCTAAGTAACTATGTACAAAACAACAGGGGTAACCTCAACAACCAGACCATGCAAAATGCAACAACTAAGCACAGCTTTCACCAGAGAGAGTCTGGGATACCACACCTCACAGACCAACACAGAATAAACTATAGCTGGCATGGGTAGAAAAATTCCAATTGTATAAATAGGAGGGGAACAGATGTGATAGTTCTCCCCCATAACATATGAGTAAAGGAGCAAGCAGACTAGCAGAGATTAACTCTTGCTAACCTGCCTATTAATCAGCACACAGCATTTCAACACCCCAGTCTGCCTGTGGTGATCCCAGACACAAGAGAAACCATTGGGCGGAGTGTGAGAATCTGTAATCTGAACAGAGTCCAATGCCACCATGACAGTCGGCGAAGTTTGTGCAAAACACCATGTGACACTTTTTATGTTCTTGTAGTTTATGTATGAAACAATCCACCCCCAGTGTACAAACACTTCAGTCCATGGTAGCAGAAGACCTACTTACCAAATACCTTAAATAATCACACACCACCAAATATGGATTAAAAAAGGCCATGATGTTAATACACTACCCCTATTCCAGAAGCTTGCCCTACAGTAAATGAAGCGAAGAGCGGTATTATTAGAGAATAAATACAATTTTTGAGGTATCAGCAGCACGATCTGTAAGGCTAGAATCACTACCTAAAGACATGTAAGACAATTCCTACTCCAGAAGCTTTCCCTACAGTAAATGCAGTTAAGGGCTGTATTATTAGAGAATAAATTAATTTTTTAGGTATCACCAGCAGTTTGTAAGGCTAGAATTACTGCCTAAAGGCCTATAAGACACAATTACTACTCCACCAGCTTGCCCTACAGGCCTCTTCCCTACTTCCCCTACTCCAGAATCTTGCCCTACACTAAATGCAGAATAAGAATGGTATTATTAGAAAATAGAATAGCATGTAATTAGCCCTGAAAAGAATGGTTCACTGTTGTACTGGCAGGTACTGTCACACTACAACCTTCTGTTACAAGAGAAAAGGTTTTGGTACCGTGTTAGCCAGTTGAAAAATGATTGATTGTCCTCAGTGAGAGAAACACAACCTTCTGTGGCTTACCCTCTTTATGGAGTGTGTCAATGACATCTATCAAGTTAGCAGTCTTCCTCATGATTGTGTAGACTACTGAACCAGACTAAAGGACCATTTGTAACGCTTAGGAAGCCTTTGCAGGTGTTTTGTGGCATTTATTCTACCTTTCTGAGATGACTTTTGGGTTTTCAATGGCTATAAGCCATAATCATCAACATTAACAGAAATAAACACTTGAAATAGATCACTGTTTGTAATAACACTATATATGTGCTTCCCTTTTTGTACCGAATTACTGAAATTAACTTTTTGAGGATATTTTAATATATTGAGGTGCATGTGTATATACAGCGTGTCCACCCATATCCTGTCCACCGCCATTAACTTGAGAACGGCGGCAGCTATAGGCATAGAAGTGGTGTCTAGGTATAGTAAAGTGTCCATGCGCTACGCAATGAAACCACCTATAGCGCCACCTGGTGGAAAACAACGGAGTTAGCATTTTTATCTCAAAAACGGAACGAGATAGAGAAACAAAGTGAATAAAAAAATTGTAGGGCATCATCAATTCAATACGAATTGACTCCTTGCATACAAAAATGCTATGATTAGAACGTGTAAAACTCACAAGGCTCATCCAGCCTCTGGTCCATCCATCTGGCCCGTCAAGAGTCACTCTCATTTCATCAGTCCATAAAACCTTTGAAAAATCAGTCTTATGATATTTCTTGGCCCAGTCTTGACGTTTTATCTTATGTTTCTTGTTCAAAGGTGGTCGTTTTTCAGCCTTCCTTACCTTGGCCATATCCCGGAGTATGGCACACCTTGTGCTTTTTCATACTCCAGTAACATTGCAGCTCTGAAATATGGCCAAACTGGTGGCAAATGGCATTTTGGCAGCTTCATGCTTGATTTTCCTCAATTCATGGGCAGTTATTTTGTGCCTTTTTTAACCAACACGCTTCTTGTGACCCTGTTGGCTATCTGCCTTGAAACCCTTGATTGTTCGGTGATCACGCTTCAAAAGTTTAGCAATTTCAAGACTGCTGCATCCTTCTGCAAGATATCTCACAATTTTGGACTTTTCACAGCCCATCAAATCTCTCTTCTGACACATTTTGCCAAAGGGAAAGAAGTTACCTAATAATTAAGCACACCTTATATAGGGTATTGATGTTATTACACCATACCCCTCCTCATTACAGAGATGCACATCACCTGATTTACTTAATTTGTAGTTGGCTCTCAAGCCTATACAGCTTTGAGTAGGACAACATGTATAAAAAGTATCCAGTGATCAACATACTCATTTGCCTAATATTTCTGCACCCAGTGTACAAGGAAAGTACTGAACAGCAGCTGAAAGGCTGAACAACACCCCAGGGTCCCAACGGAAAAAAAGATGAAAACCAAGCAGGAATGATAGAAAGTCAGAGAGCAGTTTGTGCAGCCAAATGCTGTGACCTTCTATAGCCGGACACCACAGAACTGTCTGTCACCGTGACACTGGCTTTTATCAAACTGCAAAATCAATTTCTTATGGCATGCTTTCAAAAATTACTTTCTTCTTGCCAATCATCCATAAAGACCAGATTTGTTAAGTATTTGAGTAAGGCCTTAAGGCTACTTTACACGCTGCGATATCGGTACCGATATCGCTAGCGTGGGTACCCGCCCCCATCTGTTGTGCGACACGGGCAAATCTGCTGCAGTAACGATTTTTGAGAATGGACCCCCAAGTCACCGATGAGCGATTTTGCACGTTTTTTGCAACAATGCAAAATCGCTCATAGGTGTCACACGCAACGGCATCGCTAATGCGGCCGGATGTGCGTCACCAATTCCGTGACCCCAACGAGTTCGCATTAGCGATGTCGTAGCGTGTAAAGCCCCCTTTACTTCCACTTGTTTAAAATGGACAAGTGCAATCAGATAAAAAAAATCGTATTGCATTTGCACCAATGTTAAACAATAAGGAAGTGTTCATCTGCAAGATTTTTTCATCCCAATCCAGCATGAGAAAAAGAATTGCAGCATGCTGCGCTTAGCAGCATGTCTCAGATCACGCACACCCATATGTGTCTATGGGTGCATGTGACACAGAACTACACTCGTATGAATCTAAGTGAAGTGCAATATATGCAGACAGGCAGTGTAGAAGGTGGATAGATTAATCTCTGCATCTTCTCCGCACCTGGGATCTGACTCTCACATGTGAGAATCAGATCATAGTTACACGATACTTGGCTTATGCTTGAAGCAGAGCTTGAGCCGAGTGGCATTACCATATCGCATCCGATGCTCACATCAGATGCTGTACGATAGTGTGAGTGGTCCCTTAGGCGGGCTTTGCACACTACGACATCGCAGGCCGATGCTGCGATGCCGAGTGCGATAGTGCCCGCCCCCGTCGCAGCAGCGATATGTGGTGATAGCTGGCGTAGCGAAAGTTATCGCTACGCCAGCTTCACACACACACTCACCTGCCGTGCGACGTCCCTGTGGCCGGCGACCCGCCTCCTTGTTAAGGGGGCGGGTCGTGCGGCATCACTGCGACGTCACACGGCAGGCGGCCAATCAGAGCGGAGGGGCGGAGATGAGCAGGATGTAAACATCCTGCCCACCTCCTTCCTTCCGCATATCCTACGGAAGCCGCAGTGAGGCCGGTAGATGTTCCTCGCTCCTGCGACTTCACACACAGCGATGTGTGCTGCCGCAGGAGCGAGGAACAACATCGGACCATTGCGTCAGCGTAATTATGGATTACGCCGACGCTGTACCGATGATACGATTACGACGCTTTTGCGCTCGTTAATCGTATCATCCAGGCTTTACACACTGCGATGTCGCATGCGATGCCGGAAGTGCGTCATTTTCAATTTGACCCCACCGACATTGCACCTGCGATGTCGCAGTGTGCAAAGTGCCCCTTAGGGTTGTAATGTGGACAGACTCTCCCATCTAAGCTGTGGCACTCTGCAGCTTCTTCAGATTGACAATGGGCCTCTTGAATGCTTGTCTAATTTGTGTCCTCCTTGCTTGGAATGTCATTTTAGGTGGACAGCCATTTCTTGGTAGGTTCGCAGTTGTGCCATACTCCTTTCATTTTTGGATGATGGATTGAATAGTGCTCCGTGAGATGTTCAGAGCTTGAGATATATTTTTATAACCTAACCCTGCTTTACTCTTCTCCACAACCTCACAACCTTAGCCCTGACATGTCTGGTGTGTTTCTTGGTTTTCATGATGCAGTTTAATCTCTAATGTTCCTAAACGAAACCTGTGAGCCTTTCACAGAACAGCTGTTCTTATAATGAGAATAAATATTAAACACAGGTAGACTCAACTTACTAATCAGGTAACTTCTAGAGGCAACTGGTCAATCAGGATTCTATTTAGGGGTATCAGTCTATAGGGGGCTGAATTCAAATACACATCATTATTTTTATAGTTGATATCTTTAAAATATTTAGAAAACCATGTACCATTTCCTTTACACTTCACAAATACTTGCTACTTTGTTTTGTGACATAAAATGGCAATAAAATAAATTTAGGTTTCGGGGTGTCACATGATGAAATGTGGAGCGGTATGAATACTTTTCCAAGGCGCTGTATAAGGAAACCCCTATGTATGTGCTCAGGTAATAGCACAGGATAAATGTGAACCGAATATTATTGCAATTTTTGGAGGCAGAATTAACAAATCAACAATATCAGTTCACAAATTGCTTTTACTTTGTTTATACAATTCACGGCTTGATTCTTCAGGTCATTATGATTACACAGATGACAGATTTATATAGATCGTGTAGGTTTTGCTACTTTTACACGCTAAAAAAATACCTTTTTTACCTCCCCAATTTAATTTGCATCACCAGATTGTGAAATAAATAGATTTATATTTATATATTTTTATAAATAGAACAATTTTATAGGTAAAAAATGTTTGCTTTTTGTTATAGCCATATTCTGAGAGGAATGACTTTTTATTTTTCCGTTGACATAGCTGCACATGAGGATTTTTTTTGTGGGATGACACTTTCAGGAAATCCAGCTTTATTGCAGTCTATAGTGTAACTCTCAGGGCGGCTTTGCACGTTGCGACATCGCACGTGCGATGTCGATGAGGTCAAATCGAAAGTAACGCACATCCGGCGTCGCAGTCGATATCGCAACGTGTAAAACCTTTTTGATACGATGAACGAGCTGTGACGCCACACGACCCGCCCCCTTAGGAAGGAGGCGGGTCGCCGGACAGAGGGACGTCGCACGGCAGGTATGTGCGTGTGAAGCTGCCGTAGCGATAATAATCGCTACAGCAGCTTTCACTAGATATCGCACGTGCGACGGGGGCGGGACTATCGCTGCAGCATCGGTAACACATTGTTACCGATGTCGCAGCGTGCAAAGCCCGCCTCAGTCTCCTGTGAAGTTCATCATATAGCGGCGTTTAAGAGGAGGATCAGTATGACGCGGCGACGAGTAACTTCAGCAGGCAACCTGCTCTCATAGTGACCCATCAATGCCCTGCAATCAAAAGGTGCCAATGGGAGCCGGGATGTGCTTGCACCAGCTATTATGTCACTGAAATGAGACTCGGAGCGGCATTTAAATGGTTTTTAGCTTCGGCCAGAACTCAGATGCAAGCTATTTAATATGGCTACCATCAGCCACACGTGGAGGAAGCAGATACCTCGAAATCCAGTAAAACCAGAGCAGATTTACATTTATGTCCATATGCACGAAAGGCGTTAAAGGGAATCTGTCACCAGTTTTTTAATACCTTATGTGAGAGCAGCATAATGTAGGTAGAGTCCCTTATTCCAGTGATGTGTCACTTACTGAGCTGTTTGCTGTCATTTTGATAAAATCAATGTTTTCCCTGCTGCAGATCCAGCAGTTATACAAAGCTCATGAATATGCTGGACTACCACCTGGGAGCAGGCCAAGTAGTCCTCTAATGATGATTTACTGCTAATTAAACAGTGATTTTGCACAGGTCCAGGTGCCAGATCACGTTTGATGGACCAATGCTATTTACACCCAAGGCTGATACCACTCATAAGTGAAATCAGCCTAAAATAGCCATGAACATTTTTATTTTTAAACAGCACTAGATGATTTTGCTTTTTGAGACTATTACCGTATTTTTCGGACTATAAGACGCACCGGACCATAAGACGCACCCTGGTTTTAGAGAAGGAAAATAGGAAAATAAAATTTTAAGCAAAAAATGTGGTCATGACACACTGTTATGGGGCGAGGATCTGCTGCTGACACTATTATGGGGTAATATCCCCAAATTCTCTACTAAGGTGCCCCATCCTGGTAATGATCCTCCTGCCTTGTGTATATATTTATGTCCCTCATCCTGGTATAGCCCCATCTTGCTATATACTGCATCCTGGTATGTGCTCCCATCCTACTAAATACGCAATCATCCTGCTCATATACGCCATCATCCTGCTCATATACCCCCATCATCCTGTTCATATGGCCCCATCATCCTGTTCATATACTCCCATCATCCTGGTATATGGCCCCATCCTGCTCATATACCCCCATCATCCTGCTATATGCCATCATCCTGTTCATATACTCCCATCATCCTGCTATATGGCCCCATCATCCTGCTCATATACCCCCATCATCCTGCTATATGCCATCATCCTGTTCATATACTCCCATCATCCTGGTATATGGCCCCATCCTGCTCATATACCCCCATCATCCTGCTATATGCCATCATCTTGCTCATATACTCCCATCATCCTGCTCATATACCCTCATCCTGCGGCACACACAAAAAATAAACTTTTATACTGTACTCACCTTTCCTCGCTCCACGCAGCGTTGCTCCTCCTCCTGTCTGTGCCGGCAGCGCTGTGTTGAGCCGGCCACGATCCCTGCAGCAACACGATGTCCTCCAGTCTGACGGTGCGGCTGTGAAGACACACGTGCGCACAGCGATGACGTCATCGCTGTGAGCACCGCTAGTCTCCAGTCCACACTGCGCGGCCGGCAGACTGGAGGACATCGCGTTGCTGCAGGGGAACGGTGAGTACATTGATTAACTGCACCCCGCGCTGATGATGATGTGCGGGGGGCAGTGAATACAGCCGCACATGATCACTCCAGGCTGTAGTTGCCAGGGGTGATCACGGCCGGCCGTTAATTATGCGCGGGTCCCCGCCCATCATCCTGCCCACCTATCAGCGCTGAGAGATGGGCGGGAGCATTGGGCGTGCATATGTTATGAGCGGGCCCACGTGGTTACGGCAGGCGCTGCTGCTGCCTGCTCGTGCCCCCGATGACCCGCTCCACCACAGCACCCTCATTCCCCGCAGCCATGCCCTACATTCAGACCATTAGACGCACCCCCCACTTTCCCCCAACATTTGGGGGAAAAAAAGTGCGTTTTATGGTCCGAAAAATACGGTATTTTTGTGTCCAAACCAATGTTGGGGTACCTATCTAATTATTATTTATTCATTTTAGAATGATTAACATTTAAGAGAAGACCATTGACTGGTTTGCAAGCCAGGCTATTGGGGGAACCGCTGAACT
Source organism: Anomaloglossus baeobatrachus (assembly GCF_048569485.1). Classification (NCBI taxonomy): domain Eukaryota; kingdom Metazoa; phylum Chordata; class Amphibia; order Anura; family Aromobatidae; genus Anomaloglossus; species Anomaloglossus baeobatrachus. The sequence continues at coordinate 498,018,106 of NC_134354.1, forward strand.
ACTATACGGGTATGTTCACGAGTTGGCTTGTTTTCTGTAGCAAAACATGCTGCTTCCAAAAAGTAGGTTCTGCTCAGTTTTTCAGCTGAGTTTTTGGTGCGTCATTTGTCTACAGCATATGTTTAGATAAATCAGTAACAAAAAATGCAGTTGAGTTCTTACACTTATTGCTTTCAATGAGTTGACATGCTGCTTCTTTCAAAAACACAGCAGTTTTCCATTTCAGTCAGGAAAAAAAGCAGGTGTGTGCATATCTGTGTGTACGAGATTCCTGAAATCTCATTGCTTTTGCTGGTACTGTAAAAAACAGGCTTTAATTTACATAAAACATTTGCGAAAACACAGCAAAAAAAAGCTGCAAAAATGCAATGTGTGAACATAGCCTAAGACTGTCAGCCAGGTGAGAACTCGCAGGATGTCTGAATGTGATAGTGTGTAGCTGTTTGAATGGATAGCTAAAATTAAATGAGTATAGCTGTTGTGGAGACCAAAATCCAAACATTGTATTTGTTGCATTTGTACTCATTTAAAGGGAATCTTTCAGCTGATTTTTCCTACCTTATCTGAGAGCTGCATGATGTAGACAAAGAGATCCTGAATACAACGATGTATCACTTAGATTATCAGCTGCAGCCATTCTGACACAAATCAGTATTTTTAGATTAAGCAACACAGCAGAGCAAAGAGAGAGTTGTCCCGGCCCAAACCAGGCTCTCAAAGATTGTACATTGTCAGTGAGGTGTCCATCACAACAGGGGGAAAGCGGGACTGCCGTGCACATGACATTGTAGTCCCAGCACTGAGATGTCCTGCTACTTTAATAAACATATGAAATGAACAACAGATCGGTCCTTGACAAGACAGGCATTGATGAATTCTCTGTGCTAGCCCTTGCAGCATGCAGGCTTCCACTTAGGCCTCTTTCACGCGTCAGTATTCTGCATCAGTGTTTCATCAGTGTATTATCGGTGTTTGGACGCCAAAACCAGGAGTGGAACTTACAGAGAAGAACTATAATTGAAAGACTGACACCTGTTCTGTGTTTTGGAGACATTCCTGGTTTTGGCATCCAAACACTGATGACACACTGCTCAAACACTGATGCAAAATACTGATGTGTGAAAGTGGCCTTACATAGCAAAAACCTGCTAACAGATTCCCTTTAAGTTGCTTGCTGAACCCATGCACCATTACCCAAACAAGCGAAGATCCAAATGAAAACTTTCTTATAGTAAATGTTTTTTAGAAGCACTTCAGGAAAAATATTCAGGTACATAATGTACAAACCACAATCACTCACTTCTTAGGAGGAAAAAATAAAAAATAAAAATAAAAAAAAACATATACCTGCACAAATCATACAGGCTTTTCATTGCAAAAATAAGGTTATTTTTTTTTTTTTTAATTATTGCTTGAGGTAAATTCTGTATGTTTTTTTTGTTTTGCAGCAGACTACAGTGTGCTAAAAAGCAAAGTGAACACAACTTAAATGTGTATCAGGAGTGAATGATAAACAATGGATAAGTTAAATAATACAATTTTATAATACAATCATATTTCAGCAACACTATATGTACTAAATATTTCAAGCCATTATGTTAAAGAGAAAAAACAAACAAGATATTATGCAATCTTAAAAATAGTAGTATCAGTGAAAACAGCACTGCATGAACAGAAACTACACATGAAATGTTCACAGTAAAGGGGGCCTAACTAATGATGAATGCTGAGAAAAATAATAGCTTTCCAATAGCAACTTGATTTTTGTGGGCAAATACATAATTTTAATTATTATACATCTATTCCACCAGTTTTAGTTTTTAGAATTAAGGTCCATTGTGGGTTTACAATGATTATGATTGCATAAAACCATTGAACTTTCACTACTAGAAAAAAAATAACGCCTTTCTAACATGATAGCTAAAAAGAGATTACACAAATCTATTTAGTAAAGGACACAACGTCAACATACTACATGGCTAAATTTAGAGGAGGTAGCCAAAAGAGTTGTAACTCCGTTCTTTAGGTAATTATGCTGCTTCATCAGGATGGACTTCAATGCTCATAAATGTTATGATCTGCATGAAGAATGGAAAGACTAATGGAAATATTTTAAATACGTTAACTTGTACCATTGTGCCACCTAAAAGACTTGTTGTCTAAGCCAAGAGAGATAGAAAAATTACCACACGTCAGGGTACCTACATTTTCTGGTGCACAATGAAATGTTGAAGTCCATGAGCACAGGTTCAGTAGTCAGTGTTCCTCAGGTTCTCCTTCTGGAAAATCCAGCACAGGCTTATTTCCTTCATCCTTGTGGTGGTGGTGGCGGTGGCGGCGGCTTTCACAATGTGTCTGGTGTTTCTTGAAACCCCTTGGATGATCGGTTTGAAAATTACATTTTTGACATTTATATAAACCTTTTGTGTGGGCAGAGGAATGGTGTTTGAGATGGGTCTCCACTGCAAATGTCTCCCCACATATTTTACATATAAAAGGACTAGGCATGTTATGTTTGGTGATCAAATGGTTTAAAATAGGCCCCCTGTTTAATGGTCTATACTCACAAAGTAAGCACTGATATTTGCCTTTAATACGTTTAACATGTTTTGATATTTCCTCATCTTTTAGAAGACCATCTTTATCATCAAATAAATCCAAGCTATCTGGAGCACTGAGAGAGATGTCACCAGAGTCTGAAGTGTCAAGTCCATCTTTGGACCATGATGGAGTACCTGAATAGTCTGAGAAATGTACAGTTCCAGACAGGCGTGCTGTACCAGTGAGACCCTTAGATTTATTTTCCAAGTCCTTTGGCTGTATAGGCGTAAACTCATCTGTTGCTCCATCTTCAGAAATTGGTGATGAACCCTTGAATACAGACATATCAGCATCTTCATTATTCTCGGAGTCTTTTGAGGGTGTTGAATTACCCTCCAGATATTTGGGCATATCTTTTGATTGAGGAGAAACATCCTCTTCTTCTGAAAACTCCATAATACTCTTTGGCATTGCTGGCGCTGTATCATCATCATCATCATCATCATCATCATCATCATCATCTTCTGAGAAGTCCATAATTTCCTTAGATAAACCTGGGTTTTCTTCCTCTTCCGAAAACTCCATTACATTTCTTGATGCATTTGTGATTTCCTCCTCTTCGGAAAAATCCATAACATTTTTAGGGGCAGTTGTCTCCACGTTTTTAGGTTTATCACTGACCTCTTCTTCTGAAAACTCCATGTCGTCCTTTGACAATGCTAAATTGTCTTCCTCGTCATCATCAGAAAACTCCATCATTTCTTTAGCTGGAGCAGACATATCCTCTTCCTCAGATGACTCTTCCAGCTTTGACTGAACTGGAGCACTTTCATCTTCAGATATATTATCTATAGGTTTTTCTTCCAGTGGCATCTCATCTTCAGAAATATCCTCAATCCCTCTAGACTGGTCATGTAACAAATAATCTGAAGACTCTGGGGCATCTTTTGACTGAGTTACAGTTTCATCATCAGAAAACTGGGGAATACCACCGGGCAGAGCGGGCTCGTCATCTTCATCAGAAAACTCTGGTATATCTTTAGAAGGCAAAGTAGCAATATCATTACTAGAAAATTCAACACCAGCATTTGCTTGTGCAGATTTCTTTGTGCTTATGTTATCGCTACTACTGCTGCTAGATTCAGGGTCGCAGCTAGTGTCTTTTGTTTCTTGGAAGATGGTCCTTGACTTATCCATGCTGCTGCTGCTGCTACTACTGCTGCTTTTAAATTCAATATCAGAATTGTCTTGGGTAACCTGGCATGATACATTTTCTGGCCAGGAGGTAAGTGTGTCATTTTCTTCAGCTTTTACTTCTTTCAACTTTAACTTTTCTTCTACAGATTTTTCATCTTCACTGACCATATGTTCAGAATCTTTTTTGTCTGAGCACTGAAACAAACCTTGTTCTGATTTAGGCTCTTTGATTGATTTTGATTTATTGAACTGTTTGTCAGGTTCTGTGTGCTGGCTCAAGATATGATAATATACACTGGAAAACATTTTGCTTGTGAAAAAACATCTGTGACAGTGGAACAATCTCGCACTTTTCTGGTAAAACACAAGTTTTCCCAAACCACCAGTATCAATTTCTTCACAAAATTCAGGATGTATAGTTCCCATGTGGATCTGTACAGTCTTATAGTCTGTCCCGTGAAAGTTGCACCGGTTGCAATCCAACTCATTGAGTTTTTGCAGGACTTCCATTGTTCAGATGTCACCACCAATATATGATCCACAAGTGGTGAATGAACAAAATCTAAAAGACAGAAAAATTCATCAATGGAAAAAAAACACATGTATATCTTTGCAAAAAAAGGTAGATATAAAAATTGAATAGGCCTATTTTTCAATACAACATATCTTTAAACTTAAAAACACAAGTTTACAACTTAGGCTGCTTTCACAATACGTTTTTTTAACATGCGTCATGAACGTTTTTTTAACGCAAAAACGGATCCAGTGCAAATGTGTTTTCATTTCAATGCATTTGCAATGGACTCACGTCAACATGCATTCACATGCGTTTGCGTGCGTTATAGTGAGGATCCAGCGACTTGCAGTTTTTTAACTTTTTTCAAAAACGCTACTTGCAGCGTTTTTTGAGCTGCGTCCAAATAATGCAAATCACTGTATCCTGACTAAACATCACGCAAACGCATGTGAACGCTGGCATGCTGATAGACAGGATCCTGCTTGCTCTACTGAGCATGCCCAGAAACCAGCCTCGCGTGATCAGTCCCTCACTCCCTCCCTCCCTCCCCGTCCCTCTCTGTCTCTCTCCCCCGCCTGAGAGCGGCGGATGCTCGTAAACAAGGTAAATATCGGGTAACCAAGCAAAGCACTTTTTAGTTACCCGATGTTTACCTGTGTTACGTGTGCAGGGAGCCGGCTTCTAGCAGCTGCGGGCTCATAACCAAGGTAAATATCGGGTATTCAAGCAAAACACTTCACTTAGTTACCCGATATTTACCTTGGTTACAGCTTACCGCAGCTGTCAGATGTCGGCTCCCAGTCCATCACGTTCAGTTCCCCTCACTCCTGATCACATGACTCCAATGCCCGCCCATAAACTTCAAGTGACAGGATCCTGCAAAATAACACATGCGTTTGCATGCGTTTTTCTTTGCAAAAACAGGATCCGCTTTTGCAGCAAAAAAATGATCATGATGCATGCTAAAAAAACGTAGTGTGAAAGCAGCCTTAAAGGTTTTCACATCGTAATAAGTGATGGCATATGACTAGGTGGCGGGGTCCCAGAAGGTTGATACTTGGAATGAAATGATAGCATCATGCCCCCTTTCCTGTACAGCAGCTCTCCTGTGTGTGCAGAGAGCTGCATGAGACCCTTTTCACTTGAGCAGAGGCATCCTGCAGCTCCTTTTGCACAAACATTGGCCAGGCTATCAAAGCAAGGAAAAACTGTGACTCAGAGCTCTGGCCCCTTCATTCCCAGGATCAGAAGGAATGCGAATGTTGGATTCCCACATATCACAAAATAATGGCACATCCTAGTGATATAACATCCCTTTAGAAGATGGGAAAACCTTTTATCGGGCTGAACAAACACAGTAGCAATAGTATACACGTGTATATAAAAAGGTCACGTGATAATAGCGCATGTAAAGGCTTTCTACCGAGATTGATAGTTATACCCTATCGATAATAGACTTCCCTCAAACGAAACTCTGTTGTGCCAGATAGTGTGAGGGCAGCAGCCAATGCGGACTTGTGAATGCTGCAGCCTAATATCACAAGACCAGAAAACACAGCAAGGACAAAGCTAGAACAGTAACAGTCCAGCAGGTGGATGTGATGTTTTTACTTGACATGGAGCCCCGTTATATTTAAAAAGTTTGTCTCAGTAGTGGACAACATCTTTAAAGGGAATCTGTCACCAGGTTTTTGCCACGAAATCTGAAAGCAGCATAACGTAAGGGCACAGATACTGATTCCAGCGATTTGTCCCTTACTGGGCTACTTAGTATAGTTTTGATAAAATCACCATTGAATCAGCAGTAAATCATCATTAGAGGACTACTTATCCTGCTGTCAGGTAGTCCAGCATATCCATGAGCTCTGTATAACTGCTAGATCGGCAGCAGAGAAAACATGATGTTTGATGTTATGAAAATGACAGGAAGTAACTCAGTAAGTGACACATTGCTGGGATCAGGGAGGCTGTCTCTACATTTTACTGCTCTCAGATGGGATAGCAAAAACCTGGTGACAGATTCCCTATAAACTTACCGTATTTTTCTGATTATAAGATGCCCTTTTCCTACCAAAAATTTGGCAGGAAAATAAGGGGTGCGTCTTAAAATCCGCAAGTAGTTTACCAGGGGGGTGGTGAAGAGGGGTCAAAGGGAGCAGGGGTAATCCTATGCGGTGTGCTCACGCTGGTCTGTGCGGCGCGGCTTTGCTCTGTGCGGGGCTGGTGTCGTGGCGCTGTTCATGTGGGGCTGCTCTAATCGGTTCTGCTCAGCATGTGGGCGGTCATTCTGAAAATGTAGGCAGTCAGGGCTTCAAATAATGGCGTCTAGAGTCTGCGCATGCACAGATGTAGCTTTCATTTGCGCACGCGCAAACTCCAGCCGCCATTATTTGAAGTCTCACTACCGACGTCTTCAAAATGGCTGGTAACTTACCGCCACCCGTGCAGAGCAGGGTCAGCCGCGTCCCCAGGCCCCGCACAGCAGAGCCGCACCAGCAGGCCCTGCATAGCAGAGCCGCGCCAGCAGGCCCCGCACAGCAGAGCCGCGCCAGCAGGCCCCCCACAGCAGAGCCGCGCCAGCAGGCCCCGCACAGCAGAGCCGCGTCACAAGGCCCCGCACAGCAGAGCCGCGTCACAAGGCACCGCACAGCAGAGCCGCGTCACAAGGCCCCGCACAGCAGAGCCGCGTCACAAGGCCCCGCACAGCAGAGCCGCGTCACAAGGCCCCGCACAGAGCAGCGCCCGCAGTGAGTATCTGGGCCCCCCCCCTCTGTACCAGTAGCAGCATTACAGTACTCCAGTACTGCCCCTGTCTCTTATCACCCCCGCTCCGCTGCTGCCCCCTCTCCCTGATAAAACACCACCAGATTATAATACGGACCCCATATTTATTTTTTTTCTACCTTTTTTTCTCCAAATTTGGGGTGCATCTTGTAATTCGGTGCATCTTATAAAATGAAAAATACGGTAATTAAAACCTTCTCCATTCACAATAGAAGGATGTAAAATTGTTTAATGCTCATTATCTGGGTTACCTGTCACCACTGTAATCTAGCAGAAGTGCACGATCCAGTCAGCTTTAGAGTCCCTGCGCTCCTGCAGCAGCATTGGAGAGCGCACACTTCTGGTTGCACCGCTGGTCCAAACTGTAAATCCTCAGGAAAGAACTGACCTCAGTAAACAGGACGGCAGAAGAGAGGTACATTCCCAAGATGACAAGGCAGAACCACCCTTTATAAAAAATAAAACAAAATAAAAGTTGTTATAATCAAACTACGGTAGATGTGTCAATTGTCATGTGTGGTCTTTTATAATATGTGCTGTTTTGCACATGTGTAGCGCATATTTTCAGTGATGGCTACTGTACCTTTGTTCTATAAATGGTATTTTATACATGCGCACATTATTGGGATTTGTATCCCTGTCCACATTAATGTTACCATGTAAATTCTGCCTCTAAGGCCTCATTCAGACATCCAAGAATCATACGTGTTCAATCTGTGTTTTTCACTGGCAGGATATACCCATTCTAGTCTATAGTCCATGATTCCTGTGGGCCGAGTTGTCTGTGAAAAACAGCAGACATGTCCGCTTGGGATCAAAGTCACAGATCAAAATTACCCATATACGTCTATTGGTCTGTGAAAAATGACTGACAGAACACACGGTCATGGATAGAAGAAGCTTTGTAATTTATCTTTTCATATGAGGAATATCACTGAAGAAACACTGATGGTAAAAACCGACAAATCAAAAATTAATGAATTAACTCGTGTGCAAAAAAATCATGGACGTCTAAATAAGGCCGGAGAAAAAAAAATGTTTCATAAGAATTCTGTAATGCAGTCTTAAAAGTTCAGCATTGGTGGTGTCCAGTGTCCCACCATCTTCAGAGCAACGAGTACAAGCTTGTAAAGCACTGTAAAGCACGTCACCTATTACCGCAGGCGTGAGATTATGGGTGGCGCTGTGATTGTCATCAGCAGCGTCATCCAAGTACCCGCCCATAATCTCGCGCCTGCGGTAATAGGTGAAGTGGGTTCATATGGCCAGCGCTTGCGCATAACGGTGGAGGCAGAGGGAAAAGCGCGGGCACGAGATTATGGGCACAATCACAGCGCCACCCATAATCTCGCGCCTGCGCAATCACCTCACCAGCGGTCACGCTTTACACAGTGCTGTCCCGCGATAGTGCCACTGGGCATGCGCGAGACCTCAGGAGCACGGGGCGGCGTCCTCATGGTATGGAAATGAGCAACGGGGGACGGCGTAAAGCGGCAGGAGGCGAATAACTGATGCAAGACAGCCTGCCCCCGTGACCATAAAAAAAATTTGCATACAAAAAGGTAAGACTTTATAAAGTATTATTTAGGTCTCAAAGGGGGCACAATAGAAACAGAAACCTTTCTAGAATGCAGCCCAGGAGCTGCAGAGGGGGAATCTTTTAGGTTTATTGCGAAATTTCTGCTGACAGGTTCCCTTTAAGGTCTCTTTCACAGATCCATAAAAAGCACAAACGTTTTGCACGGTTTGTGGTAGGGTGCATATGTGTGTGCGTGTCCGTTGAGCGTTTGCTGCCATTGTGCTATACGTGTGACATCTGCATAGCACACGGACAGCATGACTTTCTATACTTACCTGTCCATGTTGCTGCTGTGGCTTCCGGTCCTCGGTGCAGTGCATATGCAATGAGCATAATGCAAGTGACAGCAGGACCGAAGGCCGCAGCGCTGGAAAAAGGAGAGTATAGAAAATCATTTTATTTCACAAGTGGTTTTCTCCGTTACACAGATCACATCAGTGTGCCCTCCGTGTGACACCAATACTGGCGGAGAAAAACAGGACATCTACGTGTGGAGCACACGGATACACGTATGCTTCACACGGTGCATGTGAAAACATGCACGTGTGCGCAGACCCATTGATTTAATGGGTCTACGTGTGTCCGTGTCTCCGGTACGTGTGAAAATGAACCTCACACGTACCGGACACACAGACGTGTGAAGGGGGACTAAAGGGAACTGATCATGTGGAAAAATGCTATTAACTTGCAGATATGGGGTTAATTGCGTTTGGAACCTGCCTGACACCTGCATATTAATTCCCGCAGCAAGGAGGACATTCATTTTAATCCCCCCAACAGCAATTGGGTTTCAGCTATGGGACTGTGCCACCATGGGTCCAGTCACCGCTGAAGAGCAGCAGCCATAACCGGTCCCCCCACACTCATCATTAGAATCAGTAAGCGTGTGGGGCATTGTTTTTTTTTTTTTAAATCAGATACTGCAGCAAGGATCTCAGTGTGGATGCCAGGCAGGTTCAGAATGCTATTAACCTGCAGATTAACAGAATTTTTCCAGGTTCCCTTTAAATCCCAAGTAGCCATCTTACTGTAACAGCTATGAAGATTAAAAAAAAGCAAGTTTTATTATCACATCAGTTGCTCGCTCTGCATTCCCAGTGGAAAGTAGGCTGTCAAACAACATGCTGGAGAATTACAGCTTGCTCACTATGGAAATTGGTGACTGACCGCTCCCTGCACCACCCCAATGACTGGAAGCAGGCAGTTGCAAGAATAAAACCGGCCGCCCATAATCTCGCGCATGCCCCGTGAGACTCTCGCGGGACTGTGCAATGTGCAGTGTGACCGCTGGTGACGTGTTGCGCATGCGCGAGATTATGGGCGGCGCTGTGACTTTCATCAGCAAGTATCCGCCCATAATCTCGTGATCGCGCTTTCACCGCCGCCTCCACCGTTCTGCGCAAGCGCTGGCCAGCTTACCTCACGTCACCTCTGAAATTGCACGATGGACGGCCTAAAGCAACAGGGAGGCCGACTAACGGGCACCAGAGAGCCCGCCCCCGTGTACCATTATCAAGATCTAAATTCAAAAAGGTACCGCTTTACAAAGTCTTTATTTTGGTCAGAAAGGGGGCACAAGAACAACAGGAACATTGCTAGAATGCAGCCCAGGAGCTGCAGAGGGGGAATCTTTTAGGTTTAGTAAAATTTCTGATGACAGGTTCTCTTTAATTCATCAAGACTAGCATTTCTCCCTCTGGTTTTGATGAATGGATCGGGAGGGGTTTGCATGTTGCGCGAGTTAAAGCCTCCAATTCATTAAGAGGCACACAGCTCTTACTCAATAAGGGCTCATTTACATGACTGTTCCGTTTGTCCTGGTCAGTTTCTGTTTTTTTGCGGACCCACGGGCAAGACCATTTTTTCAATGTCTTTTGTATAGGATCAGATGGCACACGGCAGAAGTTGCGTATGCATCCGATCCTACAAAAAAAACACATCGGATGCCATATGTCCGTTCTGTTATTATGGAACATGTCCTATTCTGTTCCGTAATAATGGACCGGGACTCAATACAAGTTAATGGGTCTGCAAAATCCCTGGAAGCCGCATGGAAGCACTTCTGTGTGACCTCCATCGGGTTCCCGCGCAGTCTGTGTCCCCCTGCCAGCCCATGTCCCCCTCCCTGCCAGCCACGCGGCTGCCCGCACTGCAGTATCAGCAGCTTCTCACACTGCAGTGCGGGCAGCCGCAGGGATGACGAGCGCTGCTGTCAGGAGGTTAGATGAGATCATTACCTGCTGTGACGATCTCCTGCACTCCTGACGTCAGCGCTGTCACTGCCTTCTATGCCCGCCACTTTCTCACATCAAGTCTTGCGTGCGGCCCGAGACTGTCACTAGCGGTGCCGTCACGGGCTCCCGCAATTCCTCACTGTGAACGCGGAGGACAATGGAAGGCACTGACCGCGCTGACGTCAGGAGTGCAGGAGATCGTCACAGCCGTTAATGATCTCATCTAACCTCCTGACAGCAGCACTAGTCATACCCTGCAGTGACCTGGGCTGACCTATTGATGTTATCTCAGGTCACTGCACTACTCTCCCAGCCAATGGGGAACATTCTGTTCTTCATTGACTGGGACAGTGACTATGGTATGGATCGTCGTGGGACCCCCTTATTGGATTACGCCGGACCCGGATTTGATTGTTCTTTTCAATAAATTGGTGAAAGAGGGAATGTTTTAGGGAGTGTTTTTTCAAATAAAACTTTTTTTGTTGTCTAATTTTTTTTTATTACTGACTGGGTTTGTGATGTCAGGTATCTGATAGATGCGTGACATCACTAACCCCAGGGCTTGATGCCAAGTGACATTACACATCTGGCATCAACCCCATATATTACCCCTTTTGCCACCGCACCAGGGCAACAGGATGATTTGGGGCAAAACGCCAGGATTGGCTCATCTAATGGATGCGCTACTTCTGGGGAGGCTGTACCTGCTATTTTTAGGCTGGGGAGTGTCCATTAACAGTGTACCTCCCTAGTATGAGAATACCAGACCACAGCTGTCTGTTTTACCTTGGCTGTTGATCCAATTTGGGGGGGACCCCGTGTTTTTTGTTTTAAATTATTTTTTTAATTTAAAATAACAGTGTGGGGTGCCCTCTGTTTTGGATTACCAGCCAAGGTGAAGCTGCCAGCTGTGGTTTGCAGGCTGCAGCCGTGTGCTTTACGCTAGCTGGCTACAAAAGATAGGGGGGACCACATATCAATTTTTTTTTTAATTATTTATTTTTTGGCTAAATACAAGGCTAACCACCCTTTAGTGCCACATGAAAGTTACTAAAGTGTGCCAGCTTAGAATATGCAGGGGGGTGAGGCATTATATATGTCTTTCTCATCTATCTATCCCTCTATTCATTCACTATCTCTGTCTCTATATCTATCCATCTCTATATCTACTTATCTATTTATCTTTCTTGCTGCTTCCGTTTTTTGCAGTCCGCAAAAAAAAAAACAAAAACGGAGGGCAAACGGACCGTATACAGAACAGATGTCACACGGATGCATTTGTGAAAAAACAGACCTTTTTTTGCGGCTCGCAAAAACGGAACGGTCATGTGAATGTAGCCTAAGGAGTACTTGACAAGTGATATGCTGTAAAGTCATTGACTGGAGTAAGAGTGGGTGTAAGGAACGCCACAGCTGGTTGTGAATAAGAAGTCCTGCAGCATTACACCAGAGCCTAGCTCCACAAATCGTAGCAGAGCTGGGAGAGACTGGCATGAAAACACCAGAAGTTGCTGAAAACGTTTGCAACCTTTCATAGCAATTTATGCCAGAAACCCCCCCCCCCCTTCACCTCTCTGTAAATTGTAAGCTCTTACAAGCAGGGTTGTCTTGATTTTTGCTCTAATTATTATCATTAACTGTTAATTGCTTGTATATGAACCTCTGAATTGTAAAGCGCTGCGGAATATGTTGGGGCTACAGAAATAAAGATTACTATAGAACTCTGACAAAATTCATTTGATGAGCTGGGGCCAATTTACTACAGATTAATCCTATATATGGATGTAAAGCGCCATGGAATTGATGGCGCTATAATAATAATAATAATAAAGATTCTTCCAGGTGACAGGTTGCCTTTAACCCTATACATAGATGTAAATAAGATTCTTCCAGGTGACAGGTTGCCTTTAACCCTATACATAGATGTAAATAAGATTCTTCCAGGTGACAGGTTCCCTTTAACCCTATACATAGATGTAAATAAGATTCTTCCAGGTGACAGGTTCCCTTTAACCCTATATATAGATGTAAATAAGATTCTTCCAGGTGACATGTTCCCTTTAACCCTATATATAGATGTAAATAAGATTCCTCCAGGTGACATGTTCCCTTTAACCCTATACATAGATGTAAATAAGATTCTTCTAGATGGCCGGTTCCCTTTAACCCTATATATGGATATAAATAAGATTCCTCCATGTGATAGGTTGCCTTTAAGCCTAGAACAGTGGTACAGCCTAATGTTCAGGAGGACGAGGAGAATAGACTGGGCAATGAGCGCCCACCATGTGCCCCCTCCTCTGTGTCCGGCACGCTGCTGGGGAGAGCGGCACCATTAGCCACACACAACACAAGCGTGACCAAGAGCCGCCCCCTCCTCAGCGGGTGCCTGTATGTACGATTGAGTGGCCCGCGCCGTGCCAGCAGACACCACCTGTCCCACTCTGTCACCACACAGCCCGCCATTCTGCCAGTAACCCCCAGGCCGACACTGAACAAACATGACTGTATCGTGTAGATGAAAACAGCAGGTCACTGCGCAGACTCCGGTACAGGAGGGCACAGGCCCGGCTGTAGTGAGGTAAGCCCGCCACATACCGCCGGTGTACAACCGGCACCAAACACCTGACATCTCTACAAACCGCGCTCACCTGCACACGCCGCCAGCAGCCGCCCCTTTCCTACTTACGTCAGTCAATGGCGACGGAACACGGAGCCAATCAGAAGCGAGTAAGCTGACGTCAGCACGTTGGGCACGCATTTAGGCGCCGAAAGGCTGTTTACTAGGATAAATGAAAGTCTGCTATGTTGTGACTGGCCGCAGGCGGTGTGGCGCATCAGCATACACGCTGGATAGAGGCAGCCATGATATCTGTCCCTTGGATTATGTGTGTGAGGTGATTACTATGTGGTGCTTACATTACTGACACATTCGGGCACACAAGAGCTTAGGAAACCCAGCAGTTGTCTGACACCCAAAATAATTATCAAAGTTGTATTAAAAAAAAAATGGTGGCTGAAGGAAATATGCACGGAGTCTTGGTGAGGTTTACCTCAGTATTTAAGACTAAACCAGGAGTGGCACAATGAGAGGAAAATATAATAGAAACACCTCACCACTTCTGTATTTATCACCCACTCCTGGATTTAACTTACAAATACTGAGGTAAAACCTCACCAAATACCGTGTGCACACGGCCTTCAACTTTTTTTTAATACAACTTTGACAGTTATGTGCACTTGGCTTTAGAGGTGGTAAAACGTGTGTGTACTGCGGCTTGTCCTAAATCTTCAGACCACATTGAAAACCATTTAGATATTGAAATTGGCGCCTTCATTGCGATTATTTTACAGAATGTGAACGGAGCTGTGGAATTAGCCGTGCAGAAGTGTCCTGTGCCAGATAGAGCAGGGGCCTGGCTGTCTAATGACATTAAAACAAGAAATTTATGGCATATTTAAGTCCACTAGTAGGACAAAGGGCACTCCCACACTGGCGTATTAAAAAAATTGGTCCCAGTCTCATCCAGAAAAGTTGAACAAGTGAAATATGTTTGGTATTCCATATGTCATACAAGTGCTATGTAAGGCTGGTTTCAGACGTCCGTGTTTCAGGTACGTGTGACATCCGTTTTTAACACGGATACCACACGTACGCATGTTATTATATCCTGTTACTCATACGTCCGTGTTTTCATACGGACCATGTGACCCCTCGTGGCCCCGCACGCACACGCAGATATGTCCGTTTTTTCTCCGGCAGCACTGGTGTCACACGGATCGCACACTGATGTGATCCATGTGACATCAGTGTGACACGTACCGGAGAAAACACGGGTCTTTTTTAATAAAAATATTTTCTCTATTTACCTGTATCCAGTAATGCTGTCACCGGCTTTGCTGTCTCCCGCTCCTGACCCCCGCTCATTATACTCACTGAATATTCAGTGCTCTGTGGAGCTGGAAGCCGGAGCAGCGCTGGGGACTTCAGTGCCGGGGACCACATCGCTGGGTGAGTATATAGCAGTGTGTGTCAGTGTGTAGTGAGAACCTGGAAGCCGGAGCATCGCGGGGACAGCATCGGGGACTCATCACAGTTCCTAATGCAACCATGAAGCTGTAGCGTGGGGGTGTCATCAGGATGTCATCAGAGTTCATTGGATTATCGGTCTGGCGAGCGCTGACAATGCACAGGTTCCTTTAAAATTTAAGTTGTTTTATTATTAAAATATTTTCAAAATGCTCCTGTTATTTAATACAACGCGTTTCAGCAATACATCAATGCTTTCCTCAGGTATAACAAGAGTGGTTCTCATGCAATAAATATATAGGGATCCCACAGGTGGTAATGTGGGTGTGCCGTTAATTAGAACTTTTTGTTTCCTTTAAGATAATCTAGTAATATAAAAAATTTTTTTAATTTAATTTAATTTACATAGTAAAATAATAGTTGAAAAGATAGTTGTTAAAAAATCCCTTTAAGGGTATTGGGTATATAGTATAGATAAAATTATTGTGTATATAAAAATATTTTTAATAAGACTAAAATTTTTTTATATATAGTATTTCGTTTCAAAGTTATTTTTCCCCCCTTATATGATTAGGTTAAAATTGTGTTCTCTATGTTTCTACTTAATATGTTTCTACTGTAAATGCATATATTTTAAAATCATTATAGTTGTGGAAGAGATTCCTTTAAGGATTTTTCTTATTTTCTAAGTTCTAATTAACGGCACACCCACATTACCACCTGTGGGATCCCTATATATTTATTGCATGAGAACCACTCTTGTTATACCTGAGGAAAGCATTGATGTATTGCTGAAACGCGTTGTATTAAATAACAGGAGCATTTTGAAAATATTTTAATAATAAAACAAAAAATTTTAAAGGAACCTGTGCATTGTCAGCGCTCGCCAGACCGATAATCCAATTATTCACTATATGTTCACTCCCTTTGAGGGAATCGGTCAGAGCTGCAGTAAGACATAGGCACTCCTTTCTAAAGTGAAATTCCAGCTGGAGAACGGTGGATTGCTGCAACACTCCAAGACTCAGAGTGCCGGGGATTCTAGGAGGAACCAGCGATCCTTAATCCGGACATCTCCACTAAAGATCACGACGTAACAGCATCGCTACCAAGGCATTAAATCCCCATAGATTTGGAGGATCTCTACAACCAACACCGAGGTTGTGCGAGGGCGCACAACCTCACCAGGTGAGCAAATTCTCATCCCTCTTAGTTTAATCCTAGACCCGCGGGTACTGCTCATATGCGCTACTCTTTTTATTTCAGTGATCAGAGTTCATTGGGAACTCCAATGACCTCCTGGGTGTCACTGTGCTTGCAGAATACTCACCGGTCCCCGTGGTGCTGTCCTCGGCAGTGCTATACCCAGCTCTGTCCTCAGCACTGCTTCGGCTTCCAGGTCCTGAGTACAGTGAATAATCGAATATAATGAGCGGTGGTCAGGAGCGGGAGGCAGCAGAGCCGAAGAAAGCAGGTAAATATGGAAAATCTTTTTATTTCACAGACCTGTGTTTTCTGGTATCTGTCACATGTATGTAAACATGGATTTCACACGTATGACCATAACCATGCGTGTGACTTGTACCTGATTAAACACGGACGTCTGAAACCGGCCAAAGGGTGGGATTTGTTTTTTTCCTTGCCTAGTATCTGCTTGCTATACTTTTTTTTTCGACAGCAACTATTATATCACAATTATTTACAGAGTTCTATGCAACAGAATGGTAATTATCAAAGGAGAAATACTCAAACTAGTGCAAATCATAATGGCAAACGGATTGCCAAAATCAGGCTAAACCATCGCCAACACACAACTCCAAAATTCAATGACACAAACGGGAGAACAGGAGTGTAGAGTGCAAAATTACATTACTTTATTGACAAAAATAGATTGTGAAGAGACAACACAACAAAACCACCGTATGAAAAAACAAGCATAGTTGGGAGTGTGACAAGGATGGGGCAAGTAGAAAGGTCAATATGACCACAAGATCAGGATGATCAGGGAGACGAGGAGTAAAAACAAATGTAATACAAGATGTGATACGATCATATACCAATATCCTCCACCAGAGCAGGAACAGACACTAATCATTAATTGAGAAAAATTAATGTATGTGTTACAAGAAAGTGCCAATTACAAGGCAACACCCAGAAAAAAATATTATAAGTACCGATGTAATAAAGTGCATTTACCACTAACCACCACCCATCCAGGGCATGGCATAAGACATGATTAAGAAAAGTACCGTAATTATATCAATTACCTAAAGTGCCAAGTGCAAGCCAGTGTCCAAGTAGTCACAGGGGTCTCCACAAAAAGGACCTGTGAACCCCAACGTACGTTTCTCTAGGGGTTTTTTGCTTCTTCAGGGAGGAAGATCCTGCTATTAATGTATCCATGAAATAGAATCCCTACAGATATGTGTTGTTTTTTTCTCACACCCATTGACTTGCATTAACAAGTCATATCTGTTAGACACGTGCAGTCGCAGCATGCTGCAATTTTTTCATCAGTCAGATTTTGAGTTGAGGAAAAACTCACAGATCTGCTCTGCCTCACTGACTAAAGGCCACTTTAAACACACTGGTGAAAGCACCCGCCCCCGTCGGTTGTGGGTCATGGGCAAATCGCTGCCTGTGGCGCACAACATCGCTAGGACCTGTCATACATACCTGCCTAGCGACATCACTGTGGTCGGCGAACTGCCTCCTTTCTAAGGGGGAGGTTCGTTCTGCGTCACTAAGCGGCCGCCCAATAGAAGCGGAGGGGCGGAGATGAGCGGGCCGAACATCCCGCCCACATCCTTCCTTCCTCATTGCGGGCGGCCGCAGGTACGGTGATGTTCCTCGTTC
This sequence comes from Anomaloglossus baeobatrachus, assembly GCF_048569485.1. Classification (NCBI taxonomy): domain Eukaryota; kingdom Metazoa; phylum Chordata; class Amphibia; order Anura; family Aromobatidae; genus Anomaloglossus; species Anomaloglossus baeobatrachus. The sequence continues at coordinate 498,035,844 of NC_134354.1, forward strand.
CTGCGGTGTCACACACAGCGATGTGTGCTGCCGCAGGAACGACGAACAACCTGCGTCCTGCAACAGCAACGATATTCGGGAAAGGAACGACGAGTCAACGATCAACGATTAGGTATGTAATTTTGATCGTTAACGGTCATTCCTGCGTTTCACACGCAACAACGTCGCTAACGAGGCCGGATGTGCGTCACGAATTCCGCGACCCCAAAGACATCTCGTTAGCGATGTCGTTGCGTGTAACGTGTAGCTTAACATTGGTATGAGCGCAATGTGATTTTTTTTCTCACATTACACTCGTCCTTTTTGTACGACAGTTTGAGAGAACCCTAAAGGGTGCTTTATACGCTGCGACATCGCTACCGATATATCATCGGTGTCACGTCGTTAGTGACGCACATCCGGTAGCGACATCGCAGCGTGTAACACCAAGGAGCGACAATCAACGATCGCAAAATCGTTCAAAAATGTTGATCGATGACACGTCGCTCCTTTCCTTAATATCGCTGCTACCACAGGTACGATGTTGTTCGTCGTTCCTGCGACAGCACACATCGCTATGTGTGACACCGGAGGAATGATGAACATCTCCTTACCTGCGTCCACCGGCAATGCGGAAGGAAGGAGGTGGGCGGGATGTTACGTCCCGCTCATCTCCGCCCCTCGGCTTCTATTGGCCGGCCGCTTAGTGACGTCGCTATGACACCGAACGCACCTCCCCCTTGAAGGAGGGATTGTTCGGCGGTCACAGCGACGACGCTGACAAGGTATGTGCGTGTCATGCTGCCGTAGCGATAATGTTCGCTACGGCAGCGATCACCAAATGTCGCACATACGACGGGGGCAGGTGCTATTGCTCTCGACATTGCCAGCTATCGCTAGCGATGTCGCAGTGTGTAAAGCACCCTTAAGAGTGTCCATAAATCAACTCATTTGTGGATAAAAGATCTCAAGTAAAGCAAGTTTAAAATGCTGTCTGAAGAAAAAAAATGAAACATAATTGGTGTTGCATCATCCGTAAGGAACCAGACTTTATCCACTATCCCATACAGTGAACTTGGAACAAAAATATACATTTTTTATCGTTCCTCTGAAATATAGAGTAGGGGTAAGTTCACACAGTGCGTTTTTCGCGGGGTTTTTGCGCGTTTTTCGGGTGCGTTTTTGGCCTCAAAACTGCATGACTTTGCTTCCCCAGCAAAGTCTATGAGTTTTCATTTTTGCTGTCCGCACACAACTTTTTTTTTAAGCTGCGTTTTTGAGCTTAAAAAAAAAAATGGACATGTCAATTCTTTCCTGTGTTTTTCTGCGTTTTCCCCCCATGCAATGCATAGAAAAAACGCAGAGATCAAAAACGCAGCCAAAAACGCACCAAATCGCGGTAAAAATGCATGCATTTTTTGCCGCTTTTTTTGCCACGGGTGCGCTTTTGTGCATTTTTAGCGGCCAAAAACGCAGCGGCAAAAAAACGCAGCGTGTGCACATAGCCTAAAAAGTTGTCTTCTAGAGCTGTGCTGCCCAATGCCGCTATATTGAGGCACCACTTTAGATTTCTGAAATTGCAAAGTGGTAAAAATAAGTGACCTGACTATTCTGCATCTTCCGTTTGGAGGCCGCTTATTATATATACAATAAAAAAAATATTAAAAATTGGTGGAAAAGATGCCAAATAAATAACCAAAAAGACTCCAAAGAAGATGTTTTAGGCTAGGGACCCACTTTGCGTTTTTACCTGCGTTTCTGCAGCGTTTTGAGAAGCACCTTTTTCATGCCAAATGGCCTGCGTTTTGCGTTTCCATGATATTCAATGGATAAATGTGATTTCCAGACCGCACTTTGCGTTTTAAAACGCTGCGTTTAATTTGCATATTTTGTAGCAAAAAACATGCTTTCAAAGAAGCACGTTGTCAGTTGTTTTTGCTATTTTGGGTGCGTTTTGCTAACATTGAAGTCAATGGAAATGGTCAAAAAGCTTGGCTTTGATAGAAATATACGTTTTACTAGCGTTTTGAATGCTTTTTACCTGCGTTTTGGGTGCAAAAAACGCAGCAAATGGAGATTGCATTTGTCTGCAGAAACGTCATCATTGACATCACATCCGTTGTCAAATAAAAAAGAGGCATGTTGAATCATTCTTTTTACCCTTGACTGCTTGAAGAACCTTTTTTCCTGTGTCTGAATATTATATTGTCACCAATGGCTTGGTATCAGTGGCTTAAAATAAATGTTCCGAAATTGATTTCTCTGGTAAGTTATTTTTCTTTAACAAACAATGTTTTTTTTTCTTAGTGTGTAGTTGATTTAATATTTTTGGAAAATTAATTTCATTTTTTAGAAATTTAAAATAATTTATTTAATAAAACTTAAAATAGTTTTAATTTTTCTTAATGCCCCAAAAGGTGGAATCAATGCCATGCCTGTGGGATCCTGCTTTTCCTGACTATATGTTGAAGCTCAAACGATCAGACTGTTGGATAATCATTTGTCGGGAATTATTCCCCCAGTGGCATGAGGTTGATCAGGCAATGCAAAATAAAATTGGTATTTTTTTATTATTTTGTTATTATATTTTTTTCTATTTTGTTTTTTTTTTATGTATTAAATTTGTTTAATTTTTTAATCAGCATATATATGTTGTTTTTTTTACCAATGTAGAACAAAATGTCAGGAAGAGATGGCGTTCAGTTAAAGACCGTTTTAATAAAATAAGGTTAGAGGGAATGAAAAGTGGATCATCGCCTAAAAAAATAAATTTCATGTATTATGAAGATCTCCGTTTTCTATGTACAAGTCGACAGTTACGTCCGTAAGTTTTTTAATTTTTTTTTTTTTTGGTTGTTCATTATTTTATTGTAATATATTATTTTTTTATTTTGCTAATAAATTTACAAAAAGTATCATAAAGTAAAAATAATTGTTCTCCTTTAAAATTGGTAGAACGTCTGGTAGTATACAACCAAGGGATGAAACACCTGATGAAGATCAAGCTGGTTAAACACAAGCTACTCAGGATGAAGAAGGGGAGAGGGAATCCAGCATTCAACAGTCTATTGATGTTGATGATTTATCTACTAATACAAATATAGCAGAATACAGTGTTTCAAATGTCCTAAATCTGCCTGAAAAAATTCCAACTTACACAAAAACAAAAAACAAAAAAAAAACATTGATAAAAAAAATCTTGTGGATGACCCTATATCCACCAAAACTATGGAACTTTTAAAGGGAACCTGTCAGCAGAAATTTAGCTTGAAACCTAAAAGTTTCCCCCTCTGCAGCTCGTGGGCTGCATTCTAGCAAGGTTTCTATACTTTTTGTGGCCCCTTTTAAACCAAATTAAATACTTTATAAACTTGTACCTTTTGGTATGAAAATCTTGTAAATTATCCATGGGGGCGGGCTCTCTGGTGTCCGTTACTGTCCCTCCTGCACATTGACGCCGTCCCCCCACGCTCGTACCTGCTCGTACATCAGGACGCCGCCCACTGCGCCCGAGGTGCCGCCCACGCCAGGACTGCTGGTGACGTGTGTCACAGGCACGAGTTATGGGCAGCGCTGTGATTGCATCGCAAGTGCCCGCCCATAATCTCGTGGATGCGCTGTCCCCACTGCCTCCAGCGTTCTGCGCAAGCGCACGCTGGCCAGATGACCCGACGTCACCTCCTTCCCATCTTACCCTGCAGCAGGGCAAGATGGGAAAGAGGTGACGTCGGGTCATCTGGCCAGCGAGCGCTTGCGCAGAACGCTGGAGGAAGAGGGGAAAGTGCGGTCACGAGGTTATGGGCGGCACTTGCTAAGGACAATCACAGCGCCGCCCATAACCTCGTGCCTGCGCAAAACGTCACCAGCGGTCACACTGTGCACACATTGCACAGTCCCACAGCGCATGCGCGGGACCTCGGACGCCCAGGGACGGCGTCCTGAGGTATGAAATTCAGCGTTGGGGGCGGCGTAAATCGGCAAGAGGACAGTAACGGACACCAGGCAGCCCGCCCCCATGGATAATTTACAAAATTTGCATACCAAAAGGTACAAGTTTATAAACTATTTAATTTGGTTTAAAAGGGGCCACAAAAAGTAAAGAAACCTTGCTAGAATGCAGCCCAGGAGCTGCAGAAGGGGACGCTTTTAGGTTTCAAGCTAAATTTCTGATGACAGGTTCCCTTTAAAATCTGCAACTGAGGATGACGAATTTGACACATTTGGCATGAGTATTGCATGTCGCCTTAGAAAAATCAAAGATCCCAAAAAAAAACCATATGCATGACATCCATATGTGGCATGATGAGCTGTTTCGAGGAAGAGGGACCATATCCTTCTGGTGGGGAAATGGTTTCTCTACTTGAAAAAACATTCATGGATTTAAAAAAACCACCAACAGAAATTATTGATCCACTACCCCAACCAATAAATATTTCCAGGCCAAATCCCTATCAACAATACCAAACACAATATATTCCACCATATCAACAAAAATTTTTTTGTTAAACCAAACCAACCAGAATTTAGTCTGCAACCACCACAAAATGTCTCCAATAACCAAAATTTATTTATAAAGCCACAAGAAAAAAAACAAGGATATTTCACCCAGCAGTTGTATTCAGATACTTATTTATTTATTTTTTTTTAAACATATAATTATGTGGAAATTTAAACTATGGTTTTTTAATAAACAATTAATGAAGTAATTATTTGTTTGTTTTTTTTTAAAAAAAAAATGTTTTGTGTTGAATTTATTAAAGTATTATGTTACAAATAACAAATAAAAGTATCTTAAAAACATCAAATAAATGTCTTGTTTTTTTAAAATAATTTACTCTAGTTTAACCTAAATGCTGTTTTATAACATGGATGTTATCATGTCTACAGGACATGACATCAGTACTGAGTGTCTTTTTTTTATAAAAGACAGACATCTTGATTTTTCAATAGTTAAACTTTATGTAGCTTTGTGTTTATTTGCAAAACGCAAGTCACTATTTGCAGATCAAAACGCATGTAAAAAGCGCTGAAAACGCATCAAATACGCGACAAAAACGCATGCGTTTTCAGCGCTAAATTTCTGAAAAAGGCAACTTTGGTCAAATCAATTAAGCCAAAAATATGCGTTCTAAACTGCAAGTAGGTGAACGCAAAGTGGGTCCCTAGCCTTAGGTCAAACAAATTGCTTACATCCGGAGGAAGTGAGTGCTGCTGCTCTTCGTCTGGATGCATGTGATACGTCTGAAGGTGGGGAGAATGAAGCAGCTGCTGATTGGCCTTCAGGATCGTGTTATATTGCACTGGTACATATTCTTGGGAAAGTCAGTGGCAACACCACTGGAATAGCGCCAGTACTAGAGGTGATTATAAAGTTTTATGTTAAACAGAAACATACAGGTTGAGAAGGGGTTTTCTGAGTAGTGGACAGACCCTTTAAGAGGCACTACGCATGTGCTGATACCAACAGGCAACCTAGCCAATGAACAGCAAACAGAATTAAAAAATACCTTAGTTCTTGAGAATAGAGAGGATTTTTAATAATGTGAATTGCAAAGTTGTATTTACAACCACTGTGCAATTTTTACCGTTAAAGAACATGGATCCGTTAACCTATTAACTCATCCTTGAAAAAACATGTTCTTGTAGAGCGCCGTCCACCTAAAAACAAAAACTTTATAGTCTTGTAAGACAAAAAAACAAGGCATTTCTAAGAAGTGTTTTTATCATGCAAAAGTAGAGAAACATAAAAACTAAATAAATTGCTGTAATTCTTTGAACCCTCAGTAATGTGCCTTTGGATTTAAAGGAGTTGTCCACTACTTGGGCAACCCCTTCTCAATTGCTTTATTCTCCAATTTGTAATAACAGCCACCTCTCCTCGCCTCTGTTGCTGGTGCCATACAGTCATGGCCAAAAGTTTTGACAATGCTACAAATATTAATTTTTACAAAGTCTACTGCTTAAGTTTTTCTAATGGCAATTTGCATATACTCCAGAATGTCATAAAGAGTGATCAGCTTAACAGCAATTACTTGCAAAGTCAATATTGGCTAAGAAAATGAACTTCAACCCCCAAAGCACATTTCAACATCATTGCATTCCTGCCTTAAAAGGAGCAGCTAACATTGTTTTAGTGATTGTTCCATTAACACAGGTGTGGGTGTTGATGAGGACAGGGCTGGCGATCAATCAGTCATGATTAAGTAAGAATGACACTACTGGACACTTTAAAAGGAGGCTGGTGCTTGGTATCATTGTTTCTCTTCAGTTAAACTTGGTTATCTCTAAAGAAACACGTGCAGCCATCATTGCTCTGCACAAAAATGGCCTAACAGGGAAGAGTATCGCAGCTACAAAGATTGCACCTCAGTCAACAATCTATCGCATCATCAAGAACTTCAAGGAGAGAGTTTTCATTGTTGCCAAAAAGGCTCCAGGGCGCCCAAGAAGGACCAGCAAACGTCAGGGTCGTATCTTAAAACTGTTTCAGCTGCGGGATCGGACTACCAGCAGTGCCGAGCTAGCTCAGCAATGGCAGCAGGCTAGTGTGAGTGCTTCTGCACGCACTGTGAGGCGGAGACTGCTTGAGCAAGGCCTGGTTTCAAGGAGGGCAGCAAAGAAGCCACTTCTCTCCAGAAAAAACATCAGGGACCGACTGATATTCTGCAAAAGGTACAGGGAGTGGACTGCTGAGGACTGGGGTAAAGTCATTTTCTCAGATGAATCCCCTTTTCGATTGTTTGGGACATCTGGAAAACAACTTATTAGGAGAAGAAGAGGTGAGCGCTACCACCAGTCTTGTCTCATGCCAACTGTTAAGCATCCTGAAACGATTCAGGTGTGGGGTTGCTTCTCAGCCAAGGGAATCGGCTCACTCACAGTCTTGCCTAAAAACACAGCCATGAATAAAGAATGGTACCAGAATGTCCTCCAAGAGCAACTTCTCCCAACTGTCCAAGAGCAGTTTGGCGCCCAACAATGCCTTTTCCAGCATGATGGAGCACCTTGCCATAAAGCAAAGGTGATCACTAAATGGCTCATGGAACAAAACATAGAGATTTTGGGTCCATGGCCTGGAAACTCCCCAGATCTTAATCCCATTGAGAACTTGTGGGCAATCATCAAGAGACGGGTGGACAAACAAAAACCCATAAATTCTGGCAAAATGCAAGCATTGCTTATGCAAGAATGGACAGCTATCAGTCAGGATTTGGTCCAGAAGTTGATTGAGAGCATGCCAGGGAGAATTGCAGAGATCCTGAAGAAGAAGGGTCAACACTGCAAATATTGACTTGCTGCATTAACTCATTCTAACTGTCAATATAACCTTTTGGTACTCATAATATGATTGCAATTATATTTCTGTATGTGATGTAAACATCAGACAAACACAATTAAAAACCAGAGGGCAACAGATCATGTGAAAATATAATTTTGGTGTAATTCTCAAAACTTTTGGCCATGACTGTACTATCAATGTTGGAGCAGGGTATCCCGGGGCTCTTCTGATGTTGTTTATATCATGTGAGCCCTGCAGGTCTAGGCCTACTAATCCGAAGCAGTGTCAGGAATACTGGCATTTAGAAGGTGGATCACAGGGCTCCTGTCTGATAGACATGGACTACTGACGAGGCTCTTTGACTAGGGTCCTTCAAATCAATTCATCTATTTCTAAGGGTATGTTTCACATGTTGCTTTCCTGAGATGTGTGGGTTTTTTTCTGCTGGAAAAAAGCAGACTGTGCTCAAAAAACTGCAGTGGAAATAATGCACTTTTTGGTGTATTTTGGACAATTTTTTTATGTCTTCTTGGTGCTAAGCCATTTTGATCTCAATGGTGAAAAATGCAGCAAAAACGCTAAAGATTGGCATACTGCGCTTTGTTTTTTAAAAAAACAAGTTAAAAAAAAAAAGAAAGCAAGCCTGTGAATGAGATTTTAGAAAAGTCATTTATTTTATTTCTATAAAACAAAAAAAAAACCTAGAGGAAAAAGGAATTAAAAACGGGATGTTTGAACAAGCCTTATACTGTTCTCTTCTCCTCCCTAGTTATTTAGTGCAAAGGTTCTGGCAATTCTCCAGGTTTTTGTTTCTATATGGTAGCACGTGATGGTGGTCTATTTAGTAGTCTCAGAAGTCATGTGCCTTATTAGTGGCATCACTGTTATGCTGGAGTCACACTTGCGTATGATTTGGGAGAGTGTGGAAGGGGGGCTGCACCCCACCATGTACATGTACTATGTTTTATAGACTTGAATATTATAAGATGTATATGTTTGTACCAACAGCGGCCATCTAGCGGCAAGTCGATTTTGGATTAGATGTTAGATAAGATAGGGTGAATGTAGTGGAAGGTTGGCGTGGCAGATGGCGGGAAGAGCACAGGAGGGAAGGCTCGAGAAGGGACCAGTAGAGAATAGGGTTCAAGTTTGATAAGACGTGGTCTCGGTGCTAGGGCCAGTTAGGGAACCCTGAGGTAATTTCGAGAGGTCCAGAGCCTATGGCTCACCCCGATGGGCTTAGAAAGTTGTCCAGCTAGAGAGCCATAGGGGCCCAGAATCAGACAATGATGAATGGAGTTAGGGGGAATGAAACACAGACCCCGGAGGTTGAAGATGACATCCAATATAGCGGGTGATGGGGGGGAACAGGTCAAGGAGAAGTACCCCACATGGAGTAAAAGGAAGGAAGGCCATGTCTGTAATAATAGTGTGAAGAATAAAAGCGAACTATTCTGGTTGCCTAAGCAAACTTTGGTGTTGCGTGAGTTAGTAACTGTTCACAATGGTGACTGAAAGCGGGGTGATGGAGACCAGCCTGAAGAAACCAGTAATGTCTTGCACCCAACGCAAAGTTGCATCCTACACAGAGTCTCCTTGGCAAAGAAGTGTGGCGCCTGTGCAGCTTGAGCCAGCACATTTCTTCATGAGGATCGCATCGCTTTGCCTAGACTGGCCGCCCACCTTCCTGACAGGAGCATGTAAGCTTCATGTATTTCTTTGCAGCTGACATGCTCCTGTCAGGAGAGCAGGCGGCCAGGCAATGCGCTGCTCTCGCGAGTCACACGTAAGTGAGACTCCAGTCTTAAGTAAAGGAAATTATGATAATAATCTTTATTTCTATAGCGCCAACGTATTTCTCAGTGCTTTACATTTCAGAGGTTCATATAGAAGCAAACATAAGTATAAACAAACATAAGTAACAGTTATAGAACACACAATAATTACAGCAAAAATATTGGCAACCCTGCTCATAAAAATGTACAATCTACAATGGAGTGAGGTGGGGAGTGATGTTATGATGCCACTAATATGGGACATGTGCCACTTATTAGCTACATTGAATAAATGCCAGCTCGTTCAGGACAAACACTTATAGCGTAACAGGAGTCTGCACTGCCAGTGCTCCTAAAAACATGAACAAAATTATATTATTATTATTAACTAGCTGTAGTACCCGGCGTTGCCCGGGTTAGTAACTGTGTCTCTGTTTCTCTCCCACTCTCCCTCTCTCTCTGTCTAACTCCCTCTCTGTCTGACTCCCTCTCTGTCTCCCTCTCTCCCTTTCTCCCTCTCTGTCTCTGTGTCTATTTGTCTGTCTGCCTCTGTCTCTCCCCCTGTCTACCTGTCTCTCTCTGTCTTTCTCTCTGTCTGTCTCTATCTCTCTGTTTCTCTCTGTCTGTCTCTCTCTGTCTCTGTCTCTTTGTCTGGTTGTGTCTGTCTGTCTGTCTCTGTCTCTCTTTCTGTATTTTTCTGCCTGTCTCTGTCTTTCTGTGTGTCTCTTTCTGTCTGTCTCTTTCAATCTCTGTCTCTTTCTCTTTTTATTTCTGTCTGTCTCTCTCTGTTCGTCTCTCTCTGTCCGTCTCTGTCCTTCTATCTTTCTCTATCCGTCTCTCCATCGAAATCATATTACATCACACATAAGCCTCTTATACTAAAAATGTCCTTCGTTGCCTATAGCAACCAATCAGAGCTCATATTAATGACCTGTAGCCCCCAGCTCCATTGACTTTATTGTAAGCAGGTCTTTTGGCGCATAACTGTAAAGCACCTGGTTAAATTTTCCCCTCAAAACATAGTCTATGATGTTCCCTGAGTCAAATGAGGCAGCTGTGCAAAATTTCGTGATTGTAAATGTGTGGGTGCGGATTCCTTTAGCGGACATGTGGACATACACACACACACACACACTCAGCTTTATATATTAGATATTTATTTATAGCGCACTATTGATTCTATGGTGCTGTACATGAGAAATAGTTACATATACAAATTACAATAAAGATATTGGTAAAGAGGCTAGAGGGCCCTGCCCTTGCCTGCTTAAATTCTGTAGGATAATGGGACATTACAGGCTACTACTATGTTCAGCCACAATACTTGTTCTGCAATTGACCAACTCTGGTAAAAGTTTACTTTTTTATAATTGTTGTTGTCTTTGACTCTTACTGGTTGATCACAATTTTACTATTTTATGTCTGCAAACTCCATACCTGCAGATTAGAAACATTTGTCACAGAATGTTATTCGTTTACTAATCTAATTTTTATTAAGCTGCCATCTAGTGGCAGATTCATAAAATTACATGTTTTATTCCATTTTGATACAGGTAAAATATATCTTTGTACCGTGTTAGCCAGTAGAGATAAAAAAAAAGGTTTGTTTAAAAGAACTGAGAGTCCTCACTGGTTGATACCTTTTGATGGCTAACTGAAAAGATGGTAATAATAGCAAGCTTTCAAGACTACTCAGGTCTCTTCATCAGGCATGGTATAACACAAAATCTGAAGAGTCACATATTTATACACAACAGGACATAGAATAGTTCAGTAAAAAAAAAAAACCACAAGTTATGTGAAGCAGAACTATCACTAGTCCGGATGCTGTATGCCTGGACCAGACACCCCAATTAGAGGACAATAAAACTTTCGCACTGCTTATCTATGAACTACAACAATATTTATGGCCACAACCGTTTGCCCTCTTGCCATAGTGATAGTACTGCTTCACATAACTTGTGTTGTTTTTTTTACTGCACTATTCTATGTCCTGTTGTGTATAAGTATGCGACTCTTCAGATTTTGTGTTATACCATGCCTGATGAAGAGACCTGAGTAGTCTCGAAAGCTTGCAATTATTACCATCTTTTCAGTTAGCCATTAAAAGGTATCAACTACTGAGGACTCTCAGTTCTTTTAAACAAACTTTTTTTATGTTTTATTCCTAAATGGTAAAGTTTTTCCTTAGGCCTCATTAAAACATCAGTGTTTTTCACTTACATCAAAAAATTGTGTCATTAGTGTTTTGGATTCAAGTTTTATCACTGATTTCACTTACGTATAAATATATTACAAAGCTTCTCTTATTCAGTGCAATGCTAATCACAGGCAGTACTTGGATTGCGCACTGATGCCATCTGTTTGCTGTACATTAGTTTTCACAGACCCATAGACTTGTATGGGTAATATTCATCCAGAATGCTAATTAAGAAAAAAGGATACATCTCTGTGATATTTTTTCAATTTAGCATTCAGAGATGGTTGGTCAAGAATATGAAGAATTTGTGCTGTAAGAGTCCACTAAGAATGATAAGCACATGGACCATAAGCTAAGTAAGTGGCCACATGGGTTTATAATGCTTTTAGTTATTTTGTTATATTATAAATCTTTGATATCACACTCTAGTATACTTTATTTTCTTTAGTTTCAAAGGTTAATGCTGATATGATTGGTGGACTCCTTTCATCTCTGGGCAGAAGTGGAATACTTGGAGATATGTTCCCACCGAATTTATTGACCCTATAATTGGTGTCATAGTGGGTTGCCATGCGCAAAACATTTATTTTGCAGCTCTGTGTCAATGTACCTGAAAAGCTTTTGAAGATCCCATGATGGAGGAGCTACTCGGCCGCCTTATGGAGAGGGTGAAGACATCGGGTGAAGATTGGCTTTGCCAGTGTTTAGATTGGGAGCTGACCATGTCTGGCGGAGTGGAGTCATTCATGAATTCACTGCAGGGCTCAAGACAGTAAGACGTCACATCACAGGAAGAGGCGGGAGGATCAGAACTGAGGCTCTGTCAGGATGAGAAGAGCAAGGACATATTCACCACTGCTGCCGGCAAACTGCTGATGCAAGAAGAGACCATCACCGCTGGTTGTAAGGACAGCGGGAAGGCAGACCCCTGAAGGAGAAAAAAAAATGTCAATCATCCTTGAGGAGTACTAGCCAGCAAGTGGCTGTGTCTGCAGATTCCAGTAGGAATGCAGAAGAGCGCTGTCAGCTACTCAGAGACCAGGTGGCTTGGTCTCTGGCTTTGGTAGGGGCTGGTCTTACGGTGGACGGTCTTCTGCTTCAATCAATATTGAAGAGGATTGCAATAATGTGGGCTTCAATGTTGCTGTGCCGCCGCAAGGCAAGCCAACTAGTACCAGGGTCTGGGTTCTGGTACGTCCCTGCAAGTACCAGAAGAGAATGTTTTTTTCATGCACTGCCATGAGGTAACCATGCAGAGTGATATGATTTCTTCTCTCCCTTTTTCTAATATAGATATGGATAACCCTTTGTTACAAGATGTATTTAAATACATTGATAGTGGATTTGCTAAAGGTGTACCAGTTTCTCATGGTAGCTTAAACCCTTAAGGATGAAGCCAATTTTGTACTTAATGGCCAGGGCATTTTTTGCAATTGTGACCAGTGTCACTTTCACAGGTTAAAACTCTAAAACACTTCAACAGATGCTGGTGATTCTGACACTGTTTTTATATGACATATTGTAGTTCATGATAGTTATATATTTAGGACGATATTTTTTGCTGTTATTTGAAATTTGATAAAAATTTTGTAATTTTCAAACTTTTAATTTTTATAACCTTAAACAAAGACCAACAAAGAAATAAGTTCCAGCGCAGAGAGGACCCAACTAACAAGACTTATCATATAAAATATATGCTCTATCGCCAATTTATTCACTTTTTGAAATAATACAACAATATGGACTCTAAAATTGGTTACACAGTTTCTTCTGAGTGTGCTGATACCCCACATATATTCAGAAACCTCTGTTTGGACTAATATGAAGGCCCGTAACAGAAGGAGCAATATTTAAATTTTTGAACACAAATTTGGCTGTATAGATTGCAGGCACTATGTTGAATTTGAAGGGCCTTAAACAGCAGAAATGTCCCACTTGTGGGAAGTGACCCCATTTTGGGAACTAGACCCCTCAAGGATTTTATCTAGGAGTATAGTGAGCATTTTGAACCACCGGTACTTCACAGATTTGACACCATTAGGCCGTCATATTGAAAATTTTCATTTTTTTTCACAAAAATGTTGCTTTAGCACTAAATTTTTCACTTTTTCAAGTGGTAACGCCACAAAGTGGACTCTAAAGTTTGTTACCCACTTTCTTATGAGCACTGCAATATCCCACATGTAGTCAGAAACCTCTGTTTGGACAAATAGGACGGTTCGGAATGAAAGAAGCAATATTTTAATTTGAATTTTGCAGAGCAATTTTGGCTTAAAAAGATTGCGGGTACCATGTTGCATTTGTAGGGCACCTAAGGTACCTAAACAGCAGAAACCCACAAGTAACCCCATTTTGGAAAGTAGACTCCTCAAGGAATTTATCTAGATGTTGGTGAGTACCCTGAACACCTGGGTGCGTCACAGAATTATATAACGTTGAGCTGTGAAATTGAAAAAAAAAAAAAATTACCACAAAATTGTTACTTCAACCAGATAGCTTTTTTCACAAGGGTAACAGGGAAAAATGCACCATAAAATGTATGTGAAATTTCTCCCGAGTTTGCCAATACCTCATATGTGGTGGAAAGTAACTGTTTGGGCACACGGCAGGGCTTGGAAGGGAAGGAGCGCCATTTGACTGCAAAACTGACTGGAATAATTAGCGAAGACCATGTCGCATTTGGAGAGCACCTGAGGTGCCTAAACAGTAGACTTCCCCCACAAGTGACCCCATTCTTGAAAGTAGACCCCTCAAGGATTTTATCCAGGGATATAGTGAGCATTTTGATCCCACATGTACTTCACATAATTTGATATCCTTAGGTCATCATATTGAAAAGTTTCATTTTTTTCACAAAAATGTTGCTTTAGCACTAAATGTCTCACTTTTTCAAAAGGAAACACCAAAAAATTGTCTCCACAGTTTGTTATTTAATTTCTTATGAGTGCACTGATACCCCAGATGTGGCGAAAAATCTCTGTTTCAACAAACGGTAGGGCTCGGAATGGAAGAAGCACCACATGAAATTTGGAAAAGTTTAAATAAATTGCAGGCACTGTGTCGCAATTGTAGGGCACCTATACAGCAGAAACCCCCCACAATTTTAGAAACTAGACCCCTCAAACATTTTATTCAGGGGTATAGTAAGCATTTTGAATAAACAGGTACTTCACAAAAATGTTGCTGTAGTGCCACATTTTTCACTTTTAGGCTATGTGCCCACGATCCAGCAACACTTCGTCTAGGACGCAGTGCCAGCCCTCCTGCAGAAATGCGAGTGTTGTCCTTGGGAGAACGCAGCTGCCTGTGCCCATGATCCAGGTTCGGGCCGCTGCAGACATTAGCTCTATTTTCCCCGCAGCAAAAAATTTACATTCTGAGACTCAGGAAGCCACGCTGCAGGTCAGTTGATGCTGCAGAGAAAAGAAGCACAAGTGGGCAGGAGATTTCTAAAATTCCATTAACTGCGCTTGTATTGCACAACACAGCGTTTTGGATGAAGAGAAAACATTCTGTGTACAAAATACTCCAAACCCTAATTGTGGGCATGCAGCCTAAAAAGGTAGGATGGATGGATAGATAGATGTCAAACATATATATAATGTCCCTTTAGCAGGGGTGGGCAATTAATGTTGCCATGGGGCCGCATTGGAAATTGGGATGGTTTTAAAGGGCCAGACTAATATAATTAACTCAGTTCTACCCAATACTGTATATAGTATATATACAGTGCTGGCCAAAAGTATTGGCACCCCTGCAATTCTGTCAGATAATACTCAGTTTCTTCTTGAAAATGATTGCAATTATAAATTCTTTGGTACTATTACCTTCATTAAATTTGTCTTCAATGAAAAAAAATAAAAAAAATTGTCATAAAGCCAAATTGGATATAATTCCACGCCAAACATAAAAAAGGGGGTGAACAAAAGTATTGGCACTGTTGAAAAATTATGTGATGCTTCTCTAATTTGTGTAGTTAACAGCACCTGTAACTTACCTGTGGCACCTAACAGGTGTTGGTAATAACTAAATCACACTTGCAGCCAGTTGACATGGATTAAAGTTGACTCAACCTCTGTCCTGTGTCCTTGTGTGTACCACATTGAGCATGGAGAAATGAAAGAAGACCAAAGAACTGTCTGAGGACTTGAGAATCCAAATTGTGAGGAAGCATCAGCAATCTCAAGGCTACAAGTCCATCTCCAAAGACCTGAAAGTTCCTGTGTCTACGGTGCACAGTGTCATCAAGAAGTTTAAAGCCCATGGCACTGTGGCTAACCTCCCTAGATGTGGAAGGAAAAGAAAATTTGATGAGAGATTTCAACGCAAGATTGTGCGAATGGTGGATAAAGAACCTCGACTAACATCAAAACAAGTTCAAGCTGCCCTGCAGTCCGAGGGTACAACAGTGTCAACCCGTACTATCCGTCGGCATCTGAATGAAAAGGGACTGTATGGTAGGATACCCAGGAAGACCCCACTTCTTACCCCGAGACATAAAAAAGCCAGGCCGGAGTTTGCCAAAACTTACCTGAGAAAGCCTAAAATGTTTTGGAAGAATGTTCTCTGGTCAGATGAGACAAAGGTAGAGCTTTTTGGGAAAAGCCATCAACATAGAGTTTACAGGAAAAAAAAGAGGCATTCACAGAAAAGAACACGGTCCCTACAGTCAAACATGGCGGAGGTTCCCTCATGTTTTGGGGTTGCTTTGCTGCCTCTAGCACTGGACTGCTTGACCGTGTGCATGGCATTATGAAGTCTGAAGACTACCAACAAATTTTGCAGCATAATGTAGGGCCCAGTGTGAGAAAGCTGGGTCTCCCTCAGAGGTCATAGGTCTTCTAGCAGGACAATGACCCAAAACACACTTCAAAAAGCACTAGAAAATGGTTTGATAGAAAGCACTGGAGACTACTAAAGTGGCCAGCAATGAGTCCAGACATGAATCCCATAGAACACCTGTAGAGATCTCAAAATGGCAGTTTGGAGAAGGCACCGTTCAAATCTCAGGGACCTGGAGCAGTTTGCCAAAGAAGAATGGTGTAAAATTCCAGCAGAGCATTGTAAGAAACTCATTGATGGTTACCGGAAGCGGTTGTTCGCAGTTATTTTTGGCTAAAGGTTGTGCAACCAAGTATTTGGCTAAGGGTGCCAATACTTTTGTCTGGCCCATTTTTGGAGTTTTGTGTGAAATGATCAATGATTTGATTTTTGTTTCATTCTCTTTTGTGTTTTTGCAAGCAAAATAAATGAAGTTAATAATACCTAAGAATTTGTGATTGCATTCATTTTCAAGAAGAAACTGAGTATTATCTGACAGAATTGCAGGGGTGCCAATACTTTTTGACCAGCACTGTACCCCATTGAGGAAGAGGGAAACGTTACCCCCAGAGAACCTTGGTGCAGGACATACTCAGCCAGTGTGATCGGGTGGCACGGATCCTGTGGCTGGAGTGGCATGAGAGCAGTGAAGGCAAAGGCCTTGCGGTGTCTGTAGGCACTGGCGGCCATCTTGGCCAGGTGGACAATGCAGGCTGCGGTACCGCGGGCAGGAGGAAAAAGCCCAACAGAGCTGCACTGCGGGACTCACCTGTCGAGGGAGCAGTGAGCACTGAGGACGGTGCTGTCGACGGTGTCAAGGTCCGGTGTAGTGAGAGGAGACGGAGCAGGATCTTCAGCGGTGCATGTGTGGTGAGTGGCCTCAGTGGGTCCTAGTGCCTCCTGTAGCAACTTCATCCCAGTGAGTGAGTGGATTCAGGTAGAGGCGCTCAGAGGTTCCTCAAGGGCAGGACTCCATCACAATATGATACATTGGCGAGGCAGGGTTGTGTCTTTGTAGCAGACCTACTGAACTCTGGATATTTAATAATCTCATATGAGACACTGTCACGACGCATTCAAGCTTTTGCTGGAAACCCTTTTTTTGTTCCTCCAAGCACGCAGTTTTGCACAGAAATGCATCGTTAGTAAACCACGACTTGAGCGAGGGACAGACCTAGATAAATTTCTGAGACAAGATAGGATGCAGGTTTTCTCAAATAGTCATATATACGCAAGATTAAGATCACATTGGTTGTGGGAGACAGGAGTTGGAGGGCCTTTTAAGGGGGGGGGGTGTTACGAGGGGGACCCGGGGAAGCGTGCCAAGATGGGGAATGGACAGCTTCCGCCGGTCATGGTCCACTGTGCGGTGTAAGGGACCGCTGCTATGGTGGGTGAAGAGTGAGCGGGTTGCTGCTAGCGATCGTCTGGAATGTCACAGACGATCTATGTACACCGGTCTGCCCTAACCCGTGAGGGTTGTATGGCAGGGATCACACGGCTCGGTGTACCTGTTGCACGGGGAAGCACAGAGGTGCCCACGCACGTGTGCCAGTGGAAGTCACGAGAATATGGCACGAGGGTAGCACAGAGGTGCCCACGCACGTGTGCTTTCAATAACCAGGTGAGTCCGGTGGAGACTCGAGGAGCTCACCTGGAACAGGAACACGGCCTGTCAAAGGAGCTACTGCCGGAGCAGCAAGGCAGGGACACGGCCTGCAAACCAGGTGCTGCCTAAGCAGCAAGGGCCAAGCCCACAGAAGACGATAATGCCTGAGCAGTGGCGTGGCAGCACGCTGCCAGACATCCAAACATAGAAGGACGGTCGCGCGCCGCCATGATGGCAGGAGGAGCTTTTAAGGAGGTGTAGCTCCAGCCAAGGGCGGGCGCGAGGCGGAGATGACGGACTTGACCCAATCAGGATCCACGACATCCCAGCCTGGCCAGTCAGGATTCACCACGTCACCAGCCTTGTCATCAAGCCGTGTGACGTCAGTGGGCGAATCAGGATCCACCAAGCATAGCACATGCTCACCCTCCTGCCTCTGGGAAATAGAGGTGGGATCCTCGGTCTCATAATGTGTAGAGATAACGGGAGTCTCACTGCTTCCCTGAACAGCAAACCTCTGCACATTGCGCAACCTCACAGACCTTCGAGGCTGCTGAGCAGGAGGAGCTGCGGCAGGCAAGGAATGGGAGACCGCCTCATCTCTTGCAACAGGAGTACCACTAGGTGTCACTCTCGTGCTGCCTCTCTGAGGAGGTTTCTCCTGCAGTCTGGCAGACCTTCGGCGCTGCTGAGCAGTAGCGCTCGTGGCAGGCAAGGAGACTGTCTCATTCCTTGCCACAGGAGAGCCACGAGGTGTAACAGGGGGGGGGGGGGAGCTAATGCCAGAACATAAAACTGAGGATTTATTATTTTTAACTATGCAAGAGATTGTTAAAGTCGTGGGCAACCTCTTTAATATCCCTAACATATTACCCGCCAGTGGAGCTTTTGATATATGAGCTTTATTATCATGTATGAACAATACTTGTGTATACTCCCCCTTTGATTTTGATTAATATGACAATTCTCAAAATTTCTAAGTGGTTTTAATCAGGGTTGCCAACCTGACGTCGTATTTTTTCCTGACAGCTTACCGAAAGATCAATATTTTTTATGGACGCTGTCACAAACCACCGGGGGGGTCACTCAGAAATCCCCCGCGCTGGCTACCAGTACGTCACAATCGGGGGGTAACAAGTGGGGGTCACCCCTCCTTTATACCTCCCGACCGACAGACAGAGCACGTGATGCGCTCTCTAGCGCCCCTCTTATAGTCAGGCCAATTATGGAATTGCCCGACGATAAGCAAGGAGGCCGCTATACTACTTATGCCGATTATTGAAGGGTCCCCGGTGAGAGTAGGGTATATATTCCCCCGACCTCCGCGGGCGGAATATATAAAACCTCCCCGAATCTCACTGGCCTCCCCACAATAATCCTTGGCACAACTCGCTGCCACCAACCGCTTCACGGTAACTATTAGCCGAACACACAGACGTGGGATTCAAGATCGAGATAACAGAACAGCCCAAGATTAATTATATAATTTAATCAGCCTAAAGCACACTAGAAACTACAATATATACAATAGGGAATCTACAGAATATACATATGTCAGAGTACAGTTACAATCAAAGCATGGGTTACAAACAGGCATACACAGTTCCAGCAGTTACCTTGTTGCGTCTGGCCACAGGGGGGCGCTGTACCCAGGTTTCTAGGATCCTTCCCACAGATGTTTCCTACACGTGCCCCCAGCGAAAAGAACCCTGGAAAATGGCCGAAGTAGGGTTATCAACCTGGACAAATCCAGGTCCCCTCCTACCTTCGTGACCTCAGAGGGAGCACTGCTCCACCCCTGGCTGGAGTTATGGACAAAATCCACAACATGGAATATGGCCATAACTTTGCCTGGGAGCGTCGTAGGCGGACGCCAATGCTCTCATTGTGACAGTTATGAATTTAGCTACAGAACGAGGGGACTCATGACCTGTCTGCCAGTTCCCCATTGGCTGATATCACGCCTGGGGCATTTCCCAATGTCCTGCTCCCATAAAAAGGGTGTGCCGGCATCGTCCGCATGCGGAGACACCATTTTTATGGTTGCCATATTTATCGGAAATATGGCTTGCGAGATATGAACCATTTTTTACTGGAGTCGTTCTGTCTAGCTAGTTCCATAGCCTTGCTAATGAGATACAACTCTTGTTACAGGGTGACGGCAGGGAGTCATCCTGTGTCCATTGTCCCCAAGCCACCTAATTTCCATATCACAGGACATGGCCATGGGATTTGTTGCTAAACCAGTTGTGTGAAGGAAAGGGGGGGTGACACCAGGAGAGGGCTTCCTGACATACTTGAATATCATGATTTATCGTCATATCTCCGGATTTACCTCACACCTCCCCCCTTTTGAGGGCGCTAGGGGGCAGCACACTCCGGTGTTCCCCCGTGCGCCCGTCCGCGACCTCTCCTTGTCGGGACAGCCCGTCTGCGTTACCGTGGTCACGGCCCCTTTTGTGGCGAATGGTGAAGTTGTATTGCTGGAGCGCAAGGCTCCATCGCAACAATCGCCCATTCGTCCCAGAGACGGTGTGCAACCAGCTGAGGGGATTGTGGTCCGTCTCCACGATGAAGTGGCGCCCGTATAGATAGGGTTGCAGACGCTGCAGGGCCCACACTATGGCCAGGCACTCCTTCTCCATCGTGGAATAGGCAACTTCCCTTGGTAACAGCTTCCTGCTCAGGTACAAGACTGGGTGCTCTTGGCTCGCAGAGTCCACCTGGCTGAGCACCGCACCGAGGCCGAAGTCACTGGCGTCGGTCTGTACTACAAACGGCCGCGTGAAGTCGGCTGCCTGTAGCACGGGCGGGCTGGACAGGGCGTCCTTTAGGGCCCGGAAGGCTGTCTCGCAGTCCATTGTCCAATCGACTGCAGAGGGCAGCTTCTTCTTGGTGAGGTCCGTCAAGGGCTTTGCCAGGCTACTATAGCATGGAACAAACCTCCTATAGTACCCAGCGGTCCCCAAGAAGGACATCACCTGCTTCTTGGTCCTGGGGGTGGGCCAGGATGCGATGGCTTCCACTTTCTCAGGCTCGGGCTTCAGTGTTCTCCCACCTACCCGGTGACCGAGGTACTGGACCTCGCTCATGGCCAGCTGACACTTCCCCAGCTTGATGGTCAAACCTGCCCGGTGGATCCGCCTGAGCACCTGTGCTAGATGCTCTAGGTGGTCCTCCCAGGTGGGACTGAAGACGGCAATGTCATCCAGGTACGCGGCCGCGTACCCTTCAAGTCCCTTGAGCAGGGTGTTGACCATTCGCTGGAAAGTGGCAGGGGCATTCCTCATCCCGAATGGCATCACCGTGGACTCGTACAGTCCAAATGGGGTAATAAAGGCAGAGCGTTCCCTGGCCTTGCGAGTCAGGGGGATCTGCCAATATCCCCGGCTCAGATCCATGATGGTCAGGTACTGAGCCCCGGCCAACTGATCGAGCAGGTCATCGATGCGTGGCATTGGGTACGCATCGGCGACCGTGACCGCATTGAGCCCCCTGTAGTCCACGCAGAACCGAGTGGTTCGGTCCTTCTTAGGGACGAGGACTACAGGCGAGGCCCAAGCGCTGTTGGATGCCTGGATCACCCCCAGCTTCAGCATCTCGTCAATCTCCTGGCGCATGTGTTGCTGCACCTCCAGGGAGACCCGATATGCTGAACGCCGGATCGGGGGATGATCCCCAGTGTCCACGTGATGGACAGCCAAGTCAGTCCTTCCGGGCTGGTTGGTAAACAACCCCCGGAAGGGGAGGAGGGTGGCCCACAGCTGGGACCGTTGGTCTTCCAAGAGCTGGTGGCCAACCTCCACATCCTCAATGGATCCGCCTGCCCTAACCTGGGCTAGCATATCCAAGAGGGTTTCCGCTTCTCCCTCCTCGGGCAGGTTGCACACGGGGAGCGCACATGCCTCCCGCTCATGATGTGCCTTCATCATGTTCACATGGAAGGGCTTCCGCCTTCCACGGGCAGGGTCCCGGGTGACCAGGTACGTCACAGGGTTGAGCTGCTGGTACACGAGGTATGGGCCTTCCCAGGCTGCCTGAAGCTTGTCCTGTGGTACGGGGACCAGTACCCACACCTTTTGACCCACTTGGTAGGTCCTCTCACAAGCGTTCTGGTCGTACCAACGCTTCTGATCGGCCTGGGCTTGAGCCATATTGTCGTGTACCAGTTGCGTCAAGGCCTGCATTTTGTCCCGGAAGCGCATGACATACTCGATAACCGACACTCCAGGGGTGGCCAAATCCCCTTCCCAAGCCTCTTTCACCAGAGCCAGGGGGCCCCGCACACGTCGCCCGTACAGGAGCTCAAACGGTGAGAATCCTGTTGAGGCCTGTGGAACCTCCCGGTAAGCAAATAACAGGTGTGGGAGATACCGCTCCCAGTCACGCCCATGGGAGTCGACCAACATCTTAAGCATCTGCTTTAAGGTGCCATTGAACCGCTCGCACAGGCCATTAGTCTGTGGATGGTACGGGCTGGCCACCAGATGTCGCACCTGGACCTGCTTACAGAGGGCCTCCATCAGCTGGGACATGAATTGGGTCCCCCGGTCAGTGAGCATTTCCTGGGGAAAACCCACTCGGGAGAAAATCTCCAGCAATGCGGTGGCCACCTTGTCAGCCCGAATGGACGACAAGGCCACTGCTTCTGGGTACCGGGTGGCATAGTCCACTACCGTCAGTATGAAGCGTTTCCCGGAGCTGCTGGGGATGGCCAGCGGGCCGACCAGATCCACAGCCACCCTCCTGAAAGGCTCATCGATGATTGGCAGAGATACTAGTGGGGCTTTGGGGTGTGGCCCCGCCTTCCCCACTCTCTGACAGGTTTCACACGAACGGCAGTAGGCAGCCACATCGGCCCCCATTTTTGGCCAGTAGAAATGCTGGTTTAACCTGGCCTTGGTCTTAGCGATCCCTAGGTGTCCGGCCATCGGAATCTCATGTGCGATCCGCAACAACTCCGTCCGGAACGGATAGGGTACCACCAACTGTCGGTCCCTGGGCCATGCCTCCGGTGAACCCTGCTGGACCGTGGCCCGGTACAGCCGTCCTTGGTCCCAGACCACTCGCTCCGGGTCCGAGTCCGAGGGAGGCTGGGCCGCCTGCTCCTTAAGAGCTTTCAGGCTGTCGTCAGCTTCTAACGCTGCCTGAAACCCCTGACTAGATGTGGCCAGAATCGACGAGACTGTCACATCTTCGGTCAGTACCCCGGGACCTGTGTCCTGGCCTCCACCTGACTCGGCTGCCACTTGGTCAGAAGGGGAAGAGCTATCGGACCTCCGGGAGGCCCCTTGGCTTCCAGCACTCCCACTGCGGGTGACAGCGGCCACAGCCGCTGCGACCGTGGGTCGTGCCTGCTCCTCCTCCGTTCCTGACCAAGTCGCCGGTTCAGGCAGACCTACCTGGCTTCCTGACACCCCGGTTGTGGGGGAACCATGCACCGAGATCTTACCTGGGAGCACTTCCGCTCCTGGACCGGCCCCAATCTCACCTGCCTGTTCCCCTCCTGCAGCAACAGAACCCCGCTGTGAAATCTCTGGGGACCCCACATTTGCTGTGGTAGCCCCCACCCCACACACTGGTCCCCCCCCTGCAGCACCCTGCTCTCTGCTTATCCCTGCAGAGGGCAACAGATCCCAGCTCACAGGCTGATTACTTGTAGAGGCATTGTCACACCTTTCTCTGACCCCCTCCCCTGTCACAGCTGCAGCTGTGTGTGTGTCTATGGTGTCTATGCAAGCAGAAATATCAGAGTTCACTCCCTCCTCCCTTACATCATTCATAGATAACACATTAACATTGTCCGGAGGCATGTCAGTACTGGCTGAAGGTTCAGCCCTTGGTTGGGGCCCAAACTGGGAGGTTATCTGCCCCAAATCTGTCCCAAGTAGCACGTTTGCGGGGATCCGATCAGTTACCCCCACCTCCCTCACCCCTCGCCCTGCGCCCCAGTCCACATAAATGTCAGCAACAGGCAGCGCCGGGTCAGTGCCTCCAATCCCGGAGACAGCGAGGGTTTTTCCAGGGATCAAGTCTTGGGGGGACACCATCTCAGGCCGCACCAGAGTCACCTCCGAGGCGCTGTCTCGCAGTCCTATGGTCACAGACCGGCCGACGGTGACAGGTTGGAAGCTGTCCAGGGACCTACCACCACCCCCACCCACACAATACACCTTGGGCGGCCCTTGGGACGGGGACGGAGCCGGGGCCTTGGGACGCTGAGGGCACATGGCCTTGAAGTGTCCAGGTAGGTTGCACTGGTGGCACCGTCTTGGTTCCGCCACGGGCCTGGAGAGGGGAGTTGAGGGGGACACCCCCTGCAGTCTAGGGGCAGGTGGGGCAGTCGCAGAATTCATCTTACCCCCTCTCCAGGTGCTGCTGGTGGCCGCTCTCCTGGCCTCAGGGGCCCGGTTGTTGGTGTAGTCATCGGCAAGGGCAGCTGTAGCCGTGGACCCCTTTGGCTTCTGGTCTCGGATGAACTG
The DNA here is from genome assembly GCF_048569485.1 of Anomaloglossus baeobatrachus. Taxonomy (NCBI): domain Eukaryota; kingdom Metazoa; phylum Chordata; class Amphibia; order Anura; family Aromobatidae; genus Anomaloglossus; species Anomaloglossus baeobatrachus. The sequence goes on from NC_134354.1 coordinate 498,059,989, forward strand.
GCGGAGATCCTCAGGGCAGTTCCACAAGAGTTGCTCCGTGATGAACAAGTCCAGGATCTCCGGTCCGGTGGAAAGCTGCAGGCCTTGGGTCCAGTGGTCGGCAGCTCGGGCAAGTGCCCGCCGGTGGTCAGCCCAGGAGTCCTTTGGTCCCTTCTGTAGGCTCCGGAACTTCTTGCGGTAGGACTCTGGAGTGAGGTTGTACTGTTGGATCAGGGCCCGCTTGATGGTGTCGTAGCCCTGATCTGCCTCAGCAGGCAAGTCCCCAAGGATATCCAGGGCCTTACCCCTTAAACGGGGGGTCAGGTATTTGGCCCACTGGTCCTTGTCCAGATGGTGCTGCAAGCAAGTCCGTTCAAAAGCAGTCAAGAAAGAGTCCAAGTCTCCATCCTTCTCCAGCACTGGGAAGTCCTCAACACGGACCTTTGGAAGTTTGGTGTCTTGAAGGTCACGTGTGGCTGATGAGGGCCGGAGCTGAGCTAGCTGCAGCTGGTGGTCACGGTCTGCCTGTTGCCGTCGCTCCGCAGCCTCACGCTCTGCCTGGCGCTCTTCACGCGCTGCCTGCCGCTCTGCCCTGCGCTCTGCCAGGAGTTCCTTGTAGCCCTCCTGGTCTCCAGCCTGGAGAAGGGCCATAGCCATTTGAAGAAGGCTATCCGAGCCTCCCAGGCTCGGTGGAATGGCACGTGGTGATCTGCGGCCCGCTGCGGAGCCTGGTGATTCACTGTCCGTTGCAGAGCGGAGGGCTGGCATCTGGCTCGTTGAGGACCCTTGGGCGAGCTCCTCCTCATTTTGTCCAGCAGTGCCAGGTTGTGCGATGTCCTCTGCAGAGCTGTTCTCTGGCGTCGGGCTCTTGGAGGGCTCGTGGACAACCTCCTCATCGTCTCTGGCCTGAGCATCGGCCATTCCTTTGGCTTTGCTCCTGGTGCTCTCAGCCATTCTTGCAGACTTTGGTCACTGACACCGAACTGACACCTGATGCCTCCACACACCTTACAGTATCTGCACTCTGACACTCTAGTGTTGAGCTAGTCTGAAGACCCCAGCAGCCACAGCTGCTGCAGGCAGTCTTTAGTGTCTGGGAGTATGGGTCTCACACTCACACACACTATTATCTCGATCCCACCGCTATGCCACCAATATGTCACAAACCACCGGGGGGGTCACTCAGAAATCCCCCGCGCTGGCTACCAGTACGTCACAATCGGGGGGTAACAAGTGGGGGTCACCCCTCCTTTATACCTCCCGACCGACAGACAGAGCACGTGATGCGCTCTCTAGCGCCCCTCTTATAGTCAGGCCAATTATGGAATTGCCCGACGATAAGCAAGGAGGCCGCTATACTACTTATGCCGATTATTGAAGGGTCCCCGGTGAGAGTAGGGTATATATTCCCCCGACCTCCGCGGGCGGAATATATAAAACCTCCCCGAATCTCACTGGCCTCCCCACAATAATCCTTGGCACAACTCGCTGCCACCAACCGCTTCACGGTAACTATTAGCCGAACACACAGACGTGGGATTCAAGATCGAGATAACAGAACAGCCCAAGATTAATTATATAATTTAATCAGCCTAAAGCACACTAGAAACTACAATATATACAATAGGGAATCTACAGAATATACATATGTCAGAGTACAGTTACAATCAAAGCATGGGTTACAAACAGGCATACACAGTTCCAGCAGTTACCTTGTTGCGTCTGGCCACAGGGGGGCGCTGTACCCAGGTTTCTAGGATCCTTCCCACAGATGTTTCCTACACGTGCCCCCAGCGAAAAGAACCCTGGAAAATGGCCGAAGTAGGGTTATCAACCTGGACAAATCCAGGTCCCCTCCTACCTTCGTGACCTCAGAGGGAGCACTGCTCCACCCCTGGCTGGAGTTATGGACAAAATCCACAACATGGAATATGGCCATAACTTTGCCTGGGAGCGTCGTAGGCGGACGCCAATGCTCTCATTGTGACAGTTATGAATTTAGCTACAGAACGAGGGGACTCATGACCTGTCTGCCAGTTCCCCATTGGCTGATATCACGCCTGGGGCATTTCCCAATGTCCTGCTCCCATAAAAAGGGTGTGCCGGCATCGTCCGCATGCGGAGACACCATTTTTATGGTTGCCATATTTATCGGAAATATGGCTTGCGAGATATGAACCATTTTTTACTGGAGTCGTTCTGTCTAGCTAGTTCCATAGCCTTGCTAATGAGATACAACTCTTGTTACAGGGTGACGGCAGGGAGTCATCCTGTGTCCATTGTCCCCAAGCCACCTAATTTCCATATCACAGGACATGGCCATGGGATTTGTTGCTAAACCAGTTGTGTGAAGGAAAGGGGGGGTGACACCAGGAGAGGGCTTCCTGACATACTTGAATATCATGATTTATCGTCATATCTCCGGATTTACCTCACAGACGCATTGTAAAACCATAATATATCATTATGATTATAAATGATCCATGTCTACAGACCATAATTCTGACATATTAGTTACAAACACTATAAACTGTAAAAATGCTAATTAAAATAAAAATAATCTGTATAAGTTTATTCAGATTCAAAAATTTGAGTAACATTTTGAGTAACATTTTGTTTATGGTAGTCATTTTTATAGATTTATAGACTCCCAATAAAGAGGTTACAGCAAAGATTTTAGACTATTTTGATCTCATTATCTTCTTAACAATAGTTATAAAAACTGTATGCAAATATCATATTCATCTGTATGCCAATGAATGATAATTCAGATGATTACCTTTTAAATGTATTCAAGACAAATGACTAAAATGTAACTTTTAATAGAAACGATTACAATGTTCACACATGTGACTGAGAGTATTACTCCAAAAATAAATAAAAAGCTGCCCAGTTTGAATTTTCTAACTGCAGGGGACCTCAATCAAAGGGAAGCATATAGTCAGAGGTGTAGGTTTCCTCTGTACTGGGTTCACAGGTCAATTAACTACTAGGTGTACACAAAAAAAACACAGCTTGGACAAGAGTTTCTCCATCCATGTAGCTTAGGACTGTACCTATCTCTATGCATCAAGTCCCTTGATGAATCTGATAGGAAGAAACGCATCGGTACATGCTTAGGGACAGAGTAGGGATTTTTCCTAATAGGGCTAGTTGTGGACTGCCCTTGTCAGGGTGGGAATATTTGGGGGCATAGACCCTTATGTTGACTTGAGGGACGTGTAGGGTGAGCGTTCCCAACAACCTAGAAGACCTATTACTAAAAGAGGATGTTCCCTTTGTTTGGCACCCGACAACGTATGGTGACATTGTTCCATCATTTTAAATCATGTGTCCAAGAGTTATACTGTCTGCACCTGCAGCAGCAACGATATTTGGGAATGGAGGAGCGTGTCAACGAGCAACGATAATGTGAGTATTTTTGCTCGTTAGCGGTTGCTCGTACGTTTCACACGCAACGACATCGCTAACGAGGCCGGATGTGCGTCACGAATTCCGTGACCCCAACGACATCTCTTTAGCGATGTCACTGCGTGAAAAGCGGCCTTTACTCAAACACTATCAAACAATCCCACGGTCTGAGCATGGGTAAGGAGCAAAGGGAGGGAGCAAAGAAGCTTAAAAAAGGGAGAGTGTTTGTAAATAGTGTGAGTGCTGATTGTTGCTAGAGCAGCAGTCCAAAGCAGCTTCTAAAATAGCAGATCCTTGCTAGAGCAGCAGTCCAAAGCAACTTCTAAAATAGCAGATCCTTGCTAGAGTAGTAGTTAAAAGCAGCTTCTAAAAAAGCATGAACTGAGGAATTAAAACTATGCTTTCAGCATGGTGTTCGAGAGAGATGAAAGCAAATTAAGGTAATGGAGTATATTACAAAGATTTATAACTTTGTAAAGGCTAATCAATAATTAAAAAAAAGTTTTGTTATTCTTTAATGTTTAATTCATAAAAAACTAATTGAAAAGTGACAACTGATATTTCTGCTGATACTTTTGCCTGCTACCACAAACAGAAAAATGTTCTTGTATATGAAACAGAAATAATTACCAAAGTTTGTCTAAGCTTCTGTTTATCAACATAAGGACAATATTATGTATTTGGTGCAAGTTCTCTGAACCCTTCCTCCTCTACGACAAACTGTCATGTCATCGAGAAGGTGTGGGTGTATGAAGAGGGCTTAGGAGCTGACATGCCTCACAAACCGCAGATACTGGCAGTGTTATCCAGCCGGTATCTGCCTCTAACAGCAGCGGTTGGTGCAACCATTTAAGTGGCACAATCCTGCTATAGCTTCTACTCAGGCACCTATCAGTCCCTAGAGACTGTGAGATGTCAATGAGTTGCTTTTCTTACTGGAGTCTGCTGAATGCTCCCATTGCTGTCATCTTGGTGCTCCTGTGACCAATGAAAAGCTGGTCTTAAAAGTTTTTAATTTTTTACTATATGCTGTATGCTGCAGTAAATAGTACAGGGTTCAAGTCCCTTAGGGAGAGTAAAAAATAAAGTGATATGTAACCCATAAGGTAAATATGAAATGCCCAAATTGCCATTTTTTGGTCATCCCACCTCCCTCAAAAATAGCTTACAAAACAATCAAAATTGTCTTATGTAGCCAAGAATAAGTTAAGAATTTTTGTAAGCCGCTAGTCTTAGAAAAAAAACTGTGAAAGTTTGGTATTAACAAACAAAAACAACGTCAGAATTACATGTTCCTTCACTATTTCACCTAACTTGGATTTTTGTTTTTATTTAGTACATCATATGATAAAATAAACGGTGATGTCAATGTAGCTATAAAAAAAAAATACTGGCTCTTGTAAAGAGGAGAGGAAAAAACGAAAGCACAAAAACACCGGTTGCATCTTTGACATGTTAATGTTTTGTTCTTTAATATTACATACCATATCTAGCCAGTGTATTTAAAGGGAAGTTACTAGCTGCATTATGCAAAGGTCAATGCAAAAAGAAAAAGATCACACATAACAGACGCACATCAAGATAAGGAAAAAAAAATCTACAATTTTATTAAATCCATGAAAAACACTCACAATATAAAAACATTTAAAAACACAGAATCAAGTAACAACCTCTCCAAGGATGTAAAATTGCTCCTGACAATAACCAGAGACAATAGTGAAAAATTAGTAGAATAAAGTACAATACAGTGAAATACTGATTTCATCATAGAACATTATATATAATATGCCAAAGTAACATAACACAGTAGTTGGATGTGTCCAGAGACCCAATGGGAGATGGTAAATAATTCAATGAGTAAGTGATGCAGTGTGTACAGAACCTTAATGCATAAGCTATGCATACCGATTAGTATGGATAAACAATTAGCTATAATTTAATACATAGATCAATTTTTTCTTCTTGCATTGATTCTCGTTTTTTCACACAAGAGGCTGGACTCTATCTGGGTATTGGGCAGGCTGCGCACCCCTCATCTTTGGTATAGTTTTTTCATTATGCAAAGGTAGCAACATTCATGCAAATCAAAGGTGTGCGACCAAACAGCGATATATATATATATATATATATATATATATATATATATATATATATATATATATGTATGTATGTATGTATGTATATATATATATATACACACACACGTGTGTTTTTTCTTACTAATTCTAAATTATGCAATTTTTTTAAAGCAGTCCTCCTTGTTTCTAACAGTCACGCTATATGGTAGGAAATGTAGGGTACATCCTCTGAATCCTCTGACAATTATCATAATGCAAACACAACTGTGCCTGGAATGGCGGCTTATCGTTGTTATGATCGTCAGGGTGTTAGTGGTTATAATACTCCTTTATCATAGGTATAGTACTACATTAGTACTATAGTATATTATTACTATTAGTATTTGTCTGCTCAAGCAAGATTAGATGAGATCTGAAGATCTGGAGTGCTAATAACATTAGACTGTTTTTCACTTGCAAGTCTCAGCAAGTAACTGATCACCATGTCTTTGGCCTTGTTTGTCTCCATGTTTTGCTCTCTTGACAGCTGCATGCTTATCTGCTGGATGTTGTTCATGATGAGCTCTGAGGTCATCATGTGGTTTGTAGATGCACTGCAGCTTATGTCCATCATGTACTGCTTATAGAGCTCGAGAACCTTTTTTTCCAAGTATTCATTGAGAACTGAATTTGACATTGGTTGCTCATGGTTAATGATGCTCTTATCTTTATCACTGCAAACTTTCCATGAATACCGTTTGCTACTTTTTTTGGTGATAACATTTGCTTGGACACCTATCGATTCTATGTTAGATGGAATTTCAGAAGATTGCAGAAATGGACCCTCACAATATTCAAAGCTGCTATTGCTAGTGAAATCACTCATGGTGGAGTTGATAGCCATCACCTGGTCTCCAGCTACATGCAAGTCATTGTAGTCCCTACAGATATGTTGACAAGATGATGGAACCAAGTAGGTCTCTTTGCTCAAGCTTGAGTTCCCACTTATGCTTGCAGTGGGTGACTTTTCACTTTCATACGTCAAGCTTTCCGTTATTTCATGCACATTGGTATCAGCCCCTTGTGTTTTTTGACATTTGTGCTTTTTAAATGAACCAAATTTCCTGAAAATCCTTTTGCTTCGTGTTTCATGTGCAGACAAATAATTGATGGTGCATACACCAGCCACTTCTTTTGGTCCTTTAGTTCTATTCTTGCCATGCAACATGCTTATGTCATTTTCATATTGAGCCTGGATTTTACACAGGTACCCCTCTGAAAGCATATCTATAACGAAAAACATATAGAAAATATAAGGATAATAAACTTTGTGCATCCATCAGTCTTTATTTTACACTAGTGATGCTAGTAGATATGCACACTCTACTCATATCATTTGTGCTATTTAATACAGCCTTTTAAAATAAAGACAAATAGCAGAAATATAACTATTTATTAAAAATATTCTTAATTTTGGAATACAAAATGAAAATTAACATCAATAAATTGTGCAAATCTGTAGATTAATAGTTATTCTCCACCAAAATTGACAAAAATAAAAAATATATATTTTATCTATATTGTTAATACTGTTTGAATTTTTTAAGTATTTTATTTTCTCTTTACAAAAAGCAGAACATTTTGGAAAAATAAAGTTATAGAATCATTATATATCTGTGAAATAAGAAATGTGATTAGGAACCTTTCGTTTCTACAAAGAAAGGGGAATTTGTGTGTTTCTAAGGCATCTGTAAAACACAAGACATATGAAACAGGAAATAATTTACAAATGAATTGTATGATGCAACAGAGGGGAGATTCATCATGAAAGCTTAAGCACAGAAAAATTCCAAACAGACAAAACATGAAATGAAATTAGAATCTTGGACTACTTTCATCTGGCTTTATTATGCAACCACAATAGTTTGTGAAAGTTTGATGGAGAAACTGCAGGTTTTAATTTCACTAAATCTGGCATACAGTTATGTTCTAAAAATAACGATTATTGCCGGAGATTCAGTGGTCAACAAAAGTCTTCAAAATGAAGTCAAAGTGGGACAGATGTTTTTTGACCCAACACCAGATCAAAGTCCCATTTCGATATGGGCTATGGGACGCATCTGTTTGATTGCTTTGACTTGCTTAAATAAGAGTGTCATTCACACAATCACCTTATTTTTCAAAAAAGCAAAGTAAACAGCAAGTTATTGCTTCTTGTATCTATCTTTGTAATTTTTTTTCCATCTTCATGTGTCCTTCTATACATCCAGAATCACACAGCTGAATGAACAGTCCTATTCTTACACTGCTAAAACTATGTTTCCCAGCAGCACCATGTTGCTCCTCAGTGCAGAAGACCCTTTCCTCACTCTTCTGTGTGCTGCTCAGTAAGGCCTAAGCCACACGGCGAGAAAATCGGTGCGAGTGGAGTGCGATAAAACATCGCATTCCACTCGGACCAATTGTAGCCTGTGTGTCAGCGCACATGAGCGATTATTTTCTCAGTCCTAATCGGACCGAGAAAACAATTGCAGCATGCTGCGATTGTGATGCGAGACTCTTTTCTCTCGCACCCATTCAAGTCTATGGGGCGAGAGAAAAATCGCACTGCACTCGCGATACTCCGGTGTACCGCGCGTACAGAGCGAGAATCATAATAGCCGGCTACGGAGGAGAGAGGGAGAGAAATCCCTCCCCTCCTCCGTGCCGGCCCGCCCCTCCGCAGCACTGGCCCGCCCCTCCTGAGAGCCGAGCCACCCCCCGCAGCTGAGGTCCGCTCGCACAGTCGGACCGCAGTCGCATGGATACTAGCATGACACTCTGCTCCCGCTGTGCTGCCAGCGCGAGCCGAGTGTAATGCGAGCATCGCAGTAGTGCCCTGTGTGGCCCCAGCTTAATCCCACCTCTCTCTGCATTTATGAGTCAGAGCTGCAAGCTGGATGACTGATCAATTTGTAAAATAGCACAGGCATCCAGCACAGCTCTGTTATAATCTGCTCAGCGTCATCCACCACTGATAGCAAACTAATTTATGTTTAGAATAAACGCTATTCTTCTGTGAACTGTATCAGATATTATGCAGATCAAACTCGTCACTGGCTCTATGTGCTATCCGTATATTGCTGTTTAATTGGTAGGAGAAGCTAAAATAAATGTTTCTTCATAAGAAAAAAGTGGATTTTTTTTCCCCAACAATTTTTTGGGGAAAAAGTTCAATTTTTGAAGGAAGAGGAAAAAATTGATGTGTGAAAACAGCCTTAGGATATCTATACATGATGTTTTTTCAGTCCGATTCCCACTGAAATCTACCCGAAAAAGCTCTTAACCCCTTCACAACTGGACGATTTTTCGCTTTTGTTTTTTTTTTCATCATTCTTCCGAGAGATGTAACTTTTTTATTTTTTTATCAATATGGTCATGTGAGAGCTCATTTTTTGCAGTATGAGCTGTACTTTTAAATGAAACCATAGGTTTTACCATATAGTGTACCGGAAAATGGCAAAAAAATTCCAATTGCGGAAAAATTGTAAAAAAAGTGCGATATTTTGAGATATTTTATTCACCGTGTTCACTATATGGTAAAACTGATGTGTGGGTGTGATGCCTGAGGTCGGTGCGAGTTCATAGACACCAAACATGTATAGATTTACTTTTATCTAAGGGGTTAAAAAAAATCTGAAGTTTGCCCGAAAAAAGTGGCGCACGTTTTGCACCATTTTCCGCGACCCGTAGCGTTCTCATTTTTCGGGACTAATGGCTCAGTGATGGCTTATTTTTTGCGTCTCAAGCTGCCATTTTTAACTGTACCATTTTTGCGCAGATGCTACGTTTTGATCGTCTGTTATTGCATTTAGCGCAAAAAACGTAATTTTGGCGTTTGGATTTTTTTGCCCCTGCGCCCTTTACCAATCAGATTAATTGATTTTATATTTTGATGGATAGGGCATTTCTGAACGCGGCGATACCAAATATGTGTATATTTTTTATTTTTTTAACCCTTTAATTTTCAATGGGGCGAAAGGGGGTGATTTGAACTTTTAGTTTTTTTTATTTTTTAAAAAAATTTTAAACTTTTTTTTTACTTTTTTTATTTTATTTTACTAGTCCCCCTAGGGGGCTATATGGATCAGCAATCTGATCGCTCTGCCATATCTGTTGATCACAGCTATACAGCTGTAAACAGCAGATATGCTCATTTTCTGCCTCACCCAGCTCTGGGCCAGATGAAACCGAAAGTAATTAATGTGAGCTACAGGAGTCATCACATGACCCTTTGCTACCATGACAACCACCGGTTACCATTATAATGGTTCTGTCACATATTGACAGCGCCATGTAAGGAGTTAAACGGCACAGGCAGATAACGATTCTGCTCGTGCCTGGCAGGCACACATCAGCTGAGATGTGCGCCGATCGCTGCATGCTGCCGGCGGCAGACCATGGGCAGTAACACTATGACCGCTAGGACGTAATATTACTGCCCGCAGTCGTTAAGGGGTTAATGATGCTAAAATTAATGAATACCTCCCATGAAATGTCAAAACGACTTGCTCTGCATATGTTAAATCTTTCTGTGCTTCATTTAACCTCTTTAGGTTTCGAAAGCTGAAGGCTGAAGCAGCGCAACAGGTTATATTTACAGTTAATGAAAAAAAAAGTAGCTGGCAGGGCAGCAAAGCTGCTGCAAAAGCATCCAAAGAAATGTCAAAGATACTTGAGGAGGATCACTACTGGCATTTTCCTGAAGCGTCCTCTACTTGAAAACCTCAGCAAAAACGCCTGTATCTAAAAGACGCCATGTGCACATACCCTTAGACAAAACGCGATTCATGTGTTCAGGCGTTTGAATGTTTGAACACTTCAAACTTTCAAAGCATTTAAAAGAAATAGCAAGTACATTTTTCCTGGCTCTTTCCGCTAAGATGACACTCAATACTGTATAAGGCTAAGTTCACATGTCGTGTAATCATCTGTTAGAACAGATCCTGCAGAGATCCATTGGCAAAATGATGTCTGCCGGATCTATTTTTTTTAACATGGGAGTCTATGGAGAACGGATCAGTTAACCGATTGCTATTTATCTTCCATTTGAAACATCCTCTAAGAAAAAAACAGATCCAGGTCTATTCTTCATAGACTTCAATGTTCAAAATACTGTATCCAGCAGACATCAGTTACAGTATTTAACAATGGACAGAAAAGTTGTTTGCACAGTTTTTTTTGCCACCGGATCTCTGCAGGATCCATTCTAACAGATGATTACTGGACATGTTAACTCAGCCTTAAACAAGTCAATGGGAAGGCTAAAAAGATGCCTTGGCATCAATTTGAGCTTTTTCTCAGTGTTTGCTGAAAAAGTAAGTATTTTCTTCATTGTCTACTGCATTTAAAAAAAACGTAAGAAAAGCACCAAAACATACATCCAAAATCAGTGAGAAAAATGTTAAAAAACACGTGAGGTCAACACATTGATAAAGCGCTCAAGAAATGACAGAAAAAGAAACGATAAAAAAATGCTTCAAGTTTTCAAAACTTCAGAGAAAAGGAGTGATTCCTGTAATATCTTATATAAAAAAAAAATTGAGTTTAAGGGGAAGCTGTTCTCCTTGCGAAGACAGACACCAATCTGGCATGCCAGTAGTGAGGAGAGTTTAAACCGCAATGCTCCTCTGGGAAATATGCAAATTAGCTCTTCAGGGAGGAAGCAGATGAGCTCTAGTGCGACCTATTGGAAGAAAACATCTTGAAAGTCAAAAGAGTTAGAATTTATGACAGATCAGGACATCAGTTTGCAGACACAGTGTTTCAGGATGATTGCCCCTCGTCAGTGCGAAGTATTAGATCTGATCTGGCTGTATGAGAGGCTAAGACAGGGTCTAAGGGGAAAGCTATTCTCCTTATGGAGACTGACACACCAATCTGACATGCCAGTAGTGAGGAGACTTTAAGCAGCAATGCTCCTCTGAGAAATGTGCAAATTGTTAGATCAGATCTCATATTTTGAACTGACGAGGGGTAATCACCCCAAAACACTGTGTCTGCAAATTGATGTTCTGATCTGACATAAATCTTAAGTCATATGACAAGGATCGTTAAAGGGTTACTTTTGACTTTTAGGATTGCTACTTCCAATAGGTGGCACTAAAATTTGCCTACTTCCTCCATGAAGAGACAATTATAAATTATTATTATAAAACAGAACTGTGCCAAACAATAGTGAGACATTGACTGAGTAGCTCAAAAAGCAGAGATATTATTACATATTATGTATTACAAAACACAAAAGCGGTCAAACATTATCAAAAAGAGGAAATTGATGTATAGTATACAAGAAAGAAAAGGAAAAGAAAGGCAAATAAAATAATTAAGGAACACACAGGAGGTAGGAGCAAGAGGAAGAAGGTAAGGAAGAGGGGACAGAATAAAATGGTTGTGTTATAAGGGAAGTAGAGGAATCCACTGGCCCCTTTACTAGTATGAAATCACTGGGGGAGGGGAACTACAGTAGTTTAACTCCATTTGTGCAGAAGTAATATTAATGACCCTCATATCCACAGAATATTGTACTGTACTTGGTTATCCCTTATAGTCATATACATAATGAGTTGAGCAGTGGTGTCAATACTTGACCTCCACTCCATTCAGACTGATGCAGTTGGAACCCTTGAAATCAGCAACTTATAACTTAATATCTTGTTACAATGATTCTAAGATATCTATAAAATATTTAGATACATTTATATATTAAAAAATAAATATGTGAACATTAAATTGGCTATAGTTGTGGATGGAGGAGCAGCCTTTAATACTTAAAATGTTAACTTATCTCCTACACACCCTTCCTTTTTTTCCCCCTTAAAATGCAGATCTGTTTCAAAGCAGACTTCAAAAAGAAACATGAAAAATATATTATTTAAATTTTTGGAAGGTATAAAAAAGTAGAAAGAATATACACAGTGTCCAAAATATTTGCATGATTGTGATTCTTACCTTTATGTTATAGTCAAACAATTCAGGAAAATGACCATCAACTACCGTATAAATGTGTCCAACTTGCTGCTAAAACATACGTTCAGTTCGGAAGCTGACACCCGTCTTATCTGTCGGTTGGAGTGGAAGGGGAAGTTTTCTCTTCGCTGTAACTTCCTCTTTTTTATTCGTCTCGATGCCATCAGTTTTGTTTTCTACACGATACTTTCACAGGGGATTTTTTTTTTTTTTAAAAAAAAAAGTACATTGGATGAAGGTACCAAAACTCAATAACATTTAACTTGATATTTTTAAGCGTCATTTTTAAACATCTAAGCTAATGAAAACGCATTTTAACTTCAATTACTTGTGCAGGAAGGCAAAGAATTTAGCATACTGTAAATAGCAAAGAGTTGTAAACTACATACAGTAATATGAAAAAGTTTGGGCACCTCTATTAATGTTATCCTTTTTTCTTCATAACAATTTGGGTTTTTGCAACAGCTATTTTAGTTTCATATATCTAATAACTGATGGACTCAGTAATATTTCTGGATTGAAATGAGGTTTATTGTACTAACAGAAAATGTGCAATCCGCATTTAAACAAATTTGACCGGTGGAAAAGTATGGGCACCTCAACATAAAAGTGACATTAATATTTTGTAGATTCTCCTTTTGCAAAAATAACAGCCTCTAGTCGCTTCCTGTAGCTTTTAATGAGTTTATGGATCCTGGATGAAGGTATATTTGACCATTCCTGTTTACAAAACAATTCCAGTTTAGTTAAGTTTGATGGTCGCCGAGCATGGACTGCACGCTTCAAATCATCCCACAGATGTTCAATAATATTCAGGTCTGGGGACTGGGATGGCCATTCCAGAACATTGTAATTGTTCCTCTGCATGAATGCCTGAGTAGATTTGGAGCGGTGTTTTGGATCATTGTCTTGCTGAAATATCCATCCCCTGCGTAACTTCAACTTCGTCACTGATTCTTGCACATTATTGTCAAGAATCTGCTGATACTGAGTTGAATCCATGCGACCCTCAACTTTAACAAGATTCCCGGTGCCGGCATTGGCCACACAGCCCCAAAGCATGATGGAACCTCCACCAAATTTTACTGTGGGTAGCAAGTGCTTTTCTTGGAATGCCGTGTGTTTTTGCCTCCATGCATAATGCCTTTATGTATAACCAAACAACTCAATCTTTGTTTCATCAGTCCACATGACCTTCTTCCAAAATGTAACTGGCTTGTCTAAATGTGCTTTTGCATACCTCAGGTGACTCTGTTTGTGGCGTGCTTGCAGAAACGGCTTCTTTCGCATCACTCTCCCATACAGCTTCTCCTTGTGCAAAGTGCGCTGTATTGTTGACCGATGCACATTGACACCATCTGCAGCAAGATGATGCTGCAGGTCTTTGGAGGTAGTCTGTGGATTGTCCTTGACTGTTCTCACCATTCTTCTTCTCTGCCTTTCTGATATTTTTCTTGGCCTGCCACTTCTGGGCTTAACAAGAACTGTACCTGTGTTCTTCCATTTCCTTACTATGTTCCTCACAGTGGAAACTGACAGTTTAAATCTCTGAGACAACTTTTTGTATCCTTCCCCTGAATAACTATGTTGAATAATCTTTGTTTTCAGATCATTTAAGAGTTGTTTTGAGGAGCCCATGATGCCACACTTCATAGGAGATTCAAATAGGAGAACAACTTGCAAGTGGCCACCTTAAATACCTTTTCTCATGATTGGATACACCTGCCTATGAAGTTCAAAGCTCAATGAGGTTACAAAACCAATTTAGTGCTTTAGTAAGTCAGTAAAAAGTATTTGAGTGTTCAAATCAAGAAATGGATAAGGGTGCCCATACTTTTGCACCGGTCAAATTTTGTTTAAATGCGGATTGCACATTTTCCGTACAATAAACCTCATTTCAATCCAGAAATATTACTCAGTCCATCAGTTATTAGATATATGAAACTGAAATAGCTGTTGCAAAAACCCAAATTGTTATAAAGAAAAAAGGTTAACATTAATAGGGGTGCCCAAACTTTTTCATATGACTGTAGTTAATCTCATCTGCACACACCTAAAATATATTATCTGGGGAGGGGTAGCTGTTGTTATGGTTTTGTAAAAATTGTTGATTGTATTCTTATTTATTGGTCCCTTGATGGATCTTCCATTTGTACTGTTCTCTGTATTTATTATTTATCTGAATAAGATACATTAAAAATAAAATATATCACCAGACTTGTAGACATTTCAGACAAGCTTTCCTGTTAGGATTAATAGATTCCTGGGTAGATTCAGGGAAATCAAACTCCACATTTATGTTATTAAACAAAACACAACATTGTGCTTGCACGTTTGTGTCAAGAACCTGTGTTTGTAGAGATGCCTTGCTGGCACTCTCAATAAAACCAAACCTACAAGTATTTCCTCCAATAAAGTATATTACAAAGAGAATATTTGAAATATTTGAAATGTTCTGAAAACTATTTTAAAATAAAACAACTTTTTTTCCTGCAGCAACCTAATTGCAGCTCAGTAAATGTTCTTTTTTTTCAGAGATACACATTTTGACAAATTGATAGTATATTGCTGGATATAAAACCGTTACCAAAACTTAGGCGGGCTTTGCACGCTGCGACATCGGTAACAATGTGTTACCGATGCTGCAGCGATAGTCCCGCCCCCGTCGCACGTGCAATATCTAGTGAAAGCTGCCGTAGCGATTATTATCGCTACGGCAGTTTCACACGCACATACCTGCCGTGCGACGTGCCTCTGGCCGGCGACCCGCCTCCTTCCCAAGGGGGCGGGTCGTGCGGCGTCACAGCGACGTCACACGGCAGGCGGCCAATTGAAGTGGAGGGGCGGAGATGAGCAGGATGTAAACATCCCGCCCACCTCCGTCCTTCTCATTGCAGCCGGCGGCAGGTAAGGTGAAGTTCCTCGCTCCTGCAGCTTCATACACAGCAATGTGTGCTGCCGCAGGAGCGAGGAACAACATCGCACCTGTCGCTGCACCGGCATTATGGAAATGTCGGAGGCTGCAGCGATGATACGATAACGACGCTTTTGCGCTCGTTCATCGTATCATCTAGGATTTACACACTACGACATCGCAAGTGACGCCGGATGTGCGTCACTTTCGATTTGACCCCACCGACATCGCACCTGCGATGTCGTAGTGTGCAAAGCCGCCCTTAGAATATAAGAAAAACAGATGGTTTGGAGGACCCTCACTAATTTAAGGGAATCTGTCACCAGGCTTTGCTACGAGCTGGCAAGTGCCAAGGTCCTGGACAGCCGAGGGGCCCACTCGCCGTCATCAGTTCGGTGGCCACCGGGCCGAGTGCAGTGCTGGGAACCGAAGTGCTTAGACTGCACTTTCCTGTCTGTGGGCCCTTTAATCCATACTGGCACGCAGGCCACAGCGTTCGCTGCGTGCTCCTGCTTTGAAGTTAGTTCATCTGTGGGCGGAGCTACCACGCCGTGTGCTCCAGTCCCACAGATGAAGAGGATCCACATTACAGTGCTAGCCAACATCCCCTCGCACAGCGCTGCCCTCCTGAGTTGTATGGGCCCCTCTTCCACCGTGAATTGAGCTGTATGTTCCCCACCACCCTGATTTGTATGGGTTCCCCCTTCTGAGCTGTATGCCCCCCTGAGCTGTACTTGCCCTGCCCCCATGATTAATGGGCCCCAGTGAGCTGTATGGGCCCTCCTGATCTGTACGGGCCCCCCTCCAGAGCTGTATGAACCCCCGCCTGAGCTATATGGGCCCCCCTCCTGAGCTGTATGTGCCCCCCAGAGCTATAGGTGCCCCCCTTGAGCTGTATGTGCCCCCCTTGAGCTGTATGAGCCCCCCAGAGCTGTATGGTCCCCCCAGAGATGTATGTGCATCCCAGCCGTATGTGCGGCCCCCCAGAACTGTATGGGCCCCCCAGAGCTGTATGTGCACCCCCCAGAGCTCTATGCCACGCACCCAAGTAATGTGTATGTAGGAGGGTTAGGGTTAGGCCCACCCCTGCATTAGTAGCCGAGACACTGGTGGTCCATGTATAATTGATAAAATGTAAATGTATTGTGTAAAACCGCCACCAGGTGGCTGAGGTATAGTATGGCTGTCCTGGCACCTGGGTGGGCAGGGAGTAACTGCATCCACAAGAAGAGGGGTTTAGTCTGATGGTCGGGGGTCTGGAGTCTGTATTGACTGGCTTGGAATACTCAGAAGATTTCCTCACCTAACTGAAGGTAAGTGCGCCCTCGAGTAGGGTATGGCTGAATCCTGGTCTGGGCACGGATGCGAGAGCACTGTCACTTGCAGCCCTTCTTATGTATTAGCATCCCCTGTGGGTGGGATAAAGTTGCCCAACAGACTAAATTGTTGGTGCCTGCGTGAAGTCAGCTGGAGGAATGAAAGGCCTAGAGGTGTCAGACAGAACCCAAGTGCCTGGAATATGGACAGCTGCTAAATTGTATATGACATGTAGAAGTAGAAGAAATCCCTATGTAATGTGTACCAGTATCAGCGAAACGTGGGCCAAAGTAACGAAGATGTGGAAGAATAATAAAGTTTATCTGTTTGGAAGAAGAAAATATGCCTGGACTTTATTTACTGAGAGAGAAAAAATCGTGTTGCCTGAACGGTTGCAGAGTCCTCCTGTGTGTGGTACAGTGTCGGGGAGGTGTTAACGGATGGCTGCGCTGCGGCCTGTTAACTCCGGCAACCACGACTACTACCACTGCCTTCCCCGTGCCCTCGGCCATATGTAAGCCCCCCAGAGCTGTATGTGCGGCCTCCCAGAATTGTATGTGCAGCTCCCCAGAACTGTATGGGTCCCCCAAAGCTCTATGCCACCCACTCTAGTAATTTGTATGCCCCCAGAGCTGTTTGCCCTCTCAGTAACATTTATGCCCACCAGTAATGTGGATGCCCCCCCAGTAATTTCTATGCCCCATGCCCCTCCTGTGATGTTTATACTGTAGCTCCAAGCCCCGCTTGTAATGTATATACAGCAGTGTCTGTGTGCACTGTGCAGGGCCATGTCATGGCCATCATGCAACACCCAGCACAGCCACATGCCACATGAGTGAGGCTGCTGCGTGTATATATTATGCGTATATCTATCTATGTCAGTGTATATGACTGTGTATATTTATGTCTGTTTCTATGTATTTTTGTGAATTTGTCACACTAAGTCCATGTGTGGTGTATGAGTTAGAGTCCTCCGGAAGTCAACGCTAGGCAGTGATTACTGCTTTTTTATAGGGCACCTGGACATATTTGCCTGGATATAATACGGATAAAGCCCCACTTGATCTGGGCTCGCCCTCTGGATTGCTGTTGACCCTGGCCCAATTCGAGACATTTCTCTATCCATCTGTTGCATGGACTTCATCTCTACTGTCAACTCTGGCTGTTATGGTGTATCCTGGATTAAGTTTCCCCTGACCATTCCTGATGCCTCAGTTCTCTGTCCTGGCTATGTAAGCCTTCCTCATTGAGTTACGACCGTGGAGATCCTCTCTTGTACGTACATACCTGGTGACTCCAAAGTAACAGACTCTAATGTCATCATGTCGGAGGAATCTCTGCAGTCCATTGCCACGTCTATCACAGCAATGCTCATGTCGGCAATTGATACTAGATTCCAGACATTGCAATCTTCCTTGAAGCTAATCACTTCTCAGCTGACTGACCACACCAACAAAATTTTGGCGGCTCAGCAGCAGATCTCTGACTTGGAGTACACTCTGCAGTCTTCTCCCGCTCAATTGGATTATAATGCTCAAAAGTTGGGGCAGCTTCTTGAGAAAATTGATGACTTGGAAAATCAAAGTCGTCGTAACAATCTTCGGCTCATTGGTGTCCCTTAGTCGGTCAAGGACCTTCATCAGCTTACGTCTTCATGGCTCCCACGGGCGCTTAACTTAACTGATCTTCCTGGTTTCATAGTGGTGGAGAGAGCTCACAGAATGGGGCCTGAATGTTCTGGCTCAGCGGCTCGCACACGTCCTGTCATCTTTAAACTGCTCAATTACCAGGACAAAATGCAGTTGCTCCAGGCGTTCCATGCCTTATCCTCACTGCAGTATGAGGGTCATTCTCTTCTCCTGTTCCAGGACTTTTCCGCTTCAGTGGCGACCAAGCGGTGTGCCTTTTCATCTGTCTGCAAGCTGCTACATGACAAGGATATCCGTTTTGCCCTCCTATATCCTGCTCATCTACGCGTAGTGCTCCATGGAAAACCCATGTTCTTTGATGACCCCGTGAAGGTCTTGAAAGTTATGGAGTGCTCCTCCTGGGCATCTTCTCCTGTTACTTGACTGTGGCATATATCCATACATTTGAGTGCCTTCTGGAGCTTGATTTAATTTCTAGTGTGGTCTCATTTTGGTGGCACTATTTTATATCCTTAATTGGTTACTAGTTATGCATTTCTTTATTATTTTCCTGTGAAATTTCTTTTTATAGGGGGTACTACTGGTTGGGACATCATGTTTTGATGTTCTACATCCATGTTTATATGCTGTTTCTTTGTTCTTTGGGGGATTAAGGGTAGGGGTGGGTTCTTCTTCCTTGAGACAATGCACCCTTGGTTCTTTTGTTTGGTTTGTTTGGTTGGGTGATGGCCGGTGGGGTCTGTTCGCTGGGACAGGCCCTCACCCTTATGGTTTGATTTTCCCATTTCTGCTCCTTGGCCTCAATGTTTTGCTGCTTGGGACAGCTCATAGAGTCCCACGGCTTCCAGTATCATCTCTATGCCGATGACACACAGATCTACCTCTCTGGACCTGACATTACCTCTCTACTAACCAAAATACCACAATGTTTGTCTGCTATTTCATCCTTCTTCTCTGCACGATTCCTAAAACTTAACATGGACAAAACAGAGTTCATTGTCTTTCCTCCTCCTCACTCATCTCCTCCAACAAGCCTTTCCATCAAACTTGATGGTTGCTCACTCACCCCAGTCTCACAAGCTCGTTGCCTTGGAGTGACCCTCGACTCTGCTCTATCCTTCAAGCCACACATCCAAGCCCTCTTCACCTCATGCCGATTACAACTCAAAAATATCTCCCGGATCCGTGCTTTTCTTAACCAAGAATCTGCAAAAACATTAGTGCATGCCCTCATCATCTCCCGCCTCGACTACTGCAATCTCCTGCTCTCTGGCCTCCCTTCCAACACTCTTGCACCCCTCCAATCTATCCTAAACTCTGCAGCCCGCTTAATCCACCTCTCCCCTCGCTACTCCCCAGCCTCGCCACTCTGCCAATCCCTTCACTGGCTTCCCATCGCCCAACGACTCCAGTTCAAAACATTAACCATGACATACAAAGCCATGCACAACCTGTCTCCTCCCTACATCTGTGACCTAGTCTCCCGGTACCTACCTGCACGCAACCTTAGATCCTCACAAGATCTCCTTCTCTGCTCCTCTCTTATCTCCTCTTCCCACAATCGTGTACAAGATTTCTCCCGTGCATCCCCCATACTCTGGAACGCTCTACCTCAGCACATCAGACTCTCCCCTACCGTGGAAAGCTTCAAGAGGAACCTCAAGACCCACCTCTTCCAACAAGCCTACAACCTACAATAGCCCTCAGCCCAGTAGACCACTGCGCAACCAGCTCTGTCCTCACCTATTGTACCATCACCCATTCCCTGTAGACTGTGAGCCCTCGCGGGCAGGGTCCTCTCTCCTCCTATACCAGTCTGTCTTGTACTGTTAATGATTGTTGTACGTATACCCTCTTTCACTTGTAAAGCGCCATGGAATAAATGGCGCTATAATAATAAATAATAATAATAATAATAATAATAATAATGTGGGATAGGTTAATATGGCTACCACCTATAACGTAGTTTCTCACATTAATGTAGACTCCCTTAAACTATTATCCTGGAATGATGCTGGCCCTAACTCTCCGGTGAAGCGTAGGAAAGTGATAGACCATATTACTCGCTTGCCCTCTCATTTTGCATTTCTGCAGGAAACTCATTGGCTTCATAGAAGCCATCCAGCACTCTGTAATAGACATTATTTGGAATGTATCAAGGCTTCCTTTGTACGGAAAAAGCGTGAGGTTGCCATTTTATTTCATAAGGCCCTAGACTACTCTATACAGGAGATGGTGAGAGATCGGGTGGGACAGTACCTATTGGTAAGGGCTCTTATTGAACATCGGGAATATTGCCTCATTAATGTTTATGCTCCTAATACCACTAATTCTTCTTTCTTCTCCAAACTTCTGGAAGTGGTTCATGGTTGGCATCCCACTAACATACTGCTCGGTGGAGACTTGAATGCTCTTCATGACTCATTTCTTGATAGATCTACACCTATTCCTGCATCTCATTCCTCCACTGGAGCTATTCCTAACCTGTTGGATAGACTCAACCTAGTTGATGCTTGGAGATGCTATCCCCTCACGTTGAGAGAGTACACCTTTTACTCAAGAGTACACAACGTTCATACTCGTATTGATTATTGGTCAAATTCTGCCTCTCTTCTTTCTTCTCTGAAAGCGGTTGACATTCTCCCTTCTGTCACCTTGGATCACTCACCAGTTCTGCTAACTTTGGACTTCCTACTAGTAAAACCGTATCTTTTCGTTCGTGCTTTCCCTCTTATCTTTACACCTCTGATGATTTAAAGCGCTACCTAACCGGTTGATGGGAGACCTTCATGGAGGACAACATAGAATATCTGGATGATATTAACCTATCTTGGGTCACTGCCAAGACAGTGCTTAGGGGACACATTATCTCTTATATTTCCCAGAAGAAAACTGTTGTCTTCCCTGCGGCCTCTCTTGTATCGCCTCACTCAATCATATAAAGACTTCAAAATATGTAACACTCACGCATCTAGAGAGACCTACCTTACAGCTAAGCAGGATTTGAATACACTATTACATGAACAGGCACACAATCAACTGGTCCATCAACGCAACCGATATTTTCGCTGGGGTAATAGATGAGGTCGGCTTCTGGCTTACTTAACAAAGCCATTTCGGATGGCTACTAAAGTCCCTAATATTGCAATGCCTGATGGTTCTATTTCTCGTGACCCGACCCAAATATGCATGATTTTCCATTTTTTATTTGAGGATCTTTATGGCCCCTCCCTGGATTCTCAGGAGGACGACTATCAATTTCTGCATAAGGTCGACCCGCCGAGGCTTACTGCTTCTCAATGGGAGAATCTTGACCAGCCAATTTCTCCTGAGGTGGGATCGGTCATTAGATTGCTTAACTATGGGGAGATAAGGTATGCACACCAGTGACTATGTAAGGGGAATACATGGAATAGCAGAAACTGCTGTGTGAATACTGACATGAAAAATTCAATAGCTATATGTAAGGATGAAATGTGAAAAATGGAACCTGCATTACTGCCATGAATATATGAATAAAGAGAAATTTAGCTACTGAATTGATCAATGCAATAGAGCCCCAACACTACGCCAAAGTATTTCTCTACGTTGGGGTCCCTAGCTTGTGTGTGTCCTCTCATGCAGTTAAACTGCATGAGTTAACTGCATGAGAGGACACACACAAGCTAGGGACCCCAACGTAGAGAAATACTTTGGCGTAGTGTTGGGGCTCTATTGCATTGATCAATTCAGTAGCTAAATTTCTCTTTATTCATATATTCATGGCAGTAATGCAGGTTCCATTTTTCACATTTCATCCTTACATATAGCTATTGAATTTTTCATGTCAGTATTCACACAGCAGTTTCTGCTATTCCATGTATTCCCCTTACATAGTCACTGGTGTGCATACCTTATCTCCCCATAGTGATGTTTTTTTAGGTTTTTGCACCCAGTTCAGACATAGAATGGAGTTCCAAACGTTATTTCTTATTTGTTAGTAGTTTTTCGTTTGTGAACCCTCCCCATACACACCTATTGCCAATCCACATCGTATATATAGCCTGGGTCTCAGCTTCCCATACACGGTAAGTTTTTTAACTGCATGAGAGGACACACAAGCTAGGGACCCCAACGTAGAGAAATACTTTGGCGTAGTTTTGGGGCTCTATTGCATTGATCAATTCAGTAGCTAAATTTCTTTTTATTCATATATTCATGGCAGTAATGCAGGTTCCATTTTTCACATTTCATCCTTACATATAGCTATTGAATTTTTCATGTCAGTATTCACACAGCAGTTTCTGCTATTCCATGTATTCCCCTTACATAGTCACTGGTGTGCATACCTTATCTCCCCATAGTGATGTTTTTTTAGGTTTTTGCACCCAGTTCAGACATAGAATGGAGTTCCAAACGTTATTTCTTATTTGTTAGTAGTTTTTCGTTTGTGAACCCTCCCCATACACACCTATTGCCAATCCACATCGTATATATAGCCTGGGTCTCAGCTTCCCATACACGGTAAGTTTTTTAACTGCATGAGAGGACACACAAGCTAGGGACCCCAACGTAGAGAAATACTTTGGCGTAGTTTTGGGGCTCTATTGCATTGATCAATTCAGTAGCTAAATTTCTCTTTATTCATATATTCATGGCAGTAATGCAGGTTCCATTTTTCACATTTCATCCTTACATATAGCTATTGAATTTTTCATGTCAGTATTCACACAGCAGTTTCTGCTATTCCATGTATTCCCCTTACATAGTCACTGGTGTGCATACCTTATCTCCCCATAGTGATGTTTTTTTAGGTTTTTGCACCCAGTTCAGACATAGAATGGAGTTCCAAACGTTATTTCTTATTTATTAGATTGCTTAAGGCCCCTGGCCCAAATGGATTTTTGGTTGAATTTTATAAACTACTACAACCCTGACTTACACCTCACCTCACTTCCCTTTTCAATCATATTGTTAATTCTGGCTCTCTGCCTGACGGATTTAATGAGGCTTGTTTGTCCT
Organism: Anomaloglossus baeobatrachus; assembly: GCF_048569485.1. Taxonomy (NCBI): domain Eukaryota; kingdom Metazoa; phylum Chordata; class Amphibia; order Anura; family Aromobatidae; genus Anomaloglossus; species Anomaloglossus baeobatrachus. The sequence continues at coordinate 498,083,325 of NC_134354.1, forward strand.
TGTTGTTGAAGCCAGGCAAAGACCCACTTCTCCCTGCCTTATATTGCCCAATCTCCCTCCTAAATGTCGATTTTAAACTGCTTACTAGGGATGAGTGAGCAGTAAAATGCTCGGGTGCTCGATGCTTGGATCAAGCATATTGACATGCTCGGGTGCTTGACCCGAGCACCAAGCCCAATGTTAACCTATGGGAAACTCAAGCATTTTTCCGGCGGCACCTCCGGCAGTCTGCAGAAAGCCTAAAAATTTCACAAATGTATAAGACCAGTGCACAAATGACATGAGAACAGCATGAGGAAGACCCCTCTAAACAGGGCCGAACTGGGACTGAAAATCAGCCCTGGCATTTGAAATCAGACAGGCCTACCTGATATGAAGTAATGTAAAATAAATTTGTCGATTTGTGGATTGCGTAAGCAAATTTACAGTGACCGAACTGCTTGGAAGCTAGAATTATACTTTGTGGAATTTAAGTTTCCCTACAAAAAATGTAGAGGCTTAGTCTAAAGGGTACTTTACACGCTGCGATATCGATATCACTAGCGAGCGTACCCGCCCCCGTCGGTTGTGCGTCATGGGCAAATCGCTGCTCGTGGCGCACAACATCGCTTACACTCATCATATGTACTTACCTGCCTAGCGACTACGCTGTGACCGGTGAACCGCCTCCTTTCTAAGGGGACGGTTCGTTCGGCGTCATAGCGACATCACTAAGCGGCCACCCAATAGCAGAGGAGGGGCGGAGATGAGCGGGCCAAACATCCCGCCCACCTCCTTCCTTCCTCATTGCCGGCGGGACGCAGGTATGGTAAGGTTCCTTGTTCCTGCGGTGTCACACATAGCGATGTGTGCTGCCGCAGGAACGACAAACAACATCGCTACTCACCAGACAACGATATTTGGTGTTTGAATTACCTCTCCAAAACCAACGATTTTTACCACTTTTGCGATCGTTGAAGGTCGCTCGTACGTTTCACACGGTGGAATGTTGCTAACGACTAGAGATGAGCGAACCGGTCCCGGTTCGGCTCGAGGCGGTTCGCCGAACGGGGGGTCTGGCTCGAGTTCGGCTCGTCGAACGTTCGACGAACCGAACTCGAGCCCATAGGAAACAATGGCAGGCAATCACAAACACAGTAAAACACCTAGAAAACACCCTGAAAGGTGTCCAAAAGGTGACAAACAACTCACAACATAACACAAACACATGGGAAAGTGACAAGGACATATACTCATGTGAAAACAAAACAGCTGGACAAGGAAAAAGAGGGAGACACACAGATATATGAGTATATGCAAAGAAACATCGATTCCATTATTGTGCAACTTGAGCCCTGCTCATTTTAGGCTTCCAATCTGGATAAATTGCCTGAGCTCGCCACGTACGCCTTGAGGATCTTGTCGTGTCCTGCAGCCAGCGTTCTCTCGGAACCTGTCTTCAGTGCTGCTGGGGGTCTGCTGGCAGATAAGCACACGTGTCTGTCCACTGACAATGTGGACCTGGCTCTCAGAGGACTTTTCTTCCCCTGGGTCAGCCAGGGGAGGCGAAAGGCACGCGTATTTTTGAGAGTGCTTCATGCAAAGCATCTTTTTCTTTGTCAAAAGGGGGGCTCAACCGATGCCAGTCAAGTGGGGTGTGTGTGGCCCAGTTAGTGGCAACGAGGGAGACTGTGGTTGGAGTCCCCTCGCTGTGTCTCTAAAAGAACCAAGATGAACAAGTCATGGCTCTCAGAGGACTTTTCTTCCCCTGGGTCAGCCAGGGGACGGGAAAGGCACGCGTATTTTTGAGAGTGCTTCATGCAAAGCATCTTTTTCTTTGTCAAAAGGGGGGGTCAACCGATGCCAGTCAAGTGGGGTGTGTGTGGCCCAGTTAGTGGCAACGAGGGAGACTGTGGTTGGAGTCCCCTCGCTGTGTCTCTAAAAGAACCAAGATGAACAAGTCATGGCTCTCAGAGGACTTTTCTTCCCCTGGGTCAGCCAGGGGACGGGAAAGGCACGCGTATTTTTGAGAGTGCTTCATGCAAAGCATCTTTTTCTTTTTCAAAAGGGTGCTCAACCGATGCCAGTCAAGTGGGGTGTGTGTGGCCCAGTTAGTGGCAACGAGGGAGACTGTGGTTGGAGTCCCCTCGCTGTGTCTCTAAAAGAACCAAGATGAACAAGTCATGGCTCTCAGAGGACTTTTCTTCCCCTGGGTCAGCCAGGGGACGGGAAAGGCACGCGTATTTTTGAGAGTGCTTCATGCAAAGCATCTTTTTCTTTTTCAAAAGGGGGCTCAACCGATGCCAGTCAAGTGGGGTGTGTGTGGCCCAGTTAGTGGCAACGAGGGAGACTGTGGTTGGAGTCCCCTCGCTGTGTCTCTAAAAGAACCAAGATGAACAAGTCATGGCTCTCAGAGGACTTTTCTTCCCCTGGGTCAGCCAGGGGACGGGAAAGGCACGCGTATTTTTGAGAGTGCTTCATGCAAAGCATCTTTTTCTTTTTCAAAAGGGGGCTCAACCGATGCCAGTCAAGTGGGGTGTGTGTGGCCCAGTTAGTGGCAACGAGGGAGACTGTGGTTGGAGTCCCCTCGCTGTGTCTCTAAAAGAACCAAGATGAACAAGTCATGGCTCTCAGAGGACTTTTCTTCCCCTGGGTCAGCCAGGGGACGGGAAAGGCACACGTATTTTTGAGAGTGCTTCATGCAAAGCATCTTTTTCTTTGTCAAAAGGGGGGCTCAACCGATGCCAGTCAAGTGGGGTGTGTGTGGCCCAGTTAGTGGCAACGAGGGAGACTGTGGTTGGAGTCCCCTCGCTGTGTCTCTAAAAGAACCAAGATGAACAAGTCATGGCTCTCAGAGGACTTTTCTTCCCCTGGGTCAGCCAGGGGACGGGAAAGGCACGCGTATTTTTGAGAGTGCTTCATGCAAAGCATCTTTTTCTTTGTCAAAAGGGGGGCTCAACCGATGCCAGTCAAGTGGGGTGTGTGTGGCCCAGTTAGTGGCAACGAGGGAGACTGTGGTTGGAGTCCCCTCGCTGTGTCTCTAAAAGAACCAAGATGAACAAGTCATGGCTCTCAGAGGACTTTTCTTCCCCTGGGTCAGCCAGGGGACGGGAAAGGCACGCGTATTTTTGAGAGTGCTTCATGCAAAGCATCTTTTTCTTTGTCAAAAGGGGGGCTCAACCGATGCCAGTCAATGGGGTGTGTGTGGCCCAGTTAGTGGCAACGAGGGAGACTGTGGTTGGAGTCCCCTCGCTGTGTTTTACATGCTTTTAGAAGGGCATGAAATGGCTTGGAGGTTGACTTTCATCATATGCAAACTGTTGGCTACCAAAATGCTGCCTTTCCAACAACTGTGGTTATAGGCAATGAGGAACATACTGATGAAGATGAGACGCAGATACCCGATTGGGATGACAACTTAAATATTCGGTCAGGGCAAGAAGAAACTCGGTCTGAGGGGTAGGGGAGTGCAAACACAACAATTGATGATTAAGTTCTAGATCACACCTACTGTCAACCCACAGTCAGACACTCGAGGAGGTCAACAGAGGCGGTGGAGGAGGATGCAACCGACGTCGAAGTAACCTGGCGCCTTCCTGGACACAGTCGGAGCACTGGTAGCACGTCTACAACTGCATCCTCAGCCACCACTCTGCCTCTGAGCATTATTCGGGGTGGATCAACAGGTCGCATGGCCTCTAAGCCTTGCCTAGCCAGGTCCTTTTTTGACATAGAAAAAGATCGCCCAAATTATGTGATCTGTAAAATTTGTCATGGTTCTCTTAGTAGAGGTCAAAACCTCAGCAGTTTGACAACTTCTTCCATGAATCGTCACATGAATAAATATCATATGGCCCGATGGGAAGCTCACCGTGCTGCAATGCGGCCTAGCGGAGCGAACCATCCACCGCCTGCCCCTTCCAGTGCATCCGCGCGCTCGTCATCTTCTAGGACTGTGGGGACAGCTGTCACACCTGTTTTTCCACCCACAACTTCCACCACTGTAACCGCAACAGGCAGTTTGCTTGGTAGGTCGTCAGTTGGTTTGGAAGGGGAAACAAGTGAGTGTGTACAGCTCTCTCAGACATCGATAGCACCAACTTTGGATGAAGGCAACATCATGTCTCCGCCTGCACTTTCCTCACAAAGCTGCATTTTTCCAGGGACACCCGACTCAACACCGTCTACACACAGCAGCCAGATCTCTGTCCCTCAGATGTGGTCAAATAAAAGGCCACTTCCTGCGACCCATGACAAAGCGAAGAGGTTGACTCTATCCCTCTGTAAGCTGTTGACTACAGAAATGCTGCCTTTCCGCCTAGTGGACACACAGGATTTTAGAGACCTTATGTCTGTCGCTGTGCCCCAGTACCAGATGCCTAGTCGCCACTACTTCTCTAAGAAAGGTGTGCCCGCGCTACACCAGCATGTCGCACACAACATCACCGCTTCCTTGAGAAACTCTGTGTGTGAACGGGTGCATTTCACCACCGATACTTGGACCAGTAAGCATGGACAGGGACGTTACATGTCGCTGACTGGCCACTGGGTAACTATGGTGATAGATGGTGAAGGGTCTGCTGCACAAGTCTTGCCGTCCCCACGACTTGTGTGTCAATCCTCTGTCTGTCCAAGTTCCGCCACTGCTTCTGCATCCTCCACCTCATCTGGGTCCTCCACCTCCGCCCCAAGCCTGCCTGGTCAGGCCACCAGCGTTCTCACTGCGCAGAAGGAATCACGCACCCCTCATTACTATGCTGGTAGCAGAGCGCAACGGCATCAGGCGGTCTTTAGCTTGACATGTCTTTGAAATAGGAGTCACACAGCGACTGAGTTGTGGGCAGCTCTGGAGACTGATTTTGATAAATGGTTGTCTCCACTCAACCTGCAGCCTGGTAAGGCCGTGTGCGACAATGCTGCAAACCTGGGTGCGGCCCTTCGCCTGGGCAAGGTGACACACGTGCCTTGTATGGCTCACGTGTTTAACCTTGTTGTCCAGCAATTTTTAACACACTATCCCGGCCTAGATGGCCTTCTGACCAGGGCACGGAAACTGTCTGCAGTGCTCACTTCCGCCGTTCAACCGCCGCACCTGAGCGACTTGCATCGCTACAGAAGTCTTTCGGCCTGCCGGTTCATCGCCTGAAATGCGATGTGGCGACACGCTGGAATTCAACTCTCCACATGTTACAGCGACTGTGGCAGCACCGGCGAGCCCTGGTGCAATACGTCATGATGTATAGCCTGGGCCAACGAGATGCAGAAGTGGGGCAGATCACCCTGATGGAGTGATCTCAGATCAAGGACCTATGCACCCTTCTGCACAGTTTCGACATGGCGACGAATATGTTTAGCGCTGACAATGCCATTATCAGCATGACGATTACAGTCATTTACATGCTGGAGCACACGCTAAACACTATTCGTAGTCAGGGGGTGGGACAACAGGAAGGGGAGGAACTACAGGAGGATTCATATGCGCAAGACACAACAACATCACCAAGGTCCAGACGTTCATCATCACCAACGCGGCAGGCATGGGACCATGGGGGACAGGGATCAACAAGGGCGCATGGTAGCAGGTGAGATGTTGAGGAAGGTGCAGGAGGACATGAAGATATGGAGGACGAACTGTCCATGGACATGGAAGACTCAGCAGATGAGGGGGACCTTGGTCAAATTTCAGTTGAAAGAGGTTGGGGGGAGATGACAGAGGAAGAAAGAACGGTTAGCACCTCTATGCCACAAACACAGCGTGGACTTGGTGCGCATGGCTGCGCAAGACACATGAGTGCCTTCTTGTTGCACTACCTCCAACATGACCCTCGTATTGTCAAAATTAGAAGTGATGATGACTACTGGCTTGCCACACTATTAGATCCCCGGGACAAGTCCAAATTTTGTGACATAATTCCACCCATAGAAAGGGACGCACGTATGCAGGAGTATCAGCAGAAGCTGTTACTCGATCTTAGCTCGGCTTTTCCACCAAACAACCGTGCAGGTGAAGGGAGTGATTCTCCCAGTTGTAACTTGACAAACATGGGACGGCCTCGTCATCTTCAACAGTCTACCCGTACCAGTAGGACCGTATCTGGTGCTGGTAACAGCAATTTTATGGAATCTTTTCATAATTTTTTTAGACCCTCCTTTGCAAGGCCACCAGAGACAACAAGTCTGACACATAGTCAACGGATGGAGAGGATGATACAGGAGTATCTCCAAATGAACATCGATGCAATGACTTTGCAAATGGAGCCTTGCTCCTTTTGTGCTTCAAATCTAGAAAAATGTCAAGAGCTCTCCAGTTACGCCTCGAAGATTTTGTCGTGTCCAGCTGCCAGCGTTGTCTCTGAACGTGTCTTCAGTGCTGCTGGGTGTGTGCTGACAGATAAGCGCACGCGTCTGTCCAGTGACAATGTGGACAGACTGACGTTCATCAAAATGAACAAGTCATGGATCCAGAAGGAATTTACTACCCCTGTGTCATCCTGGGGAGAGTAAATGCTTGTGGATTTGGAATGTGCTTGATGCAAATCAAAACATCCTGTTTGCAACTAGGGCACAAGTGCTGCCACTGATAAGGTGTCTGTGTGGGGCCCAATTTTTGGAAAAAAAGGGAGACTCCGCTTGGAGTAACCCTTGCTTGCTGTGTTTTTTAAAAATGATACAAGATGAACAGATCTGAAGGCAAGATGAAGCCAACATCATGTCTCCGCCTGCACTTTTCTCACAAACCTGCATTTTTCCAGGGACACCCTACTCAACACCGTCTACAGACAGCAGCCAGATCTCTGTCCCTCAGATGTGGTCAAATAAAAGGCCACTTACTGCGACCCATGACAAAGCTAAGTGGTTGACTCTATCCCTCTGTAAGCTGTTGGCTACCGAAATGCTGCCTTTACGCGTAGTGGACACACAGGATTTTACAGACCTTATGTCTGTCGCTGTGCCCCAGTACCAGATGCCCAATCACCACTGCTTCTCCAAGAAAAGCATGCCCGCGCTACACCGGCATGTCGCACACAACATCACCACTTCCTTGAGAAAATCTGTGTGCGACAGGGTGCATTTCAACACAGATACTTGGACCAGTAAGCATAGACAGGGTCATTACATGTCACTGACTGGGCACTGGCAAACTATGGTGAGAGATGGAGAAGGGTCTGCTGTACAAGTCTTGCCGTCCCCACGAGTTGTTTCAATCCTTGTTCTGTATGTAGAAGTTAATACACTGCTTCTGCCTCTTCAACCTCGTGTGGGTCCTCTACCTTTGCGCAAACCCTGTGTGGTCAGGCCACCCTTCCTTGCAACTGCGCACAAGGACTACCACACACCTCCTTACTATGCTGGCAGCAGAGCTCAATGCCATCAGGCGGTCAAAGTTTTACTTTGAAATGTATGGGAAATGTGAGTCACACCGCTATTACAGAGAATAGTAGTCAGGCAGGGTCAAAACATTAATTGAGGAACAGGAACAGAATGGGACGGCCAGGACTTAATCAGAAAACAAGCAGAGGTGAAATGCGTATCGGCCAACAAGGTACATAAACAGCAAGCAGGAAAAGTAGTCAGGTAACAAGCACACAAAATCATAAAACTGAACTGGGGGTAAAATTAACCAGAGGTTCATAGCTATGTCTGGCAGTGGTCTGCAGACAGGATGGGCATAAAAAAGGGTGTGGTGTCTTCCCATTGGTTGTAGCTGAATGATGGTATTTCATCTGTGAGATACCCACCAGCTACATTCAGCCAGAGATTCTGCATCTGTCAAGGTAATGCAGCCCAGTGGGTGAGCATAACCTGCGTCCACCTGCGCCGCTGGCATCGACTACTCTCCCATCATCAGCACTATTCATGAAAGGAACACGTTGTCACCTGGCGACCGGAGTACAAATTGACGGAGCGGACTCCGTTGGTGACTTAACAGCCGTGTGCGGCAATGATGCAAACCTGGCTGCGGGCCATCCTCAGGGCAATGTGACACACGTGCCTTTTATGGCTCCCGTGTTGATCCAAATTCTCCAGCAATTTTTAAAACACCATCACGGCCTACATGTCCTTGTGCAGCGGGCACGCTCGCTATGTGCTCACTTCCATCGTGCGCACACAGCAGCTCAACAACTTTCATCACTCCGGAAGTCTTAGGGTCTGGCAGTTAAACGCCGTAAATGCGATGTTCCGACACGCAGGAATTGGAATCTGCACATGTTGCAGCGTGTGTGGCAGCACCGCAGAGCCCTGCTGAAATACGGTAAGACATATAGCCTGGGATAAGTTGATCCAGAGGTGGTGCAGATCACGCTGCTGGAGTGGTGTCAGATCAAGGACCTATGCACCCTGCTACACAGTTTTGAAATGTCGACGAAGATGTTTAGCACTGGCAATGTCATTCTCAGCGTGACAATTCTGGTCATCTACATGATGGAGCACACTGTAATTATTATTCGGAGTCAGGTGTTGGGACAAGAGGAAGGGGAGGAAGTACAGGAGGAGTCATATGCGGAAGGGATAACAAGATCTACGAGGTCCAGATGGTCAGCGGCACCTATGCGGCAGTCATGGTGAGGGAGAGGGATTAACAAGGGCGCATAGTATCAGCAAAAAGTGTTGATGAAAGTGCAGGAGCCCATGAAGAAATGGAGGACGAACTGGCGATGGGCATGGAAGACTCAGCAGATGAGTGAGAGCTTGCTCACATTTCGGTTGTGCGAGGTTGTGGGTAGAGGGCAGAGGAAGGATGCACGATTCTCACCTCTCTGCCACCAACACACCAAGGACTTGGTCCTCCTGGATGCACAAGACACATGAGCGCCTTCTTGCTGCACTACCTACATGACCCTCGGATTGTATGAATTTGAAGTAATCCTGAATACTGGGTTGCCACACTGTTAGATCCCCGGTACAAGACAAAATTTGGCGAACTAATTCCTGCCATAGAAATAGACGCACGTATACAGGAGTATCTGCAGAATGTGGTACGCAATCTTAGATCTACTTTTCCACTAAACACCAGTGCTGCACAGAGTGAATCTCAACACTTTGTCATGGATAGGAGGAAATGGTCTTTTACTTGTCCACATCGGAGGGACCGAGGGATGGCTGCTGTGCTGAGATGGCGTTGAGTACGGTGTCCCTGCACAGTTGCACTTTTGGTCATATCCCAAAATGAGTTGAAAAAGGACAGATGCTGTTGGAAAGGGGAACAGGTGTGTTGGAAAGGGGAAAAAAATTTGGGTCCGTGGATTTGGTGGTTAAACAACTGTAACATTTGCTGAAGAAACAACATCTGTTACAGTGGGACTGGCAGATTTGGATAAAGTGGTATATAATCTGTGACCGCTATATAACAAAAATTAATAAGAAAAGAAAGAGAAAGGTATATATCACCTTCAGCAGTCAGTGTCCACCGTGCTCCCAGTTGGAAAAGGAGAGGTTGGCAACTTGAAGGTTTGGTGGAGGATACAGAGCTGTGTGGCTATGAAACTAATAGTAGCCTGAACCGAGTTAGACGCCATTCGGATCTGGAGACTGTGAGCCCTGTTAGCGTCACAGGGTCCACATGCCCACCCAGCCCAGGAACTCCCTGTTAACAACACAGGGGCCATTGAGTACGCTGACCGTGTGCGTAGGGGCCACACCTGTGGACAGCAGGCGCATCAGCAGCAGCAGGCCTGTTAATGCCACTGGGCTGCACAAGCAGGACTGTTAGGACAGGAGCTGGTCTTAACCGTTCTGCGTTACCAACTGTGGTGGTGGCCTGCATCCACCACCCTATCCCTGCCTACCTCTGGCCTAAAGCCGCAATGGGTTCAACACATGGAGGTGTGCTCTTTCGGAGCATAATAGAAGACTGCGCACCTCCTTGTTGGCTCCAGCCCCTTTTATAACCTGGGTCCGCCCCAAACCAGGGTGAACCACAATGCACCTCCTGGAGACAAAAGCAGAGTGACACGTCATGAGTGGCATAACTAGCGTCCTATTTGGAAACGCAACTTCAATGATGACCTCATGGCTGCCATGACCCAAACACCTCACCAGTCATCGTCTGACCATCAATAATGCGGTGACAAGTCATAGGTGTGGGCCTCTGCAAGCCATTTGGGAGGACACCTGATGCCCTGTGGTCTATATGGGACCCCCACATCAGGGCCAGGGCCAAAGAGTTCATTACCGGACCTAGTCTCTGATGCAGGAAGTGCCTGAGCATGCTCAGTAGCATGAAATACAGTCTCTGAAAAAAGACTATCAGCTTTAGCATGGTGTCTAGGCACAAAACAGGACTTAGACCCGGCACAGAATGCAAGCACCTGTGCAAAGAGGCTTTTCACACTTAGTGTGGGAGCATGCGCTGTATCCCGAAATGAAGACTTAGCGTCAGGAATGGCACAGTCAGGCTGAGCATACTCACTAGGCGAAACACTGTAATTATGCTGCAGCTGGGGTACATCGGCACACGCATGCGCACTAGCTGCCTCTCCACACTTAGACGTGGAGGGGAAATTTGTCTTGGAGATGCTGTCTATGAACAGAAGGAAAAGCTAAAGGAAGCCTGACTTTCTATCCCTCCGAATTATGAAATGCAGCAATGAATTCCATGAGTTTGCTATAACATTAGCGTAGCTAAATGTGCATGAGGGTGTGATGTAGAGGTGCTAGAAATAGCTTGTCACCAGTGGGGCACTAATGGAATACAACAGCCAGTTCTATGATGCCACAAAATGGCAGTATTTTGTGCTATCATTATAGCTTATTAAAAACAGAGCACGAGGTTGTCATGCAGAGGTGCTGCACATAGATTTGCAGTAGTGTGAATAGACAAAAGTACAATAGCCACGTTTAGGATACAACTAGGTACACTGAGTGTTTGCTACTATAAATGGCTGAGTTTAAAAAAGTTTGAGTGTGCAATGCAGGCAGACGTGCTGCAAATAACGTTCCAATACTGTGAATTGACAAAAGTACAATAGCCACGTTTAGGATACAACTAGGTACAGTGAGTGTTTGCTAGTATAATGGCTGAGTTTAAAAAAGTTTGAGTGTGCAATGCAGGCAGACGTGCTGCAAATATCGTTCCAATACTGTGAATAGACAAAAGTACAATAGCCACGTTTAGGATACAACTAGGTACACTGAGTGTTTGCTACTATAAATGGCTGAGTTTAAAAAAGTTTGAGTGTGCAATGCAGGCAGACGTGCTGCAAATAACGTTCCAATACTGTGAATTGACAAAAGTACAATAGCCACGTTTAGGATACAACTAGGTACACTGAGTGTTTGCTACTATAAATGGCTGAGTTTAAAAAAGTTAGAGTGTGCAATGCAGGCAGACGTGCTGCAAATATCGTTCCAATACTGTGAATAGACAAAAGTACAATAGCCACGTTTAGGATACAACTAGGTACACTGAGTGTTTGCTACTATAAATGGCTGAGTTTAAAAAAGTTTGAGTGTGCAATGCAGGCAGACGTGCTGCAAATAACGTTCCAATACTGTGAATTGACAAAAGTACAATAGCCACGTTTAGGATACAACTAGGTACACTGAGTGTTTGCTACTATAAATGGCTGAGTTTAAAAAAGTTTGAGTGTGCAATGCAGGCAGACGTGCTGCAAATATCGTTCCAATACTGTGAATAGACAAAAGTACAATAGCCACGTTTAGGATACAACTAGGTACACTGAGTGTTTGCTACTATAAATGGCTGAGTTTAAAAAAGTTTGAGTGTGCAATGCAGGCAGACGTGCTGCAAATAACGTTCCAATACTGTGAATTGACAAAAGTACAATAGCCACGTTTAGGATACAACTAGGTACAGTGAGTGTTTGCTAGTATAATGGCTGAGTTTAAAAAAGTTTGAGTGTGCAATGCAGGCAGACGTGCTGCAAATAACGTTCCAATACTGTGAATTGACAAAAGTACAATAGCCACGTTTAGGATACAACTAGGTACACTGAGTGTTTGCTACTATAAATGGCTGAGTTTAAAAAAGTTTGAGTGTGCAATGCAGGCAGACGTGCTGCAAATAACGTTCCAATACTGTGAATTGACAAAAGTACAATAGCCACGTTTAGGATACAACTAGGTACACTGAGTGTTTGCTACTATAAATGGCTGAGTTTAAAAAAGTTAGAGTGTGCAATGCAGGCAGACGTGCTGCAAATATCGTTCCAATACTGTGAATAGACAAAAGTACAATAGCCACGTTTAGGATACAACTAGGTACACTGAGTGTTTGCTACTATAAATGGCTGAGTTTAAAAAAGTTTGAGTGTGCAATGCAGGCAGACGTGCTGCAAATAACGTTCCAATACTGTGAATTGACAAAAGTACAATAGCCACGTTTAGGATACAACTAGGTACACTGAGTGTTTGCTACTATAAATGGCTGAGTTTAAAAAAGTTTGAGTGTGCAATGCAGGCAGACGTGCTGCAAATATCGTTCCAATACTGTGAATAGACAAAAGTACAATAGCCACGTTTAGGATACAACTAGGTACACTGAGTGTTTGCTACTATAAATGGCTGAGTTTAAAAAAGTTTGAGTGTGCAATGCAGGCAGACGTGCTGCAAATAACGTTCCAATACTGTGAATTGACAAAAGTACAATAGCCACGTTTAGGATACAACTAGGTACACTGAGTGTTTGCTACTATAAATGGCTGAGTTTAAAAAAGTTTGAGTGTGCAATGCAGGCAGACGTGCTGCAAATATCGTTCCAATACTGTGAATAGACAAAAGTACAATAGCCACGTTTAGGATACAACTAGGTACACTGAGTGTTTGCTACTATAAATGGCTGAGTTTAAAAAAGTTTGAGTGTGCAATGCAGGCAGACGTGCTGCAAATAACGTTCCAATACTGTGAATTGACAAAAGTACAATAGCCACGTTTAGGATACAACTAGGTACACTGAGTGTTTGCTACTATAAATGGCTGAGTTTAAAAAAGTTTGAGTGTGCAATGCAGGCAGACGTGCTGCAAATAACGTTCCAATACTGTGAATTGACAAAAGTACAATAGCCACGTTTAGGATACAACTAGGTACACTGAGTGTTTGCTACTATAAATGGCTGAGTTTAAAAAAGTTTGAGTGTGCAATGCAGGCAGACGTGCTGCAAATATCGTTCCAATACTGTGAATAGACAAAAGTACAATAGCCACGTTTAGGATACAACTAGGTACACTGAGTGTTTGCTACTATAAATGGCTGAGTTTAAAAAAGTTTGAGTGTGCAATGCAGGCAGACGTGCTGCAAATAACGTTCCAATACTGTGAATTGACAAAAGTACAATAGCCACGTTTAGGATACAACTAGGTACACTGAGTGTTTGCTACTATAAATGGCTGAGTTTAAAAAAGTTTGAGTGTGCAATGCAGGCAGACGTGCTGCAAATATCGTTCCAATACTGTGAATAGACAAAAGTACAATAGCCACGTTTAGGATACAACTAGGTACACTGAGTGTTTGCTACTATAAATGGCTGAGTTTAAAAAAGTTTGAGTGTGCAATGCAGGCAGACGTGCTGCAAATAACGTTCCAATACTGTGAATTGACAAAAGTACAATAGCCACGTTTAGGATACAACTAGGTACAGTGAGTGTTTGCTAGTATAATGGCTTAGTTAAAATGAGTTTGAGTGTGCAATGCAGGCAGACGCGCTATGCAAATGTCTTTGCACTAGTGGGACTATAGCAAAGTCCAATAGCCACGTATAGGATGCCACTAGGTACACTGAGTGTTTGCTAGTATAATGGCTTGGTTTTAATGAGTTGGAGTGTGCAATGCAGGCAGACGCGCTCTGCAAATGTCTTTGCACTAGTGGGACTATAGCAAAGTCCAATAGCCACGTATAGGATGCCACTAGGTACACTGAGTGTTTGCTAGTATAATGGCTTGGTTAGAATGAGTTGTAGTGTGCAATGCAGGCAGATGTGCTCTGCTAATGTCTATGCACTAGTGGGACTATAGCAAAGTCCAATAGCCACGTATAGGATGCCACTAGGTACACTGAGTGTTTGCTAGTATAATGGCTTAGTTAAAATGAGTTTGAGTGTGCAATGCAGGCAGACGCGCTATGCAAATGTCTTTGCACTAGTGGGACTATAGCAAAGTCCAATAGCCACGTATAGGATGCCACTAGGTACACTGAGTGTTTGCTAGTCTAATGGCTTGGTTAGAATGAGTTGTAGTGTGCAATGCAGGCAGATGTGCTCTGCTAATGTCTTTGCACTAGTGGGACTATAGCAAAGTCCAATAGCCACGTATAGGATGCCACTAGGTACACTGAGTGTTTGCTAGTATAATGGCTTAGTTAAAATGAGTTTGAGTGTGCAATGCCGGCAGACGCGCTATGCAAATGTCTTTGCACTAGTGGGACTATAGCAAAGTCCAATAGCCACGTATAGGATGCCACTAGGTACACTGAGTGTTTGCTAGTATAATGGCTTGGTTTTAATGAGTTGGAGTGTGCAATGCAGGCAGACGCGCTCTGCAAATGTCTTTGCACTAGTGGGACTATAGCAAAGTCCAATAGCCACGTATAGGATGCCACTAGGTACACTGAGTGTTTGCTAGTATAATGGCTTGGTTAGAATGAGTTGTAGTGTGCAATGCAGGCAGACGCGCTCTGCAAATGTCTTTGCACTAGTGGGACTATAGCAAAGTCCAATAGCCACGTATAGGATGCCACTAGGTACACTGAGTGTTTGCTAGTATAATGGCTTGTTTAGAATGAGTTGTAGTGTGCAATGCAGGCAGACGCGCTCTGCAAATGTCTTTGCACTAGTGGGACTATAGCAAAGTCCAATAGCCACGTATAGGATGCCACTAGGTACACTGAGTGTTTGCTAGTATAATGGCTTAGTTATCAGTTGGAGTGTGCAGAGGACAAGAGGGTACAGTGGCAGGATTGTGGTGCTCTGGGTAGAGGAATGGAAGCCTGCCTTTCTATTCCCTCCTAATGGTGAAATGCAGGTAGGAAATCCCTGACCTGGGCTACACAGACGCTGTTGCTGTTTGCAGGACCTGTCACCTATGGCTCTCTGACCCTGCCGGTTGGAGCCCTTAAAAGGACTGCTATAAAGTGCTCTCCCTAAGCTGTCTAACGCTGTGTATGCAGCGCATACAGCTGTATCGGCTATAGGACTCAGGAAGACGGAGCTGCGACAGTGATGTCTGACACCAAAGACGCAGAAGGCAGATAATGGCGTCCGTGAAGAAAATGTCCGGTTTTATAATGCAGGGACATGTGACATGCAGATCCTATCACACATGCCGTTGCTTCTCTGGCTCAAAGTCCACTTAGCTGTGTGTGTGTCTGGGATTGGCTGACATGCTGGCCCGCCCCACAAGACGCGCGCACTTAGGGAAGGAAGACAAGAAAAAAAAAAAAAAAAAAATGGCGATCGCCATTATAGAAACAGCAGTGATCTGAAGGCGCTGTTCACGCACACTATACACTGAAATGTCATAATAGTTTGATTCACAGAGTGACTTACACTATTACAGCAGAAACCAAGCTATGATTTAGCTGTTTTTTGGCTGCTAGAACCGTTCTCGAACGTTTCTAGAACTACCGAGCTTTTGCAAAAAGCTCGAGTTCTAGTTCGATCTAGAACATGCCCCAAAATCACTCGAGCCGCGAACTGGAGAACCACGAACCACGAACCGCGCTCAACTCTACTAACGACGCCGGATGTGCGTCACAAACACCGTGACCCTGACGATAAGTCGTTAGCGATGTCGCAGCGGGTATGTTCACACACGGTATCTTTTTTTACCACAAAGATGCAGTGTTTTTATCCCAAAAAATGCAGCAAAAATGCATCGAAAAACGCAATTCATTTTTGACATGTTTTTACCATGCTTTTCCCAATGCGTTTCTTAAGTCATATCTATTGGGCTCAAAATCTAAGGGCTCAAAAACGCTGGAAAAACGCAAAAAGAAATGACATGCTGCATCTTGAAAAACGCAGGCAAGATGCAGCCGAAAAAAGATGCGCAGTGTGCACAGCAACATAGAAATCTCATAGACTTTGCTGGGGGAAGGAAATGCATGCATTTTGGTGCATCTGTTTGACCTAAAAAACGCAGCAAAAGTTGCCGTGTTTGAACTTAGCCTAAAAAGCCATTTACACGCTGCGACATCGCTAACGATATATCGCTGAAAAGGTATGTGCATGTGACGCTGCCGTAGAGATAATGTTCGCTACGGCATCGATCACCAAATGTTGCACGAACGACGGGGGCAGGTGCTATCGCGCACGACATCGCTAGCTATCGCTAGCGATCTCGTAGCGTGTAGAGCACTCTTAAGGGTTTGTGCACAAGTTACCATATTTTTCGGACTATAAGACGTACTTTTATTCCCCTAAATGTTGGGGGAAAGTTGGGGGTGCATCTTATACTCAATGTAGGGCTGCGGGGAATGAGGGTGCTGCGGTGGAGCGGGTCATCGGCGGCATGAGCAGGCTGTAGCAGCACCTACCGTGACCATGTGGGCCCGCTCATTTCATATGCATTCTCCTGCCCATCAATTCTCAGCGCTGAAGCCAGCGCTGACAGGTGGGCGGGATGATGGGCGGGGGATGCGTGCATAGTAAAGAGCTGGCCCGTGTGATCACCCCTGGCAACTACAGCCTGGAGTTTCCTGTCAGCGTTGAGAAACATGTGATGGTGTCTACGCAGCATTATTGTTTTGCATATTTTCCCAGGGGGCCTTGTTCTAGTGTCACTGCGTTGAGAAACACATGATGGTGTCTCCGCGGTGTTGGATGTTGATCTCCCCGAGGTCAACCATCCTTACCTATGTAGTCTTCTACTAGGCATTGCTCCCACTAGCCAATTTCCTACTCCACACTGATGAGGGGCAAATACCCCGAAACATCTGTCTGTGGATTGATACCATGTTTTGGTATAGGCGGTTTCCTTGACTGGAGACTGCCCTTCCTGTGGTTGTTCCTTCCCAGTGAAAGACCTGGCTAGTTTCCTTGATTGGAGACTGCCCTTCCCGTATTTGTTCCTTCCCGGTGAAAGACCTGGCTAGTTTCCTGTCAGCATTGAGAAACATGTGATGGTGTCTCCGCAGCATTCTTGTTTTGCATATTTTCCCAGAGGGCCTTGTTCTAGTGTCACTGCGTTGAGAAACACGTGATGGTGTCTCCGCGGTGTTGGATGTTGATCTCCCCAAGGTCAACCATCCTTACCTATGTAGTCTTCTACTAGGCATTGCTCCCACTAGCCAGTTTCCTACTCCACACTGATGAGGGGCAAATACCCCGAAACAGCTGTCTGTGGATGGATACCATGTTTTGGTATAGGCGGTTTCCTTGACTGGAGACTGCCCTTCCCGTGGTTGTTCCTTCCCGGTGAAAGACCTGGCTAGTTTCCTGCCAGCGTTGAGAAACATGTGATGGTGTCTCTGCGGCATTCTTGTTATGGACAGTACAAACATCAATAGGAAAGGAGCAGCTGCAGCTCCAACTTCCTCTTTATTTTCAATTCATCTGAAGGCGGGAAGGCGGGAAGAGGGAAACCAGCAGTGAATGAGCACAGGGATCGTGTGACAGAACAATTATGGGTTTTACAACAGGGTTTTCATGTTTGCCACTTTGGATTTACAGATATGAGCTGGTATACACACCGGAATGATAGTAACCTGATATTGGATATATATATATATATATATATATATATATATATATATATACTCAACCAAACTCAACCCTATAATAGGTATATATAATAGACATAAGGATATATGTAAACCATTAGGCTGCGTGCTCACGTCACTGTACACAGCGTTTGGATGCAGCATTTTTCTTCATATCCCTATTTTGTATAGATAACATATACTGAGTGGGAACACATATTTTAGCCTGTGCTGTCCTGTAGTTGGGCCATATTAGTGCTGCATGGATCCTGTCCAGTCCTGTGTGTGACTTTGAGGCATGAGATTTATGGCAGCTGCTGGGAAGTCTCACAGACATCGGGTGATGCTCGAACTATTTGCACTAGGCTGGTTTCACATCAGCATTTTTTTGCCTAATGGAAAAAAAAACGCAAACCACATGTGACCGGATCCTGCCCTGATTTCAATGGATTTTCAATGGAATTGCGGTAAGATACGGTTGCATGCGCTTGGGTACGGCACACACCGGATCCGTTTTTTAGCGTTTTTTTTACCTAGGATCCAAAACGCAACATGTTGCGTTTTTGACCTTGGTCAAAAAACTGCATCTGAACGGATCCTGCAGTATCCTGCTGGAGCTGTAATGTATGTGAATGGGTGACGGATCCCGCTTTTCAAATGCGGTTGCATCCATCACGAACGGATACAGTTTGCCCTACAGAGCATGCTTTGAAGCTGCCTGGCGTGAACAGAGTCTCATCTGATCGGTCATAAAAGCCAGCCGCCGGCTGATCACTCATAAAAGCCGGCCGCCAGCTGATCAGCCGGCCACCGGCTTTGATGAGTGATCAGCTGATCAGCCGACAGTCATCTTATATGAGCGATCAGCCGGCGGCTGGGTTTTATGAGCCATCAGCTAATCAGCTGGCGGCTGGCTTATACAGTATGTGCGATCAGCTGATCAGCCGATATCTCTCTCTCTCTCTCTCTCTCTATCTCTATGAAGACCAGGATCGTGGAGGGGTGAGAGGGGGTAATAAAGATGGAGTCTCTAAGAGGTACTTTGCACACTACGACATCGCAGGTGCGATGTCGGTGGGGTCAAATCGAAAGTGACGCACATCCGGCGTCGCTGTTGACATCACAGTATGCGAATCCTTTTACATACGATTAACGAGCGCAAAAGCGTTGTTATCGTATGATCGGTGTAGGGTCCGACATTTCCATAATTTCGCAGCAGCGACGGTACGATGTTGTTCCTCGTTCCAGCAGGCAGCACACATCGCTGTGTGTGAAGCCGTAGGAACGAGGAACATCACCTTACCTGTGTCCTGGCTGCTATGCGGAAGGAAGGAGGTGGGCGGGATGTTTACGTCCCATTCATCTCCACCCCTCCGCTCCTATTGGCCGCCTGTCGTGTGACGTCGCTGTGATGCCGCACGACCCGCCCCCTTAGGAAGGAGGCGGTTCGCTGGCCAGAGTGACGTCGCAGGGCAGGTAAGTGCATGTGAAGCTGCCGTAGCGATAATGTTTGCTACTGCAGCAATCACAAGATATCGCATGTGCGACGGGGGCGGGGACTATCGCGCTCGGCATCGCAGCATTGGCTTGCAATGTCATAGTGTGCAAAGTACCCCTAAGTGTGTCTGTGTATTTATTTCTAATAAATATTTATTCTCGGTGTGTTGTCTTTTTTTTAACCCTTTATTGGAGATTCTTAATGGCTGGGTCAAACTTGGCCTGACATTAAGAATCTCTGGCTTAATATCAGCTGGTAAAACAAAGCTGGTATTAACCCCTTATTACCCAAGGCCGCTGGAAGAGTTGGATACAGTGCCAGAAGATGGAGCTTCTATGAACACGCCATTTTCTGGGGTGGCCCAGAGAGCTTGGGCCACCCTGTACTGAGGATTCCAATCCCCAGCTGCCTAGTTGTACCTGCGTGGACACAAAAATTGTGCGAAGCCCACGTCGTTTTTTTTTTTTTAATTGTTTCATGAAATAATTAAAAAAAAGGCTTCCCTAAATTTTTGGTTCCCAGCTGGGTACAAATAGGCAGCTGGTGGTTTGGGGCAACCCGTACCTGCCTGCTGTACCTGACTAGTATACAGAAATATGGCGAAGCCCACGTAATTCTTTTTTTTTACCCCTAACCCTAGGGTTAGGGTTATGTGTATGGGGTTTTTGTTTTTTTTATTTTTTAATTAATTTAAAAAAAAAATCGACATGAGCTTCACCCAGCGAGCACCCGAGCATTTTACTGCTCACTCATCCCTATTCCTGACCACACAGCCAGCAGAACAAGTAATCAAATTAGCTGACTCCAGTGTCGGCTGATTACTCTGTGTACCGCTGCATCCATCACAGAGTGTGCTGGCTGTGAGGTCAGTTGAGTTCGGCTGGAACTGGAGTCAGCCGATCTGAACTCAGCTGACCTCACAGCCTGCACACTCTGCGATCGATGCAGTGGTACACAGAACAAGTAATCGTCCGACACTGGAGTCAGCTGATCTGATTACTTGTTCTGTTGGCTATGAGGTCAGGAGTTCAGATCAGCTGACTCCAGTGCCGGCCGAACTCAGCTGACCTCACAGCCCGCATTTGATGTGATGGATGCAGCGGTACACAGAACAAGTATCGGCCGACGCTGGAGTCAGCTGATCTGAACTCAGCTGAACTTCTGACCACACAGCCCACACACATGATCGGCAACAGTGCATCCACAGCGTGTGCGGGCTGTCACATCAGGAGTTCAGCTGACTCACGATCAGCTGACTCCAGTGCCAGCTGATAAATTCTGTGTCCTGCTGCATCCAGGATCCGAAAATAACAATTGCGGTTGCATGCGTTGGACATTCCATCTGCAGGATGCGGTGATATGCACTTTGCGTTTTTTTGCTGCTAGGCAAATAAACACTGATGTGAAACCAGCCTTGTGGCGGCTGCTTGAACTTTCAAACAATCTGGTCACAAATCTCATCCTACTGCAGACACCTCCTCACTGGCCACAATAGAAGCCTCCAGCCCTGGGTACAGGAACAAATGTTACTTGCAGCCGATTTAGTCTCCCTTCCCGCCTACAAGCTCCTCTCTGGTGGGTAGAAGTAAGGCCATGTGCTGTGTGTGACAACAGACAGCCTGTGTGGGCGTGTCTGCAACACTGGAGTATGCAGGAGCTGGCTGTATGTACATTACAGTGCAGGAATCTAAATAGGACGTCAGGGCAGGGAGCTGCATGCGCCTTCTTGGAGTTAGCGAGTGGCCCACTACAGGCATCAGCCACTCTGACATTTGCCAGAACTGCTCTATGGTCAATCCGACCCTGGCTCTAAGCATTTCTGACTCCCAGGTCACTGCTGTGAACAATGTTGACTGAGTATTAGGGGGAGGAGGAATCCTGTGTTCCTCCTCCCGTGTGACATGTGTGACATGTACTTATGCTGAGTAGCGTATGTGCGGCAGCTTCTCTCTGCCTGTACATTCGCTGCTAAGCGAAATCAAAAGTGAACAATAGAAAAAAAAATAGCATACTCACCTCTCTGCAGACTCCCGGGACACGCCCGATCGACTGTAGGATCTAATGGTAATCAGCTGATGCTGTCACCTGACAGCATCATCTGATCGTTTAAGTCCCGTCAAAAGCCTGCTTTTTACCACCCAGACGGTTTAAATGATCAGCTGACAGCATCATATGATCGTTTAAGTCCAGCAGTGAAAAGCCGGCTTTTTACCGCTCGACTTTTAAACAATCAGATGATGAATCAGCTGATCGTTCATAAAAGCCGGCCGGCTTTTTACTGTCCAGCTGGCTTAGGCTAGTTTAACACAGCCGGCTTTTCGCCGTATTGCCGGATTCGTCGCACTCCAATACAGTGTATACAGTACAATGGCAGCTCAACAAGCTCCGGTCACATGCTGTCATGTGACCGGAGCATGTGACCTGAAAGTTTTCGCGATGCAATTGTACTGTATCACACTGTACTGGAGTGCGCCAAACCCGGCAATCTGGCAAAAAGCCGGATGTGTGAAACTAGCCTTAAACGATGAAATGATGCTGTCAGGTGACAGCATCCGCTGCTTACCGGTAGGTCCTGGAGCCGATTGGACGTGTCCCGGGAGTCTGCAGAGACGTGAGTATAGTTTTTTTTTCTACTGCAAACTTTTTTTTCTACCTGCAAACCGAACAGATGATATTGGATCCTTATTGGACATCACGGGACCCTCGACCCAGGACTACGGCGGAGGGGGGGGGGGTGTTCTTTAGTTCCTCTCAACCATCCACAATCCTGGTCTTCTGTGTTCTTTCTTCTGTCTTCTTCAATCGATGCAGCTCTACTATATCAGAAAGAATGGGGAGCGGAAGAACGCTTCTGCTCCCCGTGCTCTCTAATCATTCAATGAGTGAGCAGAGACTGTGGTGGTTAACGGTGGCGTCACCGCTGCTACCATTGCCATAGTAACCTAATGAGCGGGTTACTATAGCAACGGTGATCTCCGATCACCTGATTCTCAGCGCTGCTATTCACTAGCTCCTGTATGAGCTGGTAAATAGCGGCGGTGGTAAACAGGGGGTTAACTCCTGCGTCTCCTGCAGGAACTGGTGAATAGCGGCGTCGGTAATCAGGTGATCAGAGATCCCCATTTCTATAATAACCCATTCGTTAGGTTACTATGATGATGGTGGCAGCGGTGATGTCACCGTTTACCCACCCGCAGTCTCTGCTCACTCATTGAGTGATTAAACAGTATGGGGAGCAGAAGCGTTCTTCCTCCCCCCGTGCTTTCTGACACACTAAATCTGCCCCTAGCTCAGCAGCACCTCTCCCTACACTAGTTGACTGTGGATCAGAGTGATGAGCACAGCTTAGGTCCGTTAGGTCTTATATAGAACTGATGACGCTGTGCAGCCAGCCAATCACTGTAATGCCACAACCAACATGGCTGTCGCATTACAGTGCGTGGCAGCCAATCCCTGTGTACCGCCCCTGTGCAAGCAGCTGGGCTGCTGCTGCTCGGATCCGGATCCGCGATGGCTCTAGGGGTCTCCGGACCCAGGGGTCGCGCGGCACTCGATTAAAAGAAGGGGGGGCCTATGTACAGGGGGTTTTGGAAAGTTTGTGATGCCACCCACGGAGCGTGGTAAACTGAGGGACCACCGCCGCCGTTAGGGAGCCTGGTGACGATGGTGTGGCAGCCTGATGTTTAACCCCTCCGTGGGTAGGGGGTTTGTGTCCCGAGAGGCCCGTTGATGGTTGGGATGGGAGTGGGGTGCCGTGGGGAATGGGAACATGGATCTTCCAATGTACTCACTCAGTCCTAGAATAATTACACCGACAGCTTGTAAACCAGAATTCTGAGCACCACTGAGGCCCGTGGGGAGCACGCCTGGATCTGTGCCCTTGGTGTTGCTGTTAGCCTGTGGCCCTGTACTTGGCACCTTCATCTCTGTTGGACCTGTTGGTATGAAACTCTCTGGGTCCCATACACCCGTATAGCTAACGGAGTGAGCTTGCTCTCAGGATTCACTCGTAGGATTTCTTTGGACTGTAGTGGGAAAGTCCTATCCCATCGGTGTGCTAGTACCCCGATCTTGGAATGGGTTGGGGATGACACTTGAATTCTTCACCCCCGTCGGGTTAATTACCGGAACGTGTGAAGCTACTTTCCGGCCTGGGGTCCACATACCCCGTTCGTGCCCTGGTCCCTGCCCGGTGATAGCTCAAGACGGCCGGCTGCCCTCCTCGGCAGTCAGTGCCCCTTGACACTGTTCCCTGCGACCGGGTTCCAGCTCCTACCGGGCCCAGACCAACTTCTGCCACCTAGTATACAGGAGCTCTCCTCCGTGGCCTCTCCTCACGAGAGCCACCTCACCTCCTCTCTCCACTGCTCAACTCTCAACTTGACTGTCACTGTCCTCACTTTCTCCTCACCATTCCCCCATGTGGGCGGCCCTATTCCCTTCAGGACCCCCAATGGTGTGTGTGGTAGGTAAAAGTGGGAAGTGTTCCTAGGGTTTTGATTGGTTAAGCTGTTAGCAACACCAAAGGACCAGGATCCGTAACCAAGGATGGTGGATACTGTGCAGAAGGGCAGATTGCACAATACCCTGTGACGACCTGATAGGCCAGGGCGTCACATTCCCCCTTGGTTAAACGTAGCTCGTCCACGAGCTACAGGACACCAGAGGTTTATTTTGTTTTGCTGAAACTGAAAAAGGAAAAATATAAATTAACACACTTTATTCAACGAGTCCATCCCACACAGGAGAGGTAATGCACTTATCGTTACTAAAATACTACTTTATTAAGAGTTCGTCACCCAACGGTGGGACACTACCGGTTTTTATGGTAACGGAGGCTCAACCTACTCCGTTGCAGCCCCTTCCTGCGAAGGTCCAGTTCCCACATCCCGGATCCCAATAACCCGCCACCCAAACAACCTGTTCCCCCTGGAAACCTAAAGTGAGTCTGTGACCGTGTTAAGGTCCCGAGTGTTGTAATTTTGATGACTCTGGCTGGGACAGGAGGTGCAACTATTATACAAGACACAAGTTTGTGCTGGTCACGCCAGTCCTGTGACCGTGGCCCATTTTTACCTAAGATATATATAAACTGAACGGAGTCCATGTACCGGTGTACACATTTTGACAATCTTTCTAGAGAATCTGGTGACTTTCACTCTTTTCATTAAAAACTGGTTGATTTACTAACATTCTTTATATGAAAAATAATAAACTGTGGAAAATAACAAACGAAAACACCGATACCTAACATTCTATGGCATCGCAACTGCTGGTATTGTAACATTTAACACTCTAGCAATAGATTGTCGGGTCCCGTAGCCATGCTTCTTTGCGACTACGTGCTACTGACGCCGACACATACCCTTCCTCAAACATCATATGCTTGGTTACCTCCAGGGCATACCAGCCCCACTTTCCGCAATGCCGGATGTAGGTAACCATCTCCTCAGGCTGAAGGTTACGCTCCGGGTTGCCCCACAGAAGGTGCTGCGCCACATTTCGTCGAGACACATGCACCCCTGCTGCGAGGCCTGCTTCGCGGATGAACCCCCATCCCTGCTCGGGGTCAAACCGCTCCACAAGGCCACGGCACCGCGGCCCTTTCACTTGGGAAGCAGCGCTCCTTATCTGCTCCTTTTCTTCTTGATCACGGGTGGCAAGCTCCCGTCGTCGCCGGTCTCAGGTTGCAATTTTGGATTGTAACTGGTATTGCTGTCGTTCCCAGTAGGGGGTCTCAGCATCCGGCCTCAGCTCCCTATCTGGTTCTGGCTTGATTTGAACTCTGGCCGCCCCAACAGCCGTCTAAATGCTGCGCGGCAGCGGCACGGGCAGATATCTTGGTTCCGCTCCCGCTAGTGTAGATAGATGAACCGACTGATCCGCAGCCAGGGTTGCAGGGCCCGGATGCTCCGCCTTTGAGGACGGGCCCGGTGAAGCGGCCGGGTCTGGTCTGGCCGGTGTCTGGGGGACCACTGTCGTGGCTGGAATGAGGGCCTTGCTCTGGATCTCTGCAGCTGGAGACTCTGGTAAACATGCTGAAGGTTCCGCTGCCGGGGTTGGTGGTGGCAGCTCGGCGTCCGCCGAGGACAGGGTAGTCGGCTGTGGAGCGCTCACCGCGAGCGGGGACGGTCCGGATCCCTCAGTCACTGGCCGGATTTGTGCAATCAACAGGGACTGTGTACTGCTTACCCTCTCTTCACATGAGATTTCAGTCTCACGGTCTTGCACCGCCACAGCAAGACTCCTCATCTCTTCCCTCCAGTGGTTCAGAATGAAGAGGAATTGCGTCTGCATCCTCCTCCACAGCTGCTCTGTTTCCTCCTCTATCCATGCCGTGGTCCCAGGGACAGCACGCTCCGGGGACCAGTCTCGCTTTTCCATCTTGCCACTGCATCTTCTAGGAATGTTGTGACAGAGTCCTGGCATCCCTGCTCCACTTCCGCTAGTAACACATTCTGGCCCGCCCCCTTGATCTTTTCGCAGCACTCTCTCGCTGACCGTGGCCCTCTGGGAACTTCTGGTTCCAGCCTCTTCAGGAAGACGAGGGGCGAGGCTTAATCTTCGTGCGTTTTCTCGAAGAAGACAAGGTTTTGGCACGGAAAATGGCGGAAAATGGCGGAATTGGCGGGAAACAGAATATTGACTTGCAGTCTTCGGCTTTCAGGCGCACGTCACTCAGGTAAGTGGGTCCTGCTCGTATCCTGTTCGTGACGCCAGGTTTTTCGAGGTGTACCACCCCCGTGCAAGCAGCCGGGCTGCTGCTGCTTGGATCCGGATCCGCGGTGGCTTGAGGGGTCGCGCGGCACTCGAATAAAAGAAGGGGGGGGGATATGTACAGGTTTTTTTTGGAAAGTTCGTGATGCCACCCATGATGCATGGTAATGTGAGGGACCACCGCTGCCGTTAGGGAGCCCGGTGATAATGGTGTGGCAGCCTGATGTTTACCCCCTTCTTGGGTAGGGTGTTTGTGTTCCGGGGGCCCGTTGATGATTGGGATGGGAGTTGGGTGCCGTGGGGAATGGAAACATGGATCTTCCAATGTACTCACTCAGTCCCAGAATGCTTACACCGACAGCTTGTAAACCAGAATTCTGAGCACTACTGCAGCCCGCGGGGAGCACGCCTGGATCCGTGCCCTTGGTGTTGCTGTTAGCCTGTGGCCCTGTCCTTGGCACCTTCATCTCTGTTGGACCTGTTGGTATGAAACTCTCCGGCTCCTGCTCACCTGTATGGCTAATGGAGTGAGCTTGCTCTCAGGGTTCACGCATAGTATTTCTTTGGACTGTAGTGGGAAAGTCCTATCCCATCGGTGCACTAGTACCCCGATTTTGGAGCGGGTTGGGGATGACACTTGAAGTCTTCACCCCCGTTGGGTAAATTACCGGAACCCGTGAAGCTACTTTTCAGCCTGGAGTTCTCATACCCCGTCGTGCCCTGGCCCCTGCCAGGTAATAACTCAAGGCCGTCGGCTGCCCTCCTCGGCAGTCTGTGCCCCTTGACACTGTCCCCTGCGACCGGGTTCCAGCTCCTACCGGGCCCAGACCAACGTCTGCCATCTAGTATACAGGAGCTCTCCTCCGTGGCCTCTCCTCACGAGAGCCACCTCACCTCCTCTCTCCACTGCTCAACTCTCAACTCGACTGTCACTGTCCTCACTTTCTCCTCACCATTCCCCCAGGTGGGCGGCCCTATTCCCTTCAGGCCGCCCAATGGTGTATCTGGAAGATAAAAGTGGGAAGTGTTCCTAGGGTTTTGATTGGTGTTGCTAACAGCTTAGCCAAAGGACCAGGATCCGTAACCAAGGAGGGTGGATACCGTGCAGAAGGGCAGATTGCACAATACTCTGTGACGACCTGATAGGCCAGGGCGTCACACCTGCATGTGGGCTCACTCTGTAATGAGCGCCAACTTGCAGGGGAGCCGAGCATGTGCCCGAGCATCTCGCCGGTACTAGGCGCTCACCGAGTACCTCGAGTACTGAGATGGTCGGGCGAGCACCGAGTACTGGCAAGCATGTTAGCCCATACCTACTGCTTACTAAAATCATGACTAATAGGCTGCAGTCCATGCTTACTGATATTCTTATCCATCTCAAACAGGTTTTTTTCATGGCCGGTCTATTACCTTTAATTTAGGACAGCACTGGCTGCCATCACACACAGTTATCAGGCTGGGCCAAGCAAAATATACTGGTCAGCCTTGACGCTGATAAAGCTTTTGATCGAGTATCATGGTCTCACATTATACGAACTCTTTTTTTAGTATAGATTGTTTGGTTTTACCTTCTCCAACTTTGTGCAGACAACTTATCATACTCCCCAAACCTCATTTTGGCTCAATAGCGTAAAATCAACTCCCTTTCCCATTCTGAGAGGCACAAGACAAGGCTGTCCCCTATTACCCTTACTATTCAGCATTGCCCTGGACCCCCTGCTGAGATACTTGGAAATGATCCCTTCCTTTCGGGGCATTGATTTCAGCCAAATCACACTTGAAACATTAGCGTTTGCGGATGATATTTTATTCATGCTAGCCAACCTTAAGGAGTCTATTCCTTCTATAATGGATGCCTTCAGTGAGTTTGGTGCAGTCTCGGGGTTTTGTATAAATTTCACTAAATCTCACGCTTTGGCAATTTTTAAAACTGCTCAAAAATGGTGACCGTTTCCCTTTCAGTGGAAAGGAGATTCCCTGCCTTATCTTCTTTATTTTTCTTAATTTTTGAAATATAGCGCTAACATATTCCACAGCGCTTTACATACATCAGGAACACTGTCCCCATTGGGGCTCACAATCTAAATTCCCTATCTGTATGTCTTTGGCGTGTGGGAGGAAACCGGAGTACCCGGAGAAAACCCACGCAAACACAGGGAGAACATACAAACTCGTTACAGATGGTGTCCTTAGTGGGATTCGAACACAGGACCCCAGCGCTGCAAGGCTGCAGTGATAACCACTGAGCCACCGTGCCACCCAGGAGTACACCTGCCCTCAAATCCCCATAATAACTATAAATTGAATGTTTGCCCTCTTATCTCCTCAGTTTTTCAGGAAATTCAATCCTTGAAATCCCGTAAACTGTCCTTTGCAGGTAAGTACCATCTTATTAAAATGATTTCTTTCCCCAAACTTCTTTTTCCTTTGCAAACATTGCCGGTTTTGCGCTATAAGGCTGATGAACACCTTCTAACGAAGGTCTTCCGTCAATTTATTTGGGGTTCAGAATGGGTTTCCAGAGTTTGCATTTTTATGCTGCAACAAACAAAATCTTTTGGTGGCCTTAATTTACCAAATGTACACCTTTGCGGTATAGCGGCCCTCTTTCGACACTCACTGGATTGGATCAGATCTTCCATCCACTTCATTAAGACTCCAATAGATGAGGCTATGTGTGGACCTTTTAGTCTCCCGGCTTTGTCCATTTACGACCAGTTAATGTTCCCATAGCGGTTAATTGAACCCCTTATTATGGTCACTTGTTTTGGGTTGGCGCCTGACAAGACGACTTAGTGGACTTGACCCTCACACCTCAGTTCTTCTTTCTTTCTGGGGTAATCGTTTAGTCTGTGATCTGTTGTCAGATAAACAACGTCCTCTTACTTCAGATGACATTGCTCTCAAGCATCCAGTGCTGGTGGGCAACAACTTTACTTATGACCAGATCAGGCATTATGTAGATTCGGTGTTACGGGCTATCCCAGAAGACATTAGAGAGCACACTTTAAATTTAATCTCCATTAGATCCCACCTAGGGTCTTACTCCCTGAGTTTTTCTTAAGCCTTCTATCCAATGGTTGGAATCTTCGCCAGACCTGGGGAAATGGGTGTCTCAGCTAACTGACTGTCTGGTAAAGGTTCTCTTGGAAGCCACGTTACGTATTATATCCATGTTACCATACAATAGTTACAAAACCATGGCGTTCATGATTTTTCATAGAGCATATATTTCCCCGGCTACTAAATCTAAAATGTCCCCATCTGGTTTCCATACCTGCCCTAAATGCATGCTCTCGCCGGCAGACATTTTTCACTGCCTATGGGGTTGCCCGAAGATACAGGAGGTCTGGCATGCTCTCCCACAACACCTTACTAATACCTTTAAATCTTTCCATTTCTTTGTCTCCTGAGTGAGCCATCTTCAATATTCTTCCACAGGACCAGTTGGATAAGCTTCCTGCCCATCAGCACCGCACTTTATTCATTTGGGTGGCAGCCACTTGCATAAGTATCCTACACCTCTGGGTGCAGGACGCAGTCCCTACTCTTAGTTTGATTAGTACGAAGGTGGCCTACCTCTTTAAAATGTACTGGATAGAGTCCTCACTCAACAAGAAAAACTCACTAAACGCTTCTTTCTTACTTGGACTTCATTTATTAACACCCAACCACTGTCGACGCGCCAAGCGGTATATGATTGTTTCCAGTTTACGGATTGGTATATGAGGGAGCTAATTACTGGCAGAGTACCTGTTAGGCTTGTGTAATGTAAGGTTTTGTCTTAAGGGTTCTTTTTTTCTTTGTGCGTGCCCAAGGGGCGGGTGTTTTGGGAGGCTCTCCCAGTTTTGTTGATTTAAAAAATTTACCGTTTAATCTCTTTTTGGATTGTCTTATTATTGACATACTGTATTTTCCTTTGTCTCTGTTTTTATTGTATTCCAGATATGTATTTTTATTTTGTTTCTTTTCAATAAAAAAGATTTAAAAAAAATAAATCATATAAAAAAAAGTAAAACAGAAATTGCATATGAGGGACCTAGCATACATAAGCAAGAATATACAGTGCCTACAAGTAGTATTCAACCCCCTGCAGATTTAGCTGGTTTACACATTCGGAATTAACTTGGCATTGTGACATTTGGACTGTAGAGCAGCCTGGAAGTGTGAAATGTACTGCAGCAAAAAAGAATGTTATTTCTTTTTTTTTTTTTTTAAATTGTGAAAAGTTTATTCAGAGGGTCATTTATTATTCAACCCCTCAAACCACCAGAATTCTGTTTGGTTCCCCTAAAGTATGAAGAAGTATTTCAGGCACAAAGAACAATGAGCTTCACATGCTTGGATTAATTATCTCTTTTTCCAGCCTTTTCTGACTAATTAAGACCCTCCCCAAACTTGTGAACAGCACTCATACTTGGTCAACATGGGAAAGACAAAGGAGCATTCCAAGGCCATCAGAGACAAGATCGTGGAGGGTCACAAGGCTGGCAAGGGGTACAAAAGCCTTTCCAAGGAGTTGGGCCTACCTGTCTCCACTGTTGGGAGCATCATCCAGAAGTGGAAGGCTTATGGAACTACTGTTAGCCTTCCACGGCCTGGACAGCCTTTGAAAGTTTCCACCCGTGCCGAGGCCAGGCTTGTCCAAAGAGTCAAGGCTAACCCAAGGACAACAAGGAAAGAGCTCCGGGAAGATCTCATGGCAGTGGGGACATTGGTTTCAGTCAATACCATAAGTAACGTACTCCACCGCAATGGTCTCCGTTCCAGACGAGCCCGTAAGGTACCTTTACTTTCAAAGCGTCATGTCAAGGCTCGTCTACAGTTTGCTCATGATCACTTGGAGGACTCTGAGACAGACTGGTTCAAGGTTCTCTGGTCTGATGAGACCAAGATCGAGATCTTTGGTGCCAACCACACACGTGACGTTTGGAGACTGGATGGCACTGCATATGACCCCAAGAATACCATCCCTATAGTCAAGCATGGTGGTGGCAGCATCATGCTGTGGGGCTGTTTCTCAGCCAAGGGGCCTGGCCATGTGGTCCGCATCCATGGGAAGATGGATAGCACGGCCTACCTGGAGATTTTGGCCAAGAACCTGCGCTCCTCCATCAAGGATCTTAAGATGGGTCGTCATTTCATCTTCCAACAAGACAACGACCCAAAGCACACAGCCAAGAAAACCAAAGCCTGGTTCAAGAGGGAAAAAATCAAGGTGTTGCAGTGGCCTAGTCAGTCTCCTGACCTTAACCCAATTGAAAACTTGTGGAAGGAGCTCAAGATTAAAGTCCACATGAGACACCCAAAGAACCTAGATAACTTGGAGAAGATCTGCATGGAGGAGTGGGCCAAGATAACTCCAGAGACCTGTGCCGGCCTGATAAGGTCTTATAAAAGACGATTATTAGCTGTAATTGCAAACAAGGGTTATTCCACAAAATATTAAACCTAGGGGTTGAATAATAATTGACCCACACTTTTATGTTGAAAATTTATTAAAATTTAACTGAGCAACATAACTTGTTGGTTTGTAAGATTTATGCATCTGTTAATAAATCCTGCTCTTGTTTGAAGTTTTCAGGCTCTAACTTATTTGCATCTTATCAAACCTACTAAATCTGCAGGGGGTTGAAGACTACTTGTAGGCACTGTATGTACTGTATATACACTAAGGTAAGTGTACATCAAATATATAAATATGCTGCAATTGCACAAAAGGTATGTAAAAATTAATACCATACACTTGGCCAAAATTGTGAGGTTGAATATGTATATAAATTCAATGAACACAGAATAAATATTAATTAGGTGCAATCCACATATACAGTCAGGGCCAGAAATATTTGGACAGTGACACAAGTTTTGTTATTTGAGCTGTTTACAAAAACATGTTCAGAAATACAATTATATATATAATATGGGCTGAAAGTGCACACTCCCAGCTGCAATATGAGAGTTTTCACATCCAAATCGGAGAAAGGGTTTCGGAATCATAGCTCTGTAATGCATAGCCTCTTCTTTTTGAAGGGACCAAAAGTAATTGGACAAGGGACTCTAAGGGCTGCAATTAACTCTGAAGGTGTCTCCCTCGTTAACCTGTAATCAATGAAGTAGTTAAAAGGTCTGGGGTTGATTACAGGTGTGTGGTTTTGCATTTGGAAGCTGTTGCTGTGACCAGACAACATGCGGTCTAAGGAACTCTCAATTGAGGTGAAGCAGAACATCCTGAGGATGAAAAAAAAGAAAAAATCCATCAGAGAGATAGCAGACATGCTTGGAGTAGCAAAATCAACAGTCGGGTACAGTCTGAGAAAAAAAGAATTGACTGGTGAGCTTGGGAACTCAAAAAGGCCTGGGCGTCCACGGATGACAACAGTGGTGGATGATCGCCGCATACTTTTTTGGTGAAGAAGAACCCGTTCACAACATCAACTGAAGTCCAGAACACTCTCAGTGAAGTAGGTGTATCTGTCTCTAAGTCAACAGTAAAGAGAAGACTCCATGAAAGTATATACAAAGGGTTCACATCTAGATGCAAACCATCAATTCCAAAAATAGACAGGCCAGAGTTAAATTTGCTGAAAAACACCTCATGAAGCCAGCTCAGTTCTGGAAAAGTATTCTATGGACAGATGAGACAAAGATCAACCTGTACCAGAATGATGGGAAGAAAAAAGTTTGGAGAAGAAAGGGAACGGCACATGATCCAAGGCACACCACATCCTCTGTAAAACATGGTGGAGGCAACGTGATGGCATGGGCATGCATGGCTTTCAATGGCACTGGGTCACTTGTGTTTATTGATGACATAACAGCAGACAAGAGTAGCCGGATGAATTCTGAAGTGTACCGGGATATACTTTCAGCCCAGATTCAGCCAAATGCCGCAAAGTTGATCGGACGGCGCTTCATAGTACAGATGGACAATAACCCCAAGCATACAGCCAAAGCTACCCAGGAGTTCATGAGTGCAAAAAAGTGGACCATTCTGCAATGGCCAAGTCAATCACCAGATCTTAACCCAATTGAGCATGCATTTCACTTGCTCAAATCCAGACTTAGGGTACCTTCACACTTAGCGATGCAGCAGCGATCCGACCAGCGATCTGACCTGGTCAGGATCGCTGCTGCATCGCTACATGGTCGCTGGTGAGCTGTCAAACAGGCAGATCTCACCAGCGACCAGTGAACAGTCCCCAGCCAGCAGCGACGTGCAAGCGACGCTGCGCTTGCACGGAGCTGCCGTCTGGAAGCTGCGGAGACTGGTAACTAAGGTAAACATCGGGTATGGTTACCCGATGTTTACATTAGTTACCAGCGCACAGCTGTGTGTGCAGGGAGCAGGGAGCCGCGCACACTGAGCGCTGGCTCCTTGCTCTCCTACCATAGCTACAGTACACATCGGGTTAATTAACCCGATGTGTAATGCAGCTACATGTGCAGAGAGCAGGGAGCCGCGCACACTGCTTAGCGCTGGCTCCTTGCTCTCCTAGCTGCTGTACACATCGGGTTAATTAACCCGATGTGTACAGCAGCTACATGTGCAGAGAGCCGGAGCCGGCAGCACAGGCAGCGTGAGAGCTGCAGAGGCTGGTAACTAAGGTAAATATCGGGTAACCACCTTGGTTACCCGATGTTTATCTTGGATACAGCTTACCTCAGCTGTCAGACGCCGGCTCCTGCTCCCTGCTCGCTTCATTTGTCGCTCTCTTGCTGTCACACACAGCGATCTGTGTGTCACAGCAGGAGAGCGGCTTTGAAGAAAACGAACCAGGGCTGTGTGTAACGAGCAGCGATCTCGCAGCAGGGGCCAGATCGCTGCTCAGTGTCACACACAGCGAGATCGCTAATGAGGTCACTGCTGCGTCACAAAAAGCGTGACTCAGCAGCGATCTCGGCAGCGAGCTCGCTGTGTGTGAAGCACCCCTTAAGACGGAAAGACCCACAAACAAGCAAGACCTGAAGGCTGCAGCTGTAAAGGCCTGGCAAAGCATTAAGAAGGAGGAAACCCAGCGTTTGGTGATGTCCATGGGTTCCAGACTTAAGGCAGTGATTGCCTCCAAAGGATTCGCAACAAAATATTGAAAATAAAAATATTTTGTTTGGGTTTGGTTTATTTGTCCAATTACTTTTGACCTCCTAAAATGTGGAGTGTTTGTAAAGAAATGTGTACAATTCCTACAATTTCTATCAGAAATTTTTGTTCAAACCTTCAAATTAAACGTTACAATCTGCACTTGAATTCTGTTGTAGAGGTTTAATTTCAAATCCAATGTGGTGGCATGCAGAGCCCAACTCGCGAAAATTGTGTCACTGTCCAAATAATTCTGGACCTAACTGTATAAATCACATATTGAGATAGTTAATAGAATTATGTACCACTGTGGTCAGCTTTCAGGTAAGTATACAACAAATAAATAAATATGCTGTAATTGCACAAAAGGTGTGTAAAAAATAATTCAAAGAGAAGGAGCCAGCACGATTTTTATACTTTATTTGTTGATAAATTAGAGATTTTTGGCAAAACATTGCAATATTTGAGCAACCCCGCCAACGTCACGGCAAATCCCATGGGGCAGTCCCTCACTAAATATTATATTTTGTTTGGGGTGCCATATGGCCTCACACATCAAATGCAGAACTGCTTGAGGCAGCACTTACCTGGTGCTTTTCATTCCCGTACCTGAGTCACAGCTGTGGGCGGGAATTTATCAACAAATACAGTATAGAAATCGTGCTGGCTCCTTCTCTTTGAATATTTTTGGCAGGTGGTTAGCCTCTACCAGGCCGTGCACCCTTTTTTGGTTGTTCTATCTGTAAACTGGTTTAGCTATTGGTGACTGTTCACACACAGCCACCGGCCCTGTCCACAGGCTTTGTAATCTTAGCAGCACTTGCCTGGGCCTGTCCCGCCCACAGCTGTGACTCTGTCACAGGTACGGGAATGAAAAGCACCAGGTAAGTGCTGCCTCAAGCAGTTCTGCATTTGATGTGTGAGGCCATATGGCACCCCAAACAAAATATAATATTTAGTGTAGGACTGCCCCATGGTATTTGCCGTGACGTTGGCGGGGTGGCTCAAAATATTGCAATGTTTTGCCAAAAATCTCTAATTTATCAACAAATACAGTATAGAAATCGTGCTGGCTCCTTCTCTTTGTAAAAAATAATACCATACACTTGACCAAAATTGTGAGGTAGATAATGTGTATAAATTCAATGAACATAGAATAAATATTAATAAGGTGCAATCCACATATATAAATAGTATATTGAGGTAGTTATTAGCATAGTGTGCCACTGTGGTTAGGTTTCTAGTAAAAACACACTAAGTGCTATTATATATAAGATGACCACTAGATGACATTAAAGTGCAATCTGAGAGAAAATGGAATCAAAACGGCATAGGCCATATAATGTAATGCTAATACTTATTGCAAATGTGACGCCCTGGGCAAGCCAGGGGTCACAGGTCACAACACCACACGCACCCCACATTCCCTGCAGGTACACACTAGGTCAAAACACAAATCCTTGTTGCCTTCCTCCAGGGGCTGGTGTCCACACCAGGGGGTGGGCCAGGCGGTTGGCTCCACCCACCAAGGAGTTCACAGCCCTGGAGGCGGGAGGAACCGGGCAGTTGAGTTTAGAAGGAGATAGAGTTTGGACAGGAAGAAGAACAGTTAGGGAAGTAAAGGAGTGAAGAGTGCAGTTTAGGAGGAAGAGAGAAGTGGAAGTTAAAAGTGAGAGGAAGTGGTAGAGGAGCTAAAGGAAAAGCAACAGAGAAAGTGACAGAAAGAAGCCTGAAGTTGGTCCGGGTGTGTGCCCCGGACTGAGACAGCAAGGTTGGCAGACGGCGGTGACCGTCTGCAGGTGAGACTGATTGGAGGTTGCCGAAAGGACCGTGGACGGGTGGTGACCCGGTGGTACCGGAGCGGTATACGAAGATTAGTCAGCACCAGGGCAGGGGCCTTTCGGATCCCGGCAAGGCTAGGAGTCGCCGAATTTGCCAAATCCGTCAGTGAAGGGGACGACTGTCTCCCAACAACCAAGTCCCGTTTGAAGGCAACAGTCCGACCGTTAAGGGGAGACACCGCCACCGCCAAGGCACCAGTTTCCCAGGGCCAGCGCCTGCGGGCAAGAGTGGAGCTCCTCCGGCTCATATCTAAGCTGGGGAGCGGGTTACCGGTGGGAACCCATCGCTACCAAACAACAACACATAGGTTTAGGGAAGAGACCGTCACCGTCAACTGCAGGGGATATCAGCAGCGCAACCGTCTCAGGGACCCGTCCAACCAGCCGTTTGTTTACCGAGAACTGTGTCGTGTTTACTGGCTGAGTGAGTACCTCCGTGCCGTGCGGCACAGCGCTGCCCCTGCACCTCCACAGGCCCCATACCCGCCTGTCCACCATCCAACCCCATCTCTGGGCCCCGGGATCACCAACCCCTACCCACGGAGGGGCAACACAACAACTGGCTGCTCCATACCATCACTCCCGGGATCCCCAGCCAGAGCAGCAGTGGTGTCACCTAATCACCACAACCGTGGGTGGCGTCACGGACAATAAACTATCCCAAAACACCAATTCCCCTTTTCACTCACGGGCGAGGAGCGCCGCTCGAGTCCCCGGGATCCGGCCCATCGCTTGAGCCACCGAGCAGCGGCAGGCCACAGCAGCCGCGGCAGCCGGACCCGAGCAGCAGAGGGAGAGCGCGGCGTCCCCTCCTCCGCCCGCGACACAAATATTTGTGGCCAAAAATGAAAGATCACCAAAAATCCTCATGATTGCGGCTTACAATGTGGCTGGCGTTTTTTTTTTTGTTTGTTTTTTTTTTCATATTATTCTTTTATACTTTTTTATACATGTATATTGTTGACTTTAAAGCTTCATACTATTGATTTGATTCACAAAGGAAATAACTTGAATTTTGAACTCATGTATGTATGACACAGTATTTCTGTTTCAGATAGGTGTAATGCAGGATGATCGGACGAGACCCACTGCACACTAGCAAGCATAGTGTGTCAGTCGCACTTCGCACTAGCCGTCGCACACCCTTAAGGGCTGGGGATATTCTTCACCCGCCTGTGGGTCCTGGCAAGAGGGGATTTTAACAGAGCCCTTCCCAGGCAGTAAACAGCGTGGCTGCTGGCTACCGGGCACACAGCAGCAGGTAGGTCAATTGCACCAAGAAAATAACTAGGGAAATAGATGCAAACTTCCAGGTCACTGCTATAATATCACTGCCTCTGGAGTGATTATCACCTGATCCTGCACGGAGAATCCCAGTCACGGATTCCAGAATCCAAATAAAATAGAAAAAAGTCCAGCGGATCACAGGCTATCCATGAATAAGACCTTATGACTATTTTCTATCTATCTCTCGAAACGCGTTGTATGAATTAATTTATATTTTCCTGTTTCTGTGGATACCACATACAATTTGGAAATTTAAATTGCAAGGATAAAGATGTAAGTTTTTATTTTTACCGTGCCTGTGATCCGCTGGACTTTTTTCTATTTCACTAAGAAAATAACTAAACGGAATGGAAACCAAAGACCATGCTGATAGACTGTGAGTGCTCGCGGGCAGGGTCCTTTCTCCTCCTGTACTAGTCTGTTTTTGTAATGTTCATGATTGTTGTACTTGTTTTTTATGTATAACCCTTTTCACTTGTAAAGCACCATGGAATGGCGATATAATATTAAATAATAATAATAATAATAATACTACAGCAGCAGTAGTTAAAGTGGGAGCTGAACCCAGCTATAAACAAAAATAAAGCTGAAACTTACAGTAAGAGATGCAAGAGGAAAACCTTAGAGAACCAGCACAAGTGAAACCAGCCAAACCACCCCACACAACTGAATTAATCAGCAACTAAGGAAGGCAAATTGCAGGTTTAAATCTACTTCCTTGAACTCATGTGACTCGCTAAGGCAATGCCCATTCCCTACCCTCTGTCCACAGAACAATGGAAGGTAGAGGATCCGCTGGCAACAGCTTACACCAGAGGACCCCGCGTCCTGGGGCCCCTGAATGACACCATTGTTGGAAGCAGCGGCGTCCTGCCTCCCAGCACCCCCCGGGATATGAAGTGCCTCACTCTCGACGGTAACACGTGGTGAGGAGCGAGAGCACGCGTAGGAGAGCAAAGTAGCCACTCAGGTGCAGATTCACTAGACCTGATAATAGGTAGTTCATATTTATTTATATTTGACTGCACATTTATATGTTTTTTTTTGTATACATATGTGGCGCCCCTGAGGCTCAGTCGCCACATGGTATTGCATCCCTTTTAAGATGTAGCATTTATTCCAGGTAAGAGGGGGTTAATACCTGGTGTTTGTTTCACTTACACAATCCCCAGCCCATGAGTCAGCTAGTTATACAACACAGGAAGCCAGACAGCCTGGGTAATTCCTTGTTACCAGGGCAACCACCAATTAGTCATCCCAAGGGTGGGGGCTGCCTGAGTAGACGCAGTTTCTAGTCAGAAAGGTCTGAGACGCTGAACAACACGGTCCTTAGAAGGAGTGCTTCAGAGCACTTCTAGGTTGAACTGGCCAGACTGGAAAAGGGCGAGAGGCAACCAGTGGAGCTAGTGAGATGGAGGAGAACTTGGTAGCTGGAGGTCGAGCCTAACCGTTCCCACAGTGCCAGCGCAGTCAGGGTGCAGAGCCCTGGGGTGGAACATATTCCATGTTGGACCACCAGAATAGGGGTTGGGGATTTTAAGTCCCATCGCACACCACCCATTTTCCCGGAGCACAGTGACACATAGGGTTCGGGGTCACGATCATGGTCGGGCCCCACGGCGAGGATCCGTGCCACCTGCATACGGCAAGGGACACTTTACAAGATCATCGGGGTCCCCAAGTCGCTTCGGCGCTCCCATGGACTACTGCCCTCATCATCCTCCCCGGAGCCCACTCCACCTGTGGGGAGCGATACTATCCCTGGCTGCTACTACCATCCGCTCCAGAGGACAGCGACAGCAGCAGCGGCTAAATTCCTGGCTGCATACCACAGATGGTGACACGACATTCATTTTACTACTACCCCCATCATCTTCCCTCCTTATTGGTGTACACCTCGGGACACGAAGCCGGGCAGGCCACCACGACATCCCAGAGCATCACACCAGCCCGGTGATGATTAACCCAGGTACGAGACACCCCGTGCCTGACACCCCCTGCCCCCTTGGTGCTACATATATATTAGTCTTTCACACTTAATTATAATTCACAACAAATTCTGTACACTGTTATTGTTTATTTATTTTTAGTTTTTTATTTATTTCATTTAATTTTTATTTGTCATCAGATTCACCCATTCACTAGTTTGTTTATCTTCTATTTATATTACTAATACACTATACACATATTACATACATTTTGCCATCACATACATTAGTATTGTATATTGTAACCTGGGTGTGTCGGTGTGCGCTTGTCCAGCATGAATATGCCTTAGGTCTCCACAG
Organism: Anomaloglossus baeobatrachus; assembly: GCF_048569485.1. Taxonomy (NCBI): domain Eukaryota; kingdom Metazoa; phylum Chordata; class Amphibia; order Anura; family Aromobatidae; genus Anomaloglossus; species Anomaloglossus baeobatrachus. The sequence goes on from NC_134354.1 coordinate 498,122,666, forward strand.
CACGCATACTGACAAGCAGAGTGTGCAATCACTTCCTGGTAGGTGATGGCACCCTGTATTCCACCGCCTTGTAGAATGAGATCTCCTTTCCATTCCAGAGGCAGGATCTATGGTCGTCACAAGCGCCATACCCCCAGCATCCTACATGTCATCGCCACCAACGATCTTCATTGGCCAGGGCTCCTTACCTAAACTCCGTGGATTCTCCACCCTGACACTCCTCCCGAAGAAGCAGGGTGAAACACGCGTCAGGTTGGAGGGACCCACAGCATCTTTATACGCATCTGAGGTAATTACTAAGGTTTTTGGTGATCTTTCAGTTTTGACCACAAACACTTGCAGTAGTATTAGGCTATGTGTACACTCTGTGTATTTTTACGTGTTTTACAGCGTTTTCCGGGTGCAGTTTTGGTATCAAAACTGCATGCATTTCCTTACGCAGCAAAGTCTATGAGATTTCATTTTTGCTGTGCACAAGTTGCAGGTTTTTTTGGCTGCATCTTTGTGCTGACCACAGAGATGCAGCATGTCAATTCTTTTTGCGTTTTGTCCCTGCGTTTCGGAGGAATGGCAGATTAATCCCCCGCTAACTTGTGGTTCACGGGGGATTGATCCCTAGTATCTGGCCAGATGCTGGTCTATTGGGACCAGAATCCGGCACAAAGGGGTAGGAGCAAGCGATTCATACTTATCGAGTCACCGGGGTGGCTGTCACACTGCTCCAATGGCCTCTTATTCTTCTTCCCAAGCCACTCATTTGGCTCATACATATTCACTGCTTCCCCCACCCACTGATTGCTTCCAATCACAGACGTTGGTGGTAGGTCTATATTGTACAGTAAAATAAATAAATAATTTAAAAAATTGGTGTAGGATCCCCTATATTATGATACTAGTACAGATAAAGCCTGACAGCTGGGAGCTGGTATTCTCAGGTTGAGGATACCCATGGTTATTGAGCTCCCCCAGCCTAAAATATCATCCTGCAGCCCCCGGAATTGGCGCATCCATTAGATGTGACAGTCCCGGCACTTTACCTGGCTATTTCCGATTGCCCTGGTACATTGGCAATCGTGGTAATCAGGGAGTTAATCGCAGTCCACAGCATCCACTAAGTCCTGGATTAGTAATGGGAGGCGTCTATGAGACACCCCATCACTAATCTGTAAGTGACAGTAAATAAACACAAACACAGAAAAAATCTTTTATTAGAAATAAAAGACAAAATAGCACCCTCTTTCACCCCTTTATTAACCCCAAAAATGCTTCTGCAGTCACAGACGTAATCCCCAGGAGGTCCCACGAAGCTTCCACCACTGCTACATCTGAAGCTCACAGCGAGTGCCATAGAACATTGCTGCACACTGTGAGGTTCAGGCAGCGACTGAGCTGCGATCAGCGGTGACATCACTCAGGATAGTCGCGGCCACAGCTGGAGTCCTCCACCTGTGACTGCAAATCACCTGAGTGACATCACCGCTGATCATGGCTCAGTCGCTTTCTGAACCTTACATGTTTTATGGCGCTCGCTGTGAGCTTCAGATTAAGCAGTGCTGAAAGCATCATGGGACCTCGTGTGAATGACGTCGGACCTGCAAGGGTACTTTTGAGGTTAATAAAGTGGTGAAAGAAGGTGCTTTTTGTCTTGTATTTCAAATAAAGGATTTTTTGGGTGTTTGTATTTATTTACTTTCACTTACAGTTTAGTGATGGGTGCGTCTCATAAGCGCCTTTCATTACTAATCTAGGGCTTAATGGCAGCTGTGGGCTGCCAATAACTATTTATTACCCCAATTGCCACCGCACCAGGGCAACCAGGAAAGCAAGGTCCAGTGCCAGAATTGGCGCCTATAATGCATGCGCCACTTCTGGGGCTGCTGGGGCTGCTATTTTTAGGCTGGAAAGGGTCAATTAACCATGACCCTTCCCACCCTAATAATATAAACCCCAAGTTGTCTGCTGTACCTTGGTTGGTTTTAGAAAAATGGAGGGGACCCCACGTCATTTTTTTAAATCAACAATTTTTTAAAAAAGCTTGGGATCCCCTCTATTTTTCATAACCAGTCAAGGTACAGCAGACAGCTGAGGGTTGCAGCCCACGTTATTTTTTTTACCAAAAAATAATTAATAAAAACAGCTGGCCAAGCTAGCTATCACTTTATTTATCAAGTTATTCTGTTGTTTCTTTCTATCTATTCTTTATTATTATCTATTCTATATGTTCTTTCTATCTATTCTTTATATCTATCAATAGATTTGATTTAAAAAATGCATTGGGCAAAAACGCGGTAAAAACGTGGAAAAAACCATGGCAAAACGCATGTTTTTTTTATATGTTTTTGCTGCGTGTGCGTTTTTTGGGGGCAAAAACATGCACATAGCCTATGGTGCTTTGATTTCATTTTCTCTCAGATTGCACTTTAATGCCATCTAGTGGTCATCTTTATATATTACAGCATTTATTAGGGTGTTTTTTACCTACCACATTGGCACACTATGCTAATAACTACATCAATATACTATTTATATATGTGGATTGCAGCTTATTAATATTTATTCTATATTCATTGAATTCATACACATTATCTACCTCACAATTTTGACCAAGTGTATGGTATTATTTTTTACTTACTTTTTGTACAATTACACCATATTTATATATTTATTGTATACTTACCTGAAATCTGACCACAGTGGTTCACAACGCTATTAAGTATCTCAATATACAATTTATATATGTGGATTGCAGTTTATTCATATTTATTCTACATTCATTGAATTTATACACATTATCTACCTCACAATTTTGGCCAAGTGTATGGTATTCATTTTTACATACTTTTCGTGCAATTGCGGCATATTTATATATTTTTTCTATACTTACCTTAGCGTATATATACATATGCTAGATGGTGGCCTGATTCTAACGCATCGGGTATTCTAGATATGTGCCCCCATCGTGGTATAGGCAGGATCCTTGTGTATGCAGCACCCTGGTCTGTGTCCCATCCGGGTATAGTCTCCATCCTTGTATGGCCCCCATCCTGGTATGTGGGTTGATGCTGATATGTGGCCCCATGCTGGTATGTGCCCCCATCGTGGTGCAGCCACCATCCTGACATGTGCCCCCATCCTGGTCTGTGTTGCGCAATCTGGTGTAGGCAGCCTCCCGGTATAGGCGCCATCCAGAATGTTTCCTAAGGTGTCCCTTGTACCTGTCCGCCGGCTGCTCGCTCCTGTGCGGCGTCCGCTCTGCTTTTCCACTGTGGCCGGCGGTGAGTTGCAGGCTGTGGCGTTGGGAGGTGTTGGTTGGCCTGGTATGTGGGCTGATGCTGTGATGTGGCCCCATGCTGGTATGTGCCCCCATCGTGGTGTAGCCACCATCCTGACATGTGCCCCCATCGTGGTATAAGTAAGATCCTTGTGTATGTGGCATCCTGGTCTGTCTCCCATCCAGGTATAGTCTCCATCCTTGTATGGACCCCATCCTGGTATGTGGGTTGATGCTGGTATGTGGCCCCATGCTGGTATGTGCCCCCATCGTTGTATAGGCAGGTTCCTTGTGTATGCAGCATCCTGGTCTGTGTCCTATCCTAGTATAGTCTCCATCCTTGTATGGCCCCCATCCTGGTATGTGGGTGTCTGTGTTTGATATGTGCCTGTGATCGGTGTTTCATATGAGCGGGGTTGTTTGTGTGTGTGTGTGTGTGTGTGCGGCGGTGTGTGTGCGTGGTGGTTTGTGTGTGTGTTTGTGTTGGGCTGTGTGGAAGTCGTGGTGTGTGTGTGGCTTCATTTTCCGCTGGCCATGAATACTAATGATTGGCTCATGAGCACTCCGGGATGCAGCTCTCCCACTAACCACCCATGAATGTAGGGGAAGCACATGGCTACTTAAATATTAACACTGCAGTGAATGTTAAGTAGCCGCTCATGAATAATAATGAGCGGCTCATGAATAGTAATGAGTGGCTCCTTAACATTCACACCAGTGCTAATCTTTAAGTAGCCATGTGCTACCCCTGCATTTATCGTCGGTTAGTGGGAGAGCTGCGTCCCGGAGTGCTGGGTTCCTAGTGTGCCGCAGCTGCGTCTCTTCCTGTCCCCGTCCCTCTATATGTCTCTGTGGCGTGGGGAAGTCCTGCGATGCCGCAGCTGCATCTCCTCCGGTCCCCGTCCCTCTGTTTGTCTCTGTGGCGCGGGGAAACCCTGCGAGGCCGCAGCTGCGTCTCCTCCGGTCCCCATCCCTCTGTGTCTCTGTGGCGTAGTTGGGTCACTGACCTGCGCTTTGGGACCTCCTGTGGGTCAGGGCTTAAGGGCGTTTTCATACTTGCGTTGAACAGTATCCGTTGATCGGTGTTTCATATGAGCGGGGTTGTTTGTGTGTGTGTGTGTGTGTGTGTGTGTGTGTGTGTGCGGCGGTGTGTGTGCGTGGTGGTTTGTGTGTGTGTTTGTGTTGGGCTGTGTGGAAGTCGTGGTGTGTGTGTGGCTTCATTTTCCGCTGGCCATGAATACTAATGATTGGCTCATGAGCACTCCCGGATGCAGCTCTCCCACTAACCACCCATGAATGTAGGGGGAGCACATGGCTACTTAAATATTAACACTGCAGTGAATGTTAAGTAGCCGCTCATGAATAATAATGAGCGGCTCATGAATAGTAATGAGTGGCTCCTTAACATTCACAGCAGTGCTAATCTTTAAGTAGCCATGTGCTACCCCTGCATTTATCGTCGGTTAGTGGGAGAGCTGCGTCCCGGAGTGCTGGGTTCCTAGTGTGCCGCAGCTGCGTCTCTTCCTGTCCCCGTCCCTCTAAATGTCTCTGTGGCGTGGGGAAGTCCTGCGATGCCGCAGCTGCATCTCCTCCGGTCCCCGTCCCTCTGTTTGTCTCTGTGGCGCGGGGAAACCCTGCGAGGCCGCAGCTGCGTCTCCTCCGGTCCCCATCCCTCTGTGTCTCTGTGGCGTAGTTGGGTCACTGACCTGCGCTTTGGGACCTCCTGTGGGTCAGGGCTTAAGGGCGTTTTCATACTTGCGTTGAACAGTATCCGTTGCAATCCGCCGCCTTGAGGAATTACGGTAACCGTTGCAGGAATCCGTTTATTCCTCATAGGCTTCTATTAAGGGTGGATTGCAACGGGCAGTCTTGCGTTGCATCCGCCCCGTGGCGCATCAGTTGTTTTGTCAGTGACTGTCAGTGCCCGTCGGGCGTAAGGAACGCTGAATGTAGTGTTTTTTGTTGCTGTAAAAAAACGCCCTCTGCAGGATTCCATCGGGATCCGTTAAGAGGCATAATGAATATCTATGGTGCTGGATTCCGTTGCCATGTGTTTAGGAGCAGACATCTTCCCGCTGCTCCCCCTTGGTCTTTTGCCGGTACTTCTTTTCTTTGCTGGTAAGTTTCGTTTTTCGACTTCCAGCTCGCTTTTGGCCGTGTTCCCAGTGGGCGGGGCTTCAGCTTTCACACCCTTTTCTCTGGGAAGAAGATGCTGGGCTGTAGTTTGTGCGCCCAAAATGGCGGCAAGATGGCGACTTCTGAAAATTTTGCAACGGATCACCGCTGACTCTCCAATATAAGGCGCACTTCCACAAGGTAAGTGGATGGATAAGTATCCTGTTCGTGACGCCAAGTTTCGGGGTGTGCCGCCCCCGTGCCAGCAGCCAACGCTGCTCGGATCCAGGCCTTCAGGGGTGGTGGCTCGAGGGTCGCCGAATAAATGGGGGGGACATAGATGTACGAGCTAGGCCGTAATAAGTTCGTGACGCCACCCATGGTGTGTGGTGAGGTGGGACACCACCACTGCTGTTACGGGGCACCCGGGGCAGATGTTGTGCAGCAAGTTGTTAACCCATCCGTGGGTAGGGATGGTGGCACGTACTCCCTGTTAGTAAAACACACAAGTCTCTGGTAAACCAAGGTGATGGTGGCCGGTGCCGCGGCTGGTCGCGTTCGGGTCCCCCACCCGGCTGGTGGTCTCTATCCTTTTCCTGCACTGCTTTGTGTAAGGTGGACTTTCCTAGTGTGAAACTCAGGAGTCTGCTCCCAGCTGGATGTGGCCTAAGGAGCCGTGCCCGCAGACGCTGGCCCGTGGGATCGATGGGCCCTGGTGGTGACATCTTATCCCTAATCAGTGGGCTGTTGTCTTCTATGAGGGACTTTGGGTGGGACAGGACCTCTAGTCCTGGCCTCAATCGGTTAATTAACCAGTTCCACTTGGTTCTGGTCCTGGCTTCAGGGCCCGAGTACCCCCCTTTTTGCTCTGGTTTCCGGGTCGGTTCTCCGTGTCGGTACCGGCGGGCTACAACCCTGTCCTGGTCCACCTCGGTTCTGCTGAGCCTTTTTCCCGTCTCCTGCTGACGGAGACCACCGTCTGCCTCCTAGCCAGTGGCACCAGGGCTCCTACCCTGGTACCGTTCAACTTGAACTTCACTGCTGGAGCTACACTTAGCTCCAGCCCACACTCCTCTCCAAACTGAACTCCAAACTTATCTGCTTGTTTTCCCGCCCTGGGCTTTCTAGACCCCTGGGTGGCCGTGTCCCAACCTCCTGGTCATGCCCACTGGTGTGTCTATCTTTTCCTAAGGGGGGGGTGACTAGGGTTTTCTGGTTAGCTTTGTGTTTCCAGGTGTTATGCGGGGCCTTACTGTGACTACATGGTTTTGCCAGGGTGTCACACATAATTAGCATGTCCAGCAGAACGTTCTAAATCGTTAAACGCACTCCTGGTTTCTCTCTCTCTCCGTCGGTCGGTCTCTATCTCTCTGTCAGTCTATCTCTCCTCTGTCAATGTCGGTCTATCTCTCTCTGTCAATGTCGGTCTCTCTCTCTCTCTCGGTCGGTCTTTTCCTCTCTCATACTCACTGATCACTGGCCCGGCACTGCACAGCTGTCACACTGCTGTGGCGGCTATTCCTCTTTTTAAAATGCCGGCCGCTCATTATTCCATTTCATATTTCCTGCTTCCCCCGCCCACCAGCACCTATGATTGGCTGCAGTCAGACACGCCCCCACGCTGACTGACAGCTGTCTCACTGCAACCAATCACTGCCGCCGGTGGGCAGGTTACATCGTGCAGTACAATAAATAAATAAATAATTTAAAAAAACGGTGTGCGGCCCCCCCCCCAATTTTTATACCAGCCAAGATAAAGCCACACGGCTGAAGGTTGGTATTCTCAGGATGGGGAGACCCACGTTATGGGGAGACCCACGTTATGGGGAGCCCCCCAGCCTAAAGATATCAGCCAGCAGCCGCCCGAAATTGCCGCATCCATTAGATGCGACAGTCTCGGGACTCTACTCGGCTCATCCCAAATTGCCCTGGTGCGGTGGCAATTGTGGTAATAAGGAGTTAATGGCAGCCCATATCTGCCACTAAGTCCTAGGTTAATCATGGCAGGCGTCTATGAGACGCCCCCCATGATTAACCTGTAAGTGAAAGTAAATAAGCACATACAGCGAAAAAATCCTTTATTTGAAATAAAAGACAAAAAAACACCCTCTTTCACCACTTTATTAAAATCCCCAAATAACCTTCCAGGTCCGGCATAAGCCACAGTGGTCCCATGACGCTTTCAGCTCTGCTACATGAAGCTAACAGGAGCGGCCATAGTGCCGGTGTATGTGCGGTGATGATGGGTGCGGTAGTGGTGGTGTATGTGCGGTGATGATGGAAGTGGTAGTGCCGGGCTGTGTGCGGTGATGATAGGAGCTGTAGTGCCGGTGTATGTGTGGTGAGGATGGGAGCGGTAGTGCTGGTGTATGTGCGGTGAGGATGGGAGCGGTAGTGCTAGTGTATGTGCGGTGATGATGGGGGCGGTAGTGCCGGGGCATGTGCGGTGATGATGGGTGCGGTAGTGCTGGTGTATGTGCGGTGATGATGGGTGCGGTAGTGCTGGTGTATGTGCGGTGATGATGGGAGCGGTAGTGCCGGTGTATGTGCGGTGATGTTGGGTGCGGTAGTGCTGGTGCATGTGCGGTGATGATGGGAGCGGTAGTGCCGGGGTGTGTGCAGTGATGATGGGAGCGGTAGTGACGGTGTATGTGAGGTGATGATGAGTGCGGTAGTGCCGTTGTATGTGCGGTGATGATGGGGGCGGTAGTGCCGGGGTGTGTGCGGTGAGGATCGGAGCGGTAGTGCTGGGGTGTGTGCGGTGAGGATGGGAGCAGTAGTGCCGGTGTATGTGCGGTGATGATGGGAGCGGTAGTGTCGGCCTATGTGTGGTGATGATGGGTGCGGTAGTGCTGTTGTATGTGTGGTGATGAATGATGTGATGATGGGAGCGGTAGTGCCGGTGTATGTGCGGTGAGAATGGGTGTGGTAGTGCTGGTGTATGTGCGGTGATGATAGGGGCGGTAGTGCCGGTGTGTGCAGTGATGATAGGAGCGGTAGTGCCGGTGTGTGTGGTGATGATAAGAGCAGTAGTGCCAGTGTACGTGCGGTGATGATAGGAGCGGTAGTGCCGGTGTATGTGCGGTGATGAGGGGAGCGGTAGTGCCAGTGTATGTGCGGTGATGATGGGAGCGGTAGTGCAGGTGTATATGCGGTGATGATAGGAGCGGTAGTGCTGGTGTGACGCCCTGGACTAGCCAGGTAGTCACAGGTAGACCCCCTGCACAAATACCAGCCCCTAAAAAGGTATCAGCAGCCAACCTAAAAACCCTGAGTCACCCCTCTCAGGTCTTGATGTTCACACCCGGGGGCAGAGCCAGGCGATTGGCCATGCCCTCCGAGGAGTTCGGATAGCCTGAGGCGGGAAAAACAGAGAGAACAGTTCACTTAGGAGAGGAGAGTAGTTGGAAAAGAGTAACGTCTGTCAAGGATCTGGGTAGGAGCCCGTATACCCTGTGGCCAGGTGGCAGATGGTGGTGGCCGCCTGCAGGAGGCGGGAAGACAGCCGGTGGAACCATCAGAGACCGGGACAGGGTAGCAGCCCGCCGGTACCGAACCGGGAAACCGGAGCACCAGGAGGGGTACTCAGACCCAGCACGATGCCCAGAAGCCACTGTACCAAGTCGAATTCACTGATTGGGGTCTGGACCTTAGGTTATTTCCCACCCAAGTCCCGACTGAAGGCAACAGCCTAACGAGGGGGATAGAAAGCCACCGCCCAGGCATAGAGATCCCACGGGCCAGCATCTGCGGGCAAACGGGCTCCCCGACATCCACTAGCCAGGGAGCGGACTCCCGTCGCTGAAGCGAAGGAAGTCAGCATTCTACTAAAAAGGTGCAGGAGAAAGGTGGGAACCACCAACCTGACAAAGGGGCAAAGCGCAGCCAGCTGCGGGCACCGACCACCATCCTTTTGGTTTACCAGAGACTGGGTGTATCTGTCATAGTGAGTACAACAGTGCCCTCGGGCCGCGCACCGCACCGCACCAAACCATCCCGCCCGCACCTCCTTCTCGCCCCAATCGGGCCCCTGGGGCCAACAACCCCTGCCCACGGAGGGGATCAACACCAAGCTGCATAACACCGTCCCCGGGAGCCTAGTCAATGGCAGCGGTGGTGCCCATTCACTCACCACAAACCGTGGGTGGCGTCACGAACTTAACCCCCAAACAACCGCGGTCCCCGGCCGTGAACCTCCCCATGGAACGCCACCCCTCACGTAGCGCCAGCATCCCTTCAGAGCGACGTGACCTCCAGGTCCGGGAGGAGCTCGAGCCACCCACCGACGAGCATGGACCCGAGCGGCTCGACAGCTGGCCGAGCCCCGGGGCGGTACACTGGTGTGTGCAGTGATGATGGGGGCAGTATTGCCTTGTGTGCAGTGATGATGGGGGCGGCATCCGTCACATGCGTCACACAACACATTGTGACGGATGCCGCACAACGCAACTGTGAAAGCGCCCTTACTATGCTCTGCCACGTCATGTGTAGGGAGCTTCCATAACGGAAAAAATACCAACACCTGATAATTAAGAATGCCTTAAAAATCACACGATCTTCCTCCCACTATATCAGGAACTATTGTGCAAGTACAAACTCTTAGACCTGCTTTACACACTGCAATTAATTGTGCGATCGCATTTGCAATCGTACCCGCCCCCATCGTTTGTGTCGCACAATGTTGTAACCCCCCGTCACGCGTACTTACCTTCCAAACAACCTCGCTGTGGGCGGCGAACATCCACTTCCTGAAGGGGGAGGGACGTTCGGCGTCACAGCGACGTCACCCAGCGGCCGGCCAATAGAAGCGGAGGGGTGGAGATGAGCGGGATGTAACATCCCGCCTACCTCCTTCCTTCCGTATTGCCAGCGGGACACAGGTAAGCTGCAGTTCAGCGTTCCCGGGGTGTCACACGGAGCGATGTGTGCTGCCCCGGGAACAATGAACAACCGGCGCAGAGAAGGACGTGCGATATTTAGAAAATGAGCGACGTGTCAACGAGCAACGATAAGGTGAGTATTTTTGGTCGTTAACAGACGCTCATAGCTGTCACACGCTACGATATGTAAACGGCGCCGGATGTGCGTCACTAACAACGTGACCCCGACGACATATCGTTTGATATATCGTAGCGTGTAAAGCCCGCTTTAATCAGACTGGGAGTAAACTCCCTTCTTGCTGGGAATAAATTATCCTCAAAAATAGTGCAGAAAGAACACTTATTTCCATGCAAGAAACAAAAGAGAATTTTCTCAAACACTGAATTAGGAATAGACTTCATAGGTTAAGCAAAAACGTCCATAAGTACAATTCAGCCTAAACCAAGCTCAGACTAAAGGCCGCTTTACATGCTGCGATCTCGCTAGCGAGATCGCTAGCGTGCGCACCCGCCCCCATCAGTTGTGCTTCATGGGCAAATCGCTGCCCGTGGCGCACAACATCGCTAGTCCCCGTCAAACTACTTACCTGCCTAGCGACGTCGCTGTGACCAGCGAAACGCCTCCTTTCTAAGGGGGCGGTTCGTTTGGCATCACAGCGACGTCACTAAGCGGGCGCCCAATAGAAGAGGAGGGGCGGAGATGAGCAGGACGAACATCCCGCCCACCTTCTTCCTTCCTCATTGCCGGCGGCCGCAGGTAAGGTGAGGTTCCTCGTTCCTGCGGTATCACACATAGCGATGTGTACTGCCGCAGGAACGACGAACAACATCGTATCTGCAGCAGCAACGATTTTTGGGAATAGAGGAGCATGTCAACGATAAACGATTTTGCACGATTTTGCGACCTTTTCCGATCACAAGTAGGTGTCACACGCAACGACATCGCTAACAAGGCCGGATGTGCGTCACGAATTCCATGACCCCAACGACATCGCTTTAGCGATGTCGCTGCGTGTAAAGCGGCCTTAAGAGAAAAACCCCTCACAAGGAAAAATCACTGAGATTACACAATTTTCATTAATTGCAAACAAAGAGACAGAAAAATGAATGAGAATGAATTAATCTCAGGAAGAAAAAACAAAATACTTATCAGGCATAGCTGCAGACTCTGGATGACATAGGAACAAAACTGATGCAAAGGAACGAAAAAACTGCTGTAGAAATCATTAGTGAATAATCCAAAAAAGGAGCAGAAAAAAAGCAAAAACCAATCCTACATGGAAAGGCAAAAAAAAGCCTAAAGGCAGGAGGACAAACTTCAGGACATCTTTTCTTGGAGCAGAAACAATTATCACTGGCAAAGGTTAGACAGAAACTGCTTCCTATATTCCCCCAAGCTGGACTTCATTGGCTTTCCTGGAACAGCAATCATCTTCCATACCGGTCTAAGGGAGGCTTTGCACGTTGCGACATCGCAAGCTGATGCTGCGATGACGCACACGATAGTCCCCGCCCCCGTCGCAGGTACGATATCTTGTGAAAGCTGGCGTAGCGAAAATTATCGCTACGCCAGCTTCACATGCACTCACCTGCCCTGCGACCGTCGCTCTGGCCGGCGACCCGCCTCCTTGTTAAGGGGGCGGGTCATGCGGCGTCACTGCGACGTCACATGGCAGGCGGCCAATCGGAGCGGAGGGGCGGAGATGAGTGGGATGTAAACATCCCGCCCACCTCCTTCCTTCCGCATATCCTACGGAAGCCGCGGTGACACCGGTAGGAGATGTTCCTCGCTCCTGCAACTTCACACACAGCGATGTGTGCTGCCGCAGGAGCGAGGAACAACATCGGACCGTCGCGTCAGCGTAATTATGGATTACACCGACGCTGCACCGATGATACGATTACGACGATTTTGCGCTCGTTAATTGTGTCATCTAGGCTTTACACACTACGATGTCGCATGCGATGCCGGATGTACGTCACTTTCAATTTGACCCCACCGACATCGTACCTGCGATGTCGTAGTGTGCAAAGCCCGCCTAAGCGACAGATGCAGAATCAGACTCACTACCAGCGGTAGCCACCAGAGGGAGCCCAGAAACACTTCCAGGAACCGCACCATCCCTAATGATATTCCCAACAGAGCACATTACTACAAGGAGACCAGGATGGGTATAGTACTACAGGATGGGCACATTACTACAAGGAGACCAGAATGGGCACAATACCACAGGATGGGGGCATTACTATAATGAGACCAGGGTGGGCACATTACTATAGGATGGGGACCAGGATGGGCATATTACTACAGGAGGGGAACAAGAATTGGGAACATTACTACAGGATGGGGACAAGGATGGGAACATTCATTCTTACAGGGGACAAGGATGGACACATTACTACAGGATGGGGACCAGGATGAGACATTACTACAAGAAGGGGACCAGGATGGGCACATTACTACAAAAAGGGGAACAGGATGGGCATATTACTACAGGAAAGGAACAAGGATTGGGCATATTACTACAGGATGGGGACAAGGATGGGAGCATTCATTCTTACAGGGGACAAGGATGGATTCATTACTACAGGAAGGGGACCAAAATGGGGACATTACTACAAAAAGGGGAACAGGATAGGGTACATTTCTACAAGAAAGGGACCAAAATGGGCACATTACTACAGGATGGAGACAAGGATGGGCACATTACTACAGGATGGGGACAATAATGGGACACATTACTACAGGATGGGGACAAGGATTGGGCACATTACTACAGGATGAGAACCCTGTGGAGAAATTACCACAAGATGTTGACCAAAATTACAATATGGTGCCAATTGTAAAACAATATTACTTACAAAAAGGGGAAAAAAAGGAAAAAAATTCTAAATAAAGCATGGAATTTTTTTTACCTTTAAAACTTTTTTGTATAGCAACTAAAATAAAAAAAATGCATGTTATCGCCAAATCCATAAAGATTCAAGCTATAAACCGTACCAGAACCCATACGATGAATGCTAGTTTAAAAAAAAAGGCAAAAATGAAAAAAAAAAAAGTGATCTTATGGTGTATAGAAAAAAATTATATGGTATTACTAATAATGCCACTTTGTCCTGCAAAAAATGCAGCCCCCCCCAAATAATTTTTTTTCTATGTTTGGCCCATATATCCAGCTAAGTTTGAGACCCCTGATCTAAAGGGTATGTGAAATGTTAGGTCTTTTAGACATCTGCAAATCCTTTGAGTTTTTGAGGTGGAGAAGAGTTTAGGACACGCTTGCATCTTTTTTTTTTTTTGCTTGTTTTCTAACATCTTTTGGCTGCTGTTTTTTTTCATTTAATGAAATTGTATTAAGTACTAATCAGTAACTTCCTAGCGGTAGCAGCCCAAAAAATGGTTAGGTTACCTAACAATTAGGCCGGCTTTGCACACTACGACATCGCAGGTGCGATGTCGGTGGGGTCAAATCGAAAGTGACGCACATCCGGCGTCACTTGCGATGTCGTAGTGTGTAAAACCTTTTTGATACGATGAACGAGCGCAAAAGCGTCGTTATCGTATCATCGGTGTAGTCTCCGACATTTCCATAATGCCGGTGCAGCGATAGGTACGATGTAGTTCCTCGTTCCTGCGGCAGCACACATCGCTGTGTGTAAAGCAGCAGGAGCGAGGAACATCACCTTACCTGCGTCCCGGCTGCTATGAGAAGGAAGGAGGTGGGCGGGATGTTTACATCCTGCTCATCTCCGCCCCTCCGCTGCTATTGGCCGCCTGCCGTGTGATGTCGCTGTGTGTAAAATCTACCATCTATGCTATTGTAACCTTCCTTCCTTTCTTTGTCCCCTGGGCCTCCTGATGATCCGACAACAGGCGGGGAAACGCGTCGAGGCCATGCGTACTGCATCAATTTGAGGGAAGTATTGGAATTTTTTCATTAATATGCTGTGGGCCTATTGTGGCAATAGCGATGGATCAATGTGTACCTAATGTGTACGGGCTATTTTTTCAATTTTGGATGGCACTTTGATTAATGATGTTTAAGACATCTGGTCTATATATTGATTTATCAGTTGATTACTACGTTCCATCAATAGCCCTATCTCTAATGTGACATTGTAAGGTACACTATAAATGATTGATTGGTAGGGTGTCTACAGAGAGAGTGAGGGATAGCCGACGAGGAACGGGGGCGCCCAGTTAAGTTAGGGTGTCATTCCGTTGGTAGGCAAACGGTCAGATACAGTGACACATTAGGGTCACCAGAGTGTAGGCATTCACTTTTTGACAATTGTGACCACACTAGACTGACTTCTATCTAGAAATATCATATGCTCGGCTACCCCTGGTCTATACTATCTCCCTATCATTTATTTTTTTTGTTTGATAATTGTGATCACACTAGACTGACTATCTAGAAATATCATATGTTCGGCTACCCCTGGGCTATACTATCTCCCTATCATTTATTTATTTGTTTTATACTTGAGTTTGCGGGTTATTTTCACCTGGGCGATTTTAATAATATTTAATAAAACGAATTTTATAGGGATTTGTGTTGTTCACTTGTTAAATTAATTTATAACATTCCCAAAATGATTTTGATTGTTAGCCCATCTGAGAGCAGCATAACGTAGAGACCCTCATTCCAGCTATGTGTCGCTAAGGGCCGTTTCACACATCCGGCTTTTCGCTGGATTGGCGGACATGCTGTCATGTGACCGGAGCATGTAACCCGGAAGTTGCCGCGCTGCCATTCTACTGTATCACACTGTACTGGAGTGCACCAGATCCGCCAATACAGTGAAAAGCCGGATGTGTAAAATGGCCCTTACTGAGCTGTTTGCTGTCATTTTGTTAAAATCAATGTTTTCTCAGCTACAGATCTAGCAGTTATAGGCTATGTGCGCACAGTGCGTTTTTCGCGGCGTTTATGCGCGTTTATCGGGTGCGTTTTTGGCCTCAAAACTGCATGACTTTGCTTCCCCAGCAAAGTCTATGAGTTTTCATTTTTGCTATCCGCACACAACTTTTTTTTAAGCTGCGTTTTTGAGCTTGAAAAAAAAAATGGACATGTCAATTCTTTCCTGCGTTTTTCTGCATTTTCCGCCCATGCAATGCATTGGAAAAACGCAGCAAAATGCAGAGATCAAAAAAGCAGCAAAACGCAGCCAAAAACGCACCAAATGGCGGTAAAAACGTTTTTTGATGCGTTTTTCGACGCAGGTGCGTTTTTGTGCGTTTTTAGCGGCCAAAAACGCACAAAAACGCAGCGCCAAAAAAACGCAGCGTGCGCACATAGCCATACAGAGCTTGTGAATATGCTAGACTACCTGGCAGCAGGCCAAGTAACCCTCTAATGATAATCTACTGTTGATTAATCAGTGATTTTATCAAAATTCCACTAATCAGCTCAGTGACACCTCATTGGAATTGGGATCTCTGCCCCGATGTTATGCTGCTCTCAGATTAGGTGGCAAAAACCTGGTGACAGATTGCCTTTAAAAGAAGCTAAAAAAAAATTGACCGCATGTGCAGCCAGTGCAGATGTTCATTGTTTTAGCGTTTTTTCAAGAGTGTCACAGAGTAGATCTGGTTTAACCCCTTAACGACCACAGGCAGTAATATTATGTCCTAGCGGTCAGAGTGTTACTGCCCGTGGTCTGATTTTCACAGCTGAGATGTGTGCCTGCTAGGCACGAGCAGAATCGTTATCTGCTCGTGCCGTTTAACCCCTTAAATGGCGCTGTCAATATGTGACAGTGCCATTATAACGGCATCGGCGATAAACATTTACTTACTGGCCGATACCGGAAGTCACGTGACGTGATCACGTGACTTCCGGTGGTTGTCATGGTAACACAGGGTCATGTGACGACTCCTGTAGCTGACATGAATTACTTTCGGTTTCACTCTGCCCGGAGCAAGAGTGAAGCAGAAAATGAGCATATCTGCTGTTTACAGCTGTATAGCTGTGATCAGCAGATAGGGTAGAGCGATCGGATTGCTGATCCATATAGCCCCCTAGGGGGACTAGTAAAATAAAGAAAAAGTAAAAAAAAGTTTTAAAAAATTAAAAAAAAAATAAAAGTTCAGATCATCCCCCCTTTCGCCCCATTGAAAATTAAAGGGTTAAAAAAATAAAAAAATATACACACATTTGGTATCGCCACTTTCAGAAATGCCTGATCTATAGAAATATAAAATCAATTAATCTGATCAGTAAATGGTGTAGCGGCAAAAAAATTCCAAACGCCAAAAGTATGTTTTTTGATTGGCACAAATTTTGCGCAAAATGCAATAACAGGCGATCAAAACATAGCATCTGCGCAAAAATAGTACCGTTAAAAACGTCAGCTTGAGACATAAAAAATAAGTTATCATTGAGCCATAGATCCCAAAAAGTGAGAATGCTACGGGTGACGGAATATGGCATAAAACGTGAGCCACTTTTTTCGGACAAACTTCCGATTTTTTTAAAACCCTTAGATAAAAGTAAACCTATACATGTTTGGTGTCTATGATCTCACACTGACCTGAGGCATCACACCCACACATCAGTTTTACCATATAGTGAACACAGTGAATAAAATATCTCAAATCAATAGTGCTATCGCACTTTTTTTTTGCAATTTTTCTGCATTTGGAATTCTTTTGCCATTTTCCAGTACAATATATGGTAAAACGTATGGTTTCATTTAAAAGTACAGCTTGTTCCACAAAAAATAAGCCCTCACATGACCATATTGACTGAAAAAATAAAAAAGTTACTTCTCTCGGAAGAAGAATGGCAAAAAAAAAACCGGAAAGCAAAAAATCGGCCGGTCGTGAAGGGGGTAAATGGATGTTGCGTGCACATTCTCATAGTTTGTGCTGTCAGTAAGGGGCGTGACCACTTAAAGTGCCTAGGGCAGCATGAATGCTAATTATGGCCCTGGCCATCAGTTGAACCATCTAATATTATTTTTCACTAAGTATCAGTATTGCTTTGTAATTACTCATAGATTTCATCTGGCATCATGACTTTTCACAGCTTTTTGCATCTCTTTTTCTACGTGTTCAATACTTTTTCCCTGTGTTATTTCCCATTATTACACATAATTTATTGACATCTATGGTTTCATTTCTTTGTCTGTGTGGATTGGATGGGCAGTTACCAACATCTGCTGAGAATTTAATGCCAATAGCACCTTTAGAAATATATTTACTTTAAAAATTGGTGACATGTTTAATACTTATTTCACCTACTGTGTATGTACAGTATATATTATATATATACACATAGCCGGCTTTACCTATGTGCGAGTGGTGCGGTCGCACAGGACGCCGGCAGGCCGACACCAGAGGGGGCGCCCAGGGAGCAGAGCTGTTTACTTTCACTTTGCTGCTCCTAATGCACAGGCTCCAGCAGAGAGTTCCCCCCCCCCTCCCCTCCGCTCTGCGTACTGTCGGCTCCTTGCACAGCGTCCAGCTGGGGGCACCCTCACCTGCTCTTGGCTCTGTGTCCTCTCTCCTTCCGTCTTTACCAGAGAGAGAGGGAGGGGCGCCTGCACTACCAGAGATGCTGCTAGCCCCACTGAAATCCTGGAGCCCAGGAAGTGACTGTATGTGAGTATAACATGCTGTATGTGTGTCATCTGTAATGTATTATGTGCTGTCTCTATGTGTTAACACGTGTGTGTCCTGTATAGTGTGCAATCTCTAGCTGTCTGTCTATCTATTATCTGTCTGTCTGCCTATCTCTCTATTATATATCTGTCTATATCTATGTATCTCTATTATCTATCTATGTATCTATCATATATCTATCTATCTATTATCTATCTATTTATCAATCTATCTATCATATATCTAGCTATCTATCTGTCTGTCTGATATGTATTTGTCTATCATCTATCCAGCGTCGGTCTGGCACACAGACACCAGTCAATGCCCCAAAGGGCTCTCCATCTGGACATAGAGGGGACCCGCCGGCAGGGGCGCCGCTGCCATCAAAGATCTGGAGCTCCGGCCCAGAGCTTCTTGGCCGAAGCCCCAAACTTTTTACAACCACCCTACTGAACTATGTCGGCGTCACCCCGATACAGTTCAATCCTGTGACAGAGCAAGAGCTCCATGCTCTATCACTGCCCATCTCCTAAGCCACAGACCGCTGAAGACCTGTGTCTTAGGAGACCATATATACACAAGGGCAGTGCAGTGACATCATTGCATCGCGCTGCCTCCGCAGGCCATCATAGAAGAGAAGACTGAGGCTGTGGTGCTGGGAATCAGGATTAGGTGAGTATCATTTTTTTTATGTCTATATGGGATTTGTGGGGGCTTGTGTTCTGTATAAGAGGCTATGTGGGGGCTCCTGCTGTGTATAGGAGGCTGTGTGAGGGCTCCTTCTCTATGTAATAGGATGTGTGGGGGCACCTGGTGTGTTTAGAAGGTTTTGTGGGGGCTCCTGCTCTGTGCAGGAGGCTGTGTTTGGGGGCTCCTGCTGTGTGCAGGAGGCTGTGTGAGGGCTCCTGCTGTGTGCAGGAGGCTGTGTGGTGGCTCCTGCTGTGTGCAGGAGGCTGTGTGGAGGCTCCTGCTGTGTGCAGGACGCTGTGTGGGGGCTCCTGCTGTGTGCAGGAGGCTGTGTGGGGGCTCCTGCTGTGTGCAGGAGACTGTGTGGGGGCTTCTGCTGTGTATAGGAGGCTGTGTGGGGGCTCCTGCTGTGCATGGGATGCTGTGTGGGGGCTCCTGCTTTGTGTAGGAGGCTGTGTGGCGGCTCCTGCTCTGCATAGGAGGCTGTGTGGCAGCTCCTGCTGTGCATAGGAGGCTGTGTGGTGGCTCCTGCTTGCATAGGAGGCTGTGTGGGGGCTCCTGTTGTGCATAACATGCTGTGTGGGGGCTCCTGCTGTGCATAACATGCTATGTGGGGGCTCCTGCTGTACATAGGAGGCTGTGTGGTGGCTCCTGCTGTGCATAACATGCTGTGTGGGGGCTCTTGAAGCTATTTGCATATAGTTGTGTGGCCTCTACAGTTAACTCCTCCTGTGGTCCCCAGACACCCCAGTCTGACCCTGCATCCATCTATCTTTTCTATAGTATCTATGTGTGTGTCATGTATATGGTGTAATTTATGCAGTGGCAAAATGACTGGGCCTATGGGTGATGGAGGCCATTGCTATTTTCTCGGATGTATAGTTGAAAACTATTGAGGAGCAGTTGGCCACTGGCTCTCTGTTTCGCCCTTGCTCTACCCCTGAGGGCCCTGGATAGGTGCAATGATATCAGGGGGAGCCTGTGACATGATGCCAGTGGGCCCTGCAACTGCGGCCAGAGTGGGTGCAGAGCATGTGTATGGGGTAATAGATACATATATATATTTACTAGCTGTAGTACCTGGCGGTGCCCGGGATAGTAACTGTCTCTCTCCCTCTCCCCCACTCTCTGTGTCCCTCTCTGTCTTTCTCCCTCTTTCTGTCTGTTTCTGTGTGTCTGTGCTTGTATGTATTTCTGTGTCTGTGTCTATATCTGTGTCTCTGCGTGTCTCTGTGTGTCTCTGTCTGTGTGTCTCTGTCTTTGTGGGGGTCTGTGTGTGTCTGTCTCTGTGTATCTGTCTATGTGCCTGTCTCTGTGTGTCTCTGCCTCTGTGTCTTTCTGTCTTTGTGTTTCTGTCTGTGTGTCTCTGTGTGTGTCTGTGTTTCTGTGTGTGTCCGTGTGTTGGTGTTGTGAATGTCAGTTATGCTTTAGCTGCTGTGAGGCTCCGTCTTGTGGCCACTGATGGTTTGGACAGAGACCAGGTGTGCTGGAGCAATGGGCGTTTCCATTGCTAACTCTCTGCCTATTTAAACCTTGGTCTGCTAGCAGGCTGAGCCGGTTCTCATTTGTTCTTCAGTTTACCAGCCTTCTCATCTTGCTCCAGACCACATCTACCCCAGATAAGTGCTTGGTTCTTTCTTATGTTGTTTTGTTCTTTTTGTTCTTGTCTGGGTTTGTCATTTACTGTGGTTATTGTCAGTTCATTAGCTTGCAGGAATCTTCCCTCTCTGTGCTTAGCTGGGAAGCTCCCTGCAGCTATGTTTGGAGTATTGCTCCTATAAGTCCATGTGTTTGTTGCTTCTTGAATTTGTAATTGTTCCTGCTTTCTGTTCATTGGTTTGAC
Organism: Anomaloglossus baeobatrachus; assembly: GCF_048569485.1. Taxonomy (NCBI): domain Eukaryota; kingdom Metazoa; phylum Chordata; class Amphibia; order Anura; family Aromobatidae; genus Anomaloglossus; species Anomaloglossus baeobatrachus. The sequence goes on from NC_134354.1 coordinate 498,143,071, forward strand.
AAGAGCGCCTGATATAGGATGGAGTTCAGATCGTGCGATCTGAGGACTTTTTGTACTATCAGGTATTTGGATTTTTGTAGGGTTTTTCTCTAGCCACTATCAGCCCCTTTCCTATCCTTTCCTATTTAGTCAATGGGGCCTTACCTTTGCTAATCCTATATCCATCTGTGTATTGTGTTTTCCTATATCACCGTAGTCTTTGAATGTGGGGGGCTTGCTATACCTTTGTGGTCTATTTCTGAGGCAGAGAGCTGTTCATCCTTCCTTCCTTTAGGATAGCTAGTTCTCTGGCTGGGTTCGCCGTGCATAGGATGTTAGTTCACCCCTCAGCTACTTCTAGTATTGATGGTTAGTAAGGGGATGGCGGCCAGATTAGTTGCCAACACTCTTGTCACCTTTTTTGCCAATGATCTATTGTGATCTTCCATTGTTCCGGATCATAACATCCGTGTCTCTGTATGTGTGCCTCTGTGTGTCTGTTTCTGCGTGTCTGTGTGTCTCTGTCTTTGTGGGTCTCTGTGTGTCTGTCTCTGTGTATCTCTGTCTGTGTCTCTGTCTCTGTGTGTCTCCGTCTCTTTCTCTGTGCCTCTGTATCTGTTATCAGTCTTTGTGTGTCTATGTCTCTGTGTGTCTCTGTATCAGTCTCTGTATTATGCCGACGTCACACGGTACGATCTATCGTGCGATTGCACGAGCAATCGTACCCGCCCTCGTCGTTTGTGCGTCACGGGCAATTCGTTGCCCGTGACACACAAAGTCGGTAACCGCCGTCACATGCACTTACCTCCCGGACGACGTCGCTGTGGGCGGCTAACATCCACTTCTTGAAGGGGAAGGGACGTTCGGCGTCACAGCGATGTCACACCGCGACCGGCCAATAGAAGTGGAGGGGCCGAGATGAGCGGGACGTAACATCCCGCCCACCTCCTTCCTTCCGCATTGTTGGCGGGACGCAGGTAAGCTGTGTTCGTCGTTCCCGGGGTGTCACACGGAGCGATGTGTGCTGCCACGGGAACGATGAACAACCGGCGCGCAGAAGGAGGACCAACATTTTGAAAATGAATGACGTGTCAAAGAGCAACGATAAGGTGAGTATATTTGCTCGTTCACAGTCGTTCGGAGGTGTCACATGGTACGATATGTCACACGATGCCGGATGTGCGTCACTAACGGCGTGACCCCGACGACATATCGCCCGATATATCGTACCGTGTGATGCTGGCATTAGTCTGTCTCTGTGTGTGTCTCTGTATCAGTCTGTGTCTGTGTTTTTGTGTGGCTCTGTATCCGTCTTTGTGTCCATGTCTCTGTGTGTGTGTCTCTGTATCCGTCGCTGTGTGTGTCTGTGTCTCTCTCTATTTGCCTCTGTCTTTATATCAGTCTCTGTGATTCTATGTCTGTGTGTGTCTGTGTCTCTGTCTATGTCTCTGTAGCTCTATCTCTGTGTCTCTGTTTCTGTGTGTGTGTGTGTGACTCTGTCAGTCTGTGTGTCTCTGTCCCTGTGTGTGTCTCTGCATCAGTCTCTGTGTGTGTGTCTCTTTTTGTGTCTCTGTTTCTGTGTCTGTCTCTGTATCAGACTCTGTGTCCCTGTGTGTCTCTGTATCAGTCTGTGTGTCTCTGTCTCTATATCAGTCTCTGTCTCTGTGTGTCTCTGTCTCTATATCAGTGTCTGTGTCTCTCTCTCTATATCAGTCTCTCTGTGTCTCTGTCTGTGTGTGACACTGTGTGTCTCTGTGTGTGTGTCTGTGTCTCTGTGTTTGTTTCTATCGACATCATATTATCTGACACATTACCTGTCTTATACTAACAATGTCCTTTATTTATATAGCAACCAATTACAGCTCCTATTAATGACCTGTAGCTCCCAGCTCCATTGATTTTAATGTAAGCAGGTTTTTCGGCAAATAACTGTAAAGCATGGGGTTACATTTTCCCCTCAAAACATAGTTTATGACGTTCCCTGAGTCACATGAGGCGTTTGTGCAAAATTTTGTGATTGTAAATGTGACGGTGCAGATTCCTTTAACGAACATACATACACACACATACATACACTCAGCTTTATATATTAGACTAGCTGTAGTATCCGGACGTTGCCCGAGATAGTAACTGTCTTTGTCTCTCTTCCAGTCTCTGTCTGTGTGTTGCTGTCTTTCTGTCTCTCTGTCTGTCTCTTTCCTTGTCTGTCTGTGTCTACGTGTCTGTCTGTTTCTATCTCTCTGTCTGTCTTTGTATCAGTCTGTCTCCATCTCTGTCAATAAGGAATAACGTTTGGAACACCATTCTAAGTCTGAACTGGGTGCAAAAACCTAAAAAAACATCACTATGGGGAGATAAGGTATGCACACCAGTGACTATGTAAGGGGAATACATGAAATAGCAGAAACTGCTGTGTGAATACTGACTTGAAAAATCCAATAGCTATATGTAAGAGTGAAAATGTGAAAAATGGAATCTGCATTACTGCCATGAACATATGAATCAAGAGAAATTTAGCTACTGAATTGATCAATGCAATAGAGCCCCAACACTACGCCAAAGTATTTCTCTACGTTGGGGTCCCTAGCTTGTGTGTGTCCTCTCATGCAGTTAAAAAACTGTTTCTGCTATTTCATGTATTCCCCTTACATAGTCACTGGTGTGCATACCTTATCTCCCCATAGTGATGTTTTTTTAGGTTTTTGCACCCAGTTCAGACTTAGAATGGTGTTCCAAACGTTATTCCTTATTGTTAGTAGTTTTTCGTTTGTGAACCCTCCCCACTCACACCTAATGCCAGTCCACATTATACGCATATATAGCCTGGGTCTCAGCTTCCCATACACGGTAAGTTTTTTAACTGCATGAGAGGACACACACAAGCTAGGGACCCCAACGTAGAGAAATACTTTGGCGTAGTGTTGGGGCTCTCTAACCTTTCCATGTATTGTAATGCACCCACTCCATTTATTATTTTAGTAGCCCGCCTCTGAACCCTTTCAAGTTCAGTAATGTCTTTCTTGAGCACCGGCGCCCACACTTGCACACAATACTCCAAGTGTGGTCTGACGAGTGATTTGTACAGAGGGAGAATGATGTTTTCATCTCGTGCCCCCAGACCTCTTCTAATGCATCCCATCACCCTATTTGCTTTGGTGGCTGCTGCCTGACACTGGGCACTCCAATTTAGCTTCTTATTGACTAAGATGCCTAAGTCTTTTTCCATGTCTGATTTCCCCAGCAGTTTCCCATTTAGTAGGTAATCATAGCATCTGTTTCTCCTTCCCATGTGCATAACCTTACACTTATCTGTGTTAAACCTCATTTGCCATTTTTCAGCCCAATTCTCCAATTTACTCAAATCCATCTGTAGTTGCAAACTGTCCTCCTTTGTGTTAACTACCTTACATAGTTTTGTATCATCTGCAAATACTGCTATTTTACTCTGTAAACCATCCACCAGATCATTAATAAATATATTAAATAGTAGGGGGCCCAATACAGACCCCTGTGGCACCCCACTAGTAACCCTGGCCCAATCTGAGTATGCGCCATTAATAACCACTCTTTGTTTTCTACCACTAAGCCAGCTACCTACCCATCTACACACATTTTCCCCGAGCCCAAGCTTTCTCATTTTACTTAGCAGTCTTTTATGTGGGACAGTGTCAAATGCTTTACCGAAGGCGAGATAAATGACATCCAATGATTCTCCTCGGTCCATGTGAGAGCTTACATCCTCATAGAAGCTGATCAGGTTAGTTTGACAGGAGCAATCCTTCATAAATCCATGTTGATATGGAGTTAAACAATTATTAACATTGAGACATTCCATAATAGTATCCCTTAAAAACCCTTCAAACATTTTACCCACAACAGATGTTAAGCTTACCGGCCTATAGTTTCCAGGTTCCCTTTTACACCCTTTTTTAAATATTGGTACCACATTTGCTAGCCGCCAATCCAGTGGAACAGACCCAGTTTCTCTAGAGTCTTTAAATATAAGGAATAGAGGCCTGTCTATCACATTACTTAACTCCCTTAATATCCGAGGGTGAATGCCATCAGGGATTGGTGATTTGTCAATTTTAATGTTACTAAGTCGGTTCTGCACTTCTTCCTGGGTTAGGCAGGTCAAACTTAATGAAGCGTTTACATTATCACTCTGCATTTCCTGTGGCATATGCTTTTCCTGTGTGAACACAGTTGAGAAAAAAGTATTTAAAACATTTGCTTTTCCCACATCGCTTTCTATGATTTTACCCTCATGTCCTTTAAAGGGCCAACACCATCAATTTTAATCTTTTTTTCTGTTTATATAATTAAAGAATAGTTTGGGATTTGTTTTGCTTTCCTTAGCAATGAGTCTCTCAGTTTCTACTTTTGCTAAATGTATTTGTTTTTTTACACATTTTATTTTTTTCTCTATATCTTTTTAATGCTTCTTCGCTGCCTTCTTGTTTTAGCTTTGTAAATGCCTTTTTCTTATTATTCATTGCCCCTTTTACATCCTTATTTAGCCACATTGGTTTTCTCCTGTTCCTAGCCCTTTTATTTCCGTATGGTATGGCTAGCTCGCAGTGGGTGTTTAATACCGATTTAAAAAATTCCCACTTATTTTCTGTGCTCCCATTTTTGAGGACATTGTCCCAATCAATTTGGCGAAGGTCTTCTCTAAGCTGATCAAACTTTGCTTTCCTGAAATTCAGCGTTTTTGTAACCCCCCCTCCAAGGCACCTTACTGAAGGACAAGTGGAATTGAATTATATTGTGGTCACTATTCCCTAGGTGCCCATCCACTCGTACGTCTGTTATTCTATCTGGCCTGTTGCTTAAAATGAAGTCCAGAAGGGCTGCCCCTCTAGTTGGGCCCGGCACAAGTTGGGACAGATAATTATCCTTAGTTACTGACAGAAGCTGGTTTCCTTTCTGAGATACGCAGGTTTCAGTTTCCCAGTCTATATCGGGGTAGTTGAAGTCCCCCATAATAATCACCTCATTGTGATTTGCTGCTTTGTCTATTTGTTTCAATAATACATTTTCAGTAGTTTCTGTTATATTTGGTGGCTTATAACAAATCCCTATGAAGATTTTATTAGTTTTCCCTCCTTATATCTCCACCCATAGAGACTCCACCTCTTCATATCCCTCTTGGATATCTTCTCTTAGTCTGGGCTTTAAACTGGACTTTATATATAGACAGACTGCACCCCCTTTCCTTTTTTTTACGATCCCTCCTAAACAGTTCATATCCTTGCAGGTTAGCCGCCCAGTCATAACTGTCATCTAACCATGTCTCAGTTATTCCTACTATGTCGTATTTTTCCTCATACATTACCAGCTCCAGTTCTTCCATCTTATTGGTCAGGCTTCTTGCATTGGTCAGCATGCAGGAAAGAAGTTTTGCTCCCCTTAGCTTCCTTCTTAGTACCCTGTCTTGGGTCCTCTCTACGGCATCTAGTATCCTTGATTAGTTTGTCCTTCTGCTGAATGTTCTTGTTTGCTGTTTTTTCTCCCATCCCCTCTTCTTCTAGTTTAAAGCCCTCCTGATGAGTGTGGCAAGCCTTCTGGCGAACGTGAGGTGTATCCCGTCTCTTGCGAGAAGTCCATCGTAGAGGTAATTCACTCCATGGTCCAAGAATCCAAATCCTTGCTGCCTGCACCATCGTCGTAGCCAGTTGTTCAAATCTAGTATCGTATTCCACCTTCTGACACCATGGCCATCAACTGGGAGGATTAATGAGAAAACTGGGAGGATTAATGAGAAAACAACCTGTACGTTCCGTTCCTTTATTTTCTTCCCCAGAATTTCAAAGTCTTCGCAAATAGTTGGTAGATCATTTCTTGCCGTGTCGTTTGTTCCTACATGTATCAATAGGAACGGGTATTCGTCCTTGGATCCGAGGATAGTTGGTATCCTGTTGGCCTCATCCTTGATTTTTGCTCCCGGGAGGCAGCATACTTCTCATGCGGTTATGTCCGGCCTGCAGATAGTTGCCTCCGTGCCTCTTAGTAGTGAGTCGCCCATAACTACCACTCTTCTTTTCTTTCTAGATGCACTGCTTGTTGCTCCTGTGTGTTTTTGAGTGTCTTTTGTTTCTGCTTTTGTTGACAAAGTAACTTCTTTTGATGATACTGTGTCTTCTCCTGTAGATATGGTATCATCCTGAGCTGTGCCATTTTCGTTCTCCAGCATGAAGGCTTCATATTGGTTGCTAAGCTGTGTGGGTGGTGACGACCACTTGATACGCTGGCTTCTTTTGGTCACATGTGTCCACCTTTCAGCCTCTGTTTGTGTTCTGAAGCTTTTCTCACTTTCCATATCCTGAATGGTTGCTTCTGCCTCGTCCAAGAAGTCCTCATGTTCTTTAATTAGCTTCAAATTTGCTATTCTTTCTTCCAGTCCCTGCACCTTTTCCTCTAAGAGGGCAACAAGTTTGCACTTTTGACAGGTGAAGTTGTTTTTTTTGTGCGGCAGATCTGTAAACATGTAGCATGTGTTGCAGGTGACCATGTGGATTTTCTTCTCTTCCATATTGCTGATGTAGCATATGATAAGCGAAAGTCGCGCACCGTACGGCGCGCGGTTTTACGATGTCCTCAAATAGCGAGACCCGGCAAGTCCCAGCAATCGATCAGCTTACGGCGACTCTTCTCCTCTTCCCAGAATGCACTGAAAATATGCAAATGAGCTTCCTGCTTCTCCAATCCCTCAAAGCTGTCTCTTTGCCCGGGCTGTCTCTTTCCCTGTCTGTCTCTTTCAATCCGTCTTCCCACTGACACATCATATTACCTCACACAGAAGCTTCTTATACTAACAGTTTATTTTGTTCCTATAGCAACCACTGACAGTTGCTATTAATAGCCTGTAGCTCCAACCTCCATTAAGTGTAATGAAGGCAGGATTTTGGAGACTAACTGTAAAGCGCGGGGTTACATTTTCCCGTGAAAACATAGTCTATGACGTTCCTTTAGTCACAAGGGGCATCTGTGCAAAATTTTGTGATTGTAAATGCGATGGTGCGGATTCCTTTAGCGGACATACACACACACACACACACACACGCACGGTACAGACCAAAAGTTTGGACACCTTCTCATTCAAAGAGTTTTCTTTATTTTCATGACTCTAAAAATTGTAGCTTCACATTGAAGACATCAAAACTATGAATGAAAACATGAGGAATGAAATACTTAAAGTGTGAAACAACTGAAAATATGTCTTATAATCTAGGTTCTTCAAAGTAGCCACCTTTTGCTTTGATTACGGCTTTGAACACTCTTGGCATTCTCTTGATGAGCTTCAAGAGGTAGTCACCGGAAATGATTTTCCAACAGTCTTGAAGGAGTTCCCAGAAATGCTTAGCACTTGTTGGCTCTTTTGCCTTCACTCTGCAGTCCAGCTCACCCCAAACCATCTCGATTAGGTTCAGGTCTGGTGACTGTGGAGGCCAGGTTATCTGGCGTAGCATCCCATCACTCTCCTTCTTAGTCAAACAGCCCTTACACAACCTGGAGGTGTGTTTAGGGTCATTGTCCTATTGAAAAATAAATGATGGTCCAACTAAACACAAACTGGATGGAATAGCATGCCGCTGCAAGATGCTGTGGTAGCCATGCTGGTTTAGTATGCCTTCAATTTTGAATAAATCCCCAACAGTGTAACCAGCAAAGAACCCCCACACCATCACACCTCCTTCTCCAGGCTTCACGGTGGGAACCAGGCATGTAGAGTCCATCCGTTCACCTTTTCTACAAAGACACGGTGGTTGGATCCAAAGATATCAAATTTGGACTCATCAGACCAAAGCACAGATTTCCACTGGTCTAATGTCCATTCCTTGTGTTCTTTAGCCCAAACAAGTCTCTTCTGCTTGTTGCCTGTCCTTAGCAGTGGTTTCCTAGCAGCTATTTTACCATGAAGACCTGCTGCACAAAGTCTCCTCTTAAAAGTTGTTCTAGAGATGAGAAGGTGTGTCCAAACCTTTGGTCTGCACTGTACATACATACACTGATCTTTATATATTAGATAATACACCTTACATATGCCCTGTACATGTCACGTATAGTGTGTAATGTAATGTAATTCTGAATATTGACCTGCCATATCCTATAGGTGTGTAATATGCGCTGTGTTAGGATTTCACTTGCTGATTCAAGTAGTTGTCATCTGATCGCTCACTTGTGATTTGCAATGTGTGGTCTTCTGCAGAATGACGTCTCCTCCTGTTTCTCTCAAATTGAAAATTATAACAAATTGAAAATTATAACAATGAGAGAAGCTGGAGGAGACGTCATTTAGCAGATGACCCCCAGTATGCAAATCACTGGTGAGCAATCACAAGACCACTCAAATTGGCAAATTAAATCCTAACAGTGTATATTACACATTTTGGGGGTTCGACCAGTCAATGTGCAGAATGTCAGACACAGGAGAGATACTGGTCAGTCTAGGGCAGCAGAGCAGGGAGAAGCCATTGGGCACTAGCCTCCCGGACTCCTCATCCTGACTGCATCGTCCTTGGCAGAGATAAAATGTGTTTTATCTGAAACTAGCTGTAGTACCCGGGCGTTGCCCAGGATTGTAACTGTTTCTCTGTCTCTCTCCCAGTCTCTGTCTGTGTGTCGCTGTCTGTGTCTATGTCTCTGTCTGACTATTTTTATCTCTGTCTGTATTTGTACCAGTATATCTGTCTCCATCTCTGTGTCTGTCTGTCTCTATCTCTGTGTCTGTCTTTATGTGTGTGTGTGTGTCTCTTTGCCCGGCTGTCTCTTTGCCCGGCTGTCTCTTTGCCCGGCTGTCTCTTTGCCCGGCTGTCACTTTCCAGGGCTATCTCTGTCTGTGTCTCTGTCTGTCTGTCTTTTTCTGTCTCTCTATCCATGTCTCCATCGACATCATATAACCTCACACATAAGCTTCAACTAACAGTTTATTTTGTTACGATAGCAACCACTGACAGTTGGTATTAATAACCAATAGCTCCCACCTCCATTCAGTTTAATGGCAACAGGGTTAATTTTTCCTGTCAAAACATAGTCTACGACACTCCCTGGGTCACATGAGGCGTCTGTGCAAAATTTCGTGATTGTAAATGCGACGGTGCGGATTTCTTTAGCGGACATACACACATACACACACTCAGCTTTATATATTAGATGTGGAAGCATCAGAGTAAAATATACACGACTGCAATAATGAAGCTGATGTCTGATTCCTTCCACTCGGGGGTCGTGTAGGAGGAGTCAGCTGTCAGATTCCTTACCTGGTAGCAGAATAACATTGGAGTCTCATATGTTACATTGCCTCACTGCTGTCTGCACATCACATGTAATGGTTTAGGGTATGTTCACGTGCGGCATCTTTTTTTACCACAAATATGCAGAGTTTTTGTCCCAAAAACGCACTGCGGCAAAAACGCATAAAAAAATGCAATGTGTTTTTGACGCGTTTTTACCGCAGTTTGCCCAATGCGGTCTTTAAGTCTAATCTATTGACTAGAAGGGTTCAAAAACGAAAATGCAAAAAAAATTGACATGCTGCATCTTCAAAAACGCAGCCAAGATGCAGCAACAAAAGATGTCCAGTGTGGACAGCAAAATCGAAATTCCATAGACTTTGCTGGAGGAAGAAAATGCATGCATCTAGGTGCATCTTTGTGATCTCAAAAATGCAACAAAAAATGTCCTGTGTGAACTTAGCCTTAGTGTCGTTATGAAGGCCATTCTATGAATGTAATGCATCGTCAGCAGCTGAGGTGTATTATGAGGTTCTGCAGCAGCTGAGGTGTATTACGCGGTTCTGCAGCAGCTGAGATGTATTATGAGATTTTGCAGCAGCTGAGGTGTGTATTATGGGGTTCTGCAGCAGCTGAGGTGTGTATTATGGGGTTCTGCAGCAGCTAAGATGTGTATTATGGGGTTCTGCAGCAGCTGAGGTGTGAATGATGAGGATCTGTAGTAGCAGAGGTGTGTATTATGGGGTTCTGCAGCAGCTGAGGTGAATTATGAGATTTTGCAGCAGCTGAGATGTGTATAATGAGGTTCTGTAGCATCTGAGGTGTGTATTTTGAGGTTCTGCAGCAGCTGAGGTGTGTATGATTAGGTTCTGCAGCAGCTGAGGTGTGAATTATGAAGTTCTGCAGAATATTACATTATTTGGCGTGCATTTATCTTACAAATTTTCCAACAAAATTATTTGCAGCATTGCCAAATGGGGTGAGCCCAGTCTGGTTAATAAAGGGATTACAGTATATATGCCATAGTTCTTCCATACACCGTGCCCCTCCCTCATGGTGTGTATGTGGTACTGCACCTCAGTCTGTTAAGGTCATTTTAGCTGAGAGGCAGTGACACATAAAACGTGAGGACTCTTTATTATGTATAAAGCAGAGATTTTTTCTAATTTATTACATTAAATAAAATAAATCTTTATTTGTATATAGTGATAACATATTCTGCAGCGCTTTACATACATCAGGAACACTGTCCCCATTGGGGCTCACAATCTAAAGTCCCTATCAGTATGTCTTTAACATCTGTATTTTGGACTTTTTGGTCACACAGTACACACAGCATCGGCCGCCGGCTCCATGGTGCCTTGTCTGGTATCATCTGGTACTTTTATCCTCAAGATCCCACCAATGGGGCCATGACCTGCACCGCTCTAATGCGGGCGTCACACGGTACGATCTATCGTGCGATTGCACGAGCGATCGTACCCGCCCCCGTCGTTTGTGCGTCACGGGCAAATCGCTGCCCGTGTCGCACAAAGTCGTTAAACCGCCGTCACACGTACTTACCTGCTGAGTGACCTCGTTGTGGGCGGCGAAAATCCTCTTCCTGAAGGGGGAGGGACGTTCGGTGTCACAGCGACGTCACACAGCGGCCGGCCCATATAAGCGGAGGGGCAGAGATGAGCGGGACGTAAACATCCCGCCCACCTCCTTCCTTCCGCATAGCCGGCGGGTGCCGCGGGACACAGGTTAGCTGTGTTCATTGTTCCCGGGGTGTTACACAGAGTGATGTGTACTGCCCCGGGTATGATGAAAAAACAGCTGAAAGAAAAATAAACGATTTTTTAAAAATGAGCGACGTGTGACAGATAAACGATTTGCACACAATTTGCAAACGTTTTGCGTCGCTCGTAGGTGTCATATAGGACGACGTCGCAAACGATGCCAGATGTGCGTCACAAAAAACGTGACCCCGACGATGCATCGCACGATAGATCGTCTCGTGTGACGCCCGCATTAGTGTATAGTAATTTATAACATCTCTCCACGAAGAACGCCAGCGCCTCATTCTCCAGATACATGTGCGCCCTATTGGAGGGATCCATATGTACCATCCATAATGTAATATCCAGGCATACAGCATGTACGAGATGAGAAGACCCCAATAAGAATAATTTCAGATGTGGTGGAATTAATGTGGATTTGAGAAGCAGATTCTCCAGCACAAATCTGGAGGACTTTATTGTACATTTGAAGAAATCAATTTTCTTAGGATATAAAAAAAAATGGCCTCTGGTCATTTGTTTCCTGGAAACTGGGAACAAAATCAGTAGGGGGGGCACCAAAGGGCAGTTTTTCACAGGGCGCCATTCAGGCTAAGGCCGGCCCTATATATATGATTTTTGCTATATATATATATATATATATATATATATATATATATATATATATATATATATATATATATATATATATATATATATATATATATATATATATATATATAGATCTTGTTGTGTGTAGTTGCCAAGTGTTTGTGTAGGGGCTGCAAATGTTCTGGGTGTTGTCTGGGTTGGGGTGTGTGAGAGCGGTGTTTGTGTGGAGCGCTGTGTGTGTGTTGCGTTGTTTGTGGAGCGCTGTGTGTCTGCAGTGTTGTCTGTATGTGGTGCTGTGTGTGTGTTGCGCGGTTTGTGTGGGTGTGGGGTGTGTGTGTGTGTGTGTTTTGGGGGGAGGTATGTTTTGTGCAATGTGCGTGTGTTGCGCGGTATGTGCGTATATTTGTGTATGCTGCGGTGTTTGTGTGTTGGGTGTTGTGTGTGTGTGCGGCGTTGTCTGTGTGTGTGGGTGTCTATGTAGGTCGGTGTTTGTGGTTCCCAGTGTGTGTGTGGTGTGTTGTGCAGTGCGCGTGTGGCAGTGTGTGTGTGTGTGTGTTTTGGGGGGGAGGTGTGCACCCCCATTGTGCTCCATCCCCCATGCTGCGCACCCCCCCATCGTGCTCCATCCCCCATGCTGCGCATCCCCATCGTGCTCCATCCCCCATGCTGCCCACCCCCCCATCGTGCTCCATCCCCCATGCTGCGCATCCCCATCGTGCTCCATCCCCCATGCTGCCCACCCCCCCATCGTGCTCCATCCCCCATGCTGCGCATCCACATCGTGCTCCATCCCCCATGCTGCGCATCCCCATCGTGCTCCATCCCTCATGCTGCGCACCCCCATCGTGCTCCATCCCCCATGCTGCGCACCCCCCATCGTGCTCCATCCTCCATGCTGTGCAACCCCCATCGTGCTCCATCCCCCATGCTGCGCACCCCCCATCGTGCTCCATCCCCCATGCTGCGCACCCCCCATCATGCTGCATCCCCCATGCTGCGCACCCCCATCGTGCTCCATCCCTCATGCTGCGCACCCCCCATCGTGCTCCATCCCCCATGCTGTGCACACCCCCATCCTGCTCCATCCCCCATGCTGCGCACCCCCCATCGTGCTCCATCCCCCATGCTGCGCACCCCCATCGTGCTTCATCCCCCATGCTGCGCACCCCCCATCGTGCTCCATCCCCCATGCTGCGCACCCCCCATCGTGCTCCATCCCCCATGCTGCGCACTCCCCATCGTGCTCCATCCCCCATGCTGCGCACTCCCCATCGTGCTCCATCCCCCATGCTGCGCACTCCCCATCGTGCTCCATCCCCCATGCTGCGCACTCCCCATCGTGCTCCATCCCCCATGCTACGCACTCCCCATCGTGCTCCATCCCCCATGCTGCGCACCCCCCATCGTGCTGCACAGTCACACATCAGACAGTATACACGCACACATCTGATCGCATACACTCACACCCCACTTCTGCCTGTGCCCTCCGGTGGGCGGTCCCAGCAGCTGTGCTGCACGCCGTGCTCCTCTGCCTTCTACCGACACACACACACCCGATCGCATACACGCACACACCCGATCGCATACACGCACACACCCGATCGCATACACGCACACACCCGATCGCATACACGCACACACACATTGACGATATCGCACATACGCGCTCACACACTCACAACATCCACATGCAAGATACCACATGCTTCTGGCCATGTGATCCTCCGGCAGGTCCTGGAAGGTCACTGCACGCACAGTATCGCCGCCGGGAAGCAAGCGATATCACTGGATGTTGTGAGTGTGTGGATGCGATCTGATGTGTGTGTGAGGTGTGTGTGAGAGTGAGTGTGATCTGATGTGTGTGTGCGTGTGTGTGTGTCTGTTCTTATGTGTGTGTGTGTGTGTGTGTGTGTGTGTGTGTGTGTGTGTTCCGCCGCTGCAGGACCTTGATGCGCTCACCTGCTCCCGGTCGGCTTCTGGTGAGTATGATCGGGGGTCTTCTTTCTTCGTCTTCTCTCTTCTGCACATGTGTACCGGGAGCCGGTATACGCTGGTAACCATGCTATATTACCCAATGTGTACCATGGTTACCAGCGTACCCCGCCCCCCGCACGCACGGGAGCCCTCACCAGCGTACGCTGGCAACCCCAGCAATGCGAGGGTATGTGTCGGCTGGGTTGCCGGCGTACGCTGGTGTGGGCTCTCGGGGGTAGAGCACTCACCTGGGAGTCGGGGCTCCGTGTCGGTTCAGGGAATGCGTGCGGGGTGCGGGCAATGCGTGAGGGGGCGGGGTGTGGCCGAGTTGCCAATGCGTGCAGGGGGCCTGGGCAAGAAGCCAATCTGTGGGGGGGGGCGGAGCCTGGGTGAGCGGCTAATCCGTGCGTGGGGGCGGAGCCGAGGCGAGCGGCCAATGAGAAGCTTGTTGCGGTAACGACAGAATTTTGGAGCAAGACAGACAGAAAGAATAAGGCAATTATATATATAGATGTACAGTGCCTACAAGTAGTATTCAACCCCCTGCAGATTTAGCAGGTTTGATAAGATGCAAATAAGTTAGAGCCTGAAAACTTCAAACAAGAGCAGGATTTATTAACAGATGCATAAATCTTACAAACCAACAAGTTATGTTGCTCAGTTAAATTTTAATAAATTTTCAACATAAAAGTGTGGGTCAATTATTATTCAACCCCTAGGTTTAATACTTTGTGGAATAACCCTTGTTTGCAATTACAGCTAATAATCGTCTTTTATAAGACCTGATCAGGCCGGCACAGGTCTCTGGAGTTATCTTGGCCCACTCCTCCATGCAGATCTTCTCCAAGTTATCTAGGTTCTTTGGGTGTCTCATGTGGACTTTAATCTTGAGCTCCTTCCACAAGTTTTGAATTGGGTTAAGGTCAGGAGACTGACTAGGCCACTGCAACACCTTGATTTTTTTCACTCTTGAACCAGGCCTTGGTTTTCTTGGCTGTGTGCTTTGGGTCGTTGTCTTGTTGGAAGATTAAATGACGACCCATCTTAAGATCCTTGATGGAGGAGCGGAGGTTCTTGGCCAAAATCTCCAGGTAGGCCGTGCGATCCATCTTCCCATGGATGCGGACCAGATGGCCAGGCCCCTTGGCTGAGAAACAGCCCCACAGCATGATGCTGCCACCACCATGCTTGACTGTAGGGATGGTATTCTTGGGGTCGTATGCAGTGCCATCCAGTCTCCAAACGTCACGTGTGTGGTTGGCACCAAAGATCTCGATCTTGGTCTCATCAGACCAGAGAACCTTGAGCCAGTCTGTCTCAGAGTCCTCCAAGTGATCATGAGCAAACTGTAGACGAGCCTTGACATGACGCTTTGAAAGTAAAGGTACCTTACGGGCTCGTCTGGAACGGAGACCATTGCGGTGGAGTACGTTACTTATGGTGTTGACTGAAACCAATGTCCCCACTGCCATGAGATCTTCCCGGAGCTCCTTCCTTGTTGTCCTTGGGTTAGCCTTGACTCTTCGGACAAGCCTGGCCCCGGCACGGGTGGAAACTTACAAAGGCCGTCCAGGCCGTGGAAGGCTAACAGTAGTTCCATAAGCCTTCCACTTCCGGATGATGCTCCCAACAGTGGAGACAGGTAGGCCCAACTCCTTGGAAAGGGTTTTGTACCCCTTGCCAGCCTTGTGACCCTCCACGATCTTGTCTCTGATGGCCTTGGAATGCTCCTTTGTCTTTCCCATGTTGACCAAGTATGAGTGCTGTTCACAAGTTTGGGGAGGGTCTTAATTAGTCAGAAAAGGCTGGAAAAAGAGATAATTAATCCAAACATGTGAAGCTCATTGTTCTTTGTGCCTGAAATACTTCTTAATACTTTAGGGGAACCAAACAGAATTCTGGTGGTTTGAGGGGTTGAATAATAAATGACCCTGTGAATAAACTTTTCACAATTTAAAAAAAACATAAAAAAAGAAATAACATTCTTTTTTGCTGCAGTGCATTTCACACTTCCAGGCTGATCTACAGTCCAAATGTCACAATGCCAAGTTAATTCCGAATGTGTAAACCTGCAGGGTGTTGAATACTACTTGTAGGCACTGTATATGTGTGCAGTGTCTATATACCATACCTCCCAACCGTCCCGGATACAGCGGGACAGTCCCTCTTCTGAGCCTTTGATCCCGGGTCCCGCCCGTGAGGCTGTTTATCCCGGCTCCACCCACTGTAGCCCCGCCTCGCTGTTTCTCCCTTCTACTATTCATTACAGAGCCGAGCGCGCACCTACTCCTGTGACTGCTGCTGAGGTATGAATCACCCCCTGCAGCAGAGCGACCCCCCTGCAGCAGAGCGACCCCCCCCTGCAGCAGAGCCCCCCCCCCCCTGCACCAGAGCCGACCCCCCCCAGTCCCGGAGCCTGCGTTTGTCTGCAGCTGTTCTCTCTGATTCCCCGTGTGCGGCTTCTCACTGCTGCAGACACGCGGGGAGTCAGGACGCTGAGGAGACCGTGCAATCAGCACTTATCTCCTGCAGATAGCAGTGGCAATAACCTATGCAGAGTGACATCTGCAGGCTTCTATTACCGATCAGTGGTCTCCTGCCTGTGGAGCAGAGCTGCTGGGTCCTAGCTTCCCAACAGCTTCAGCTCTGCTTTATCCTGGCTCCCCTACCAGTTAAAGGGAACATGTCAGCAGAAATTTCACAATAAAAGTAATAGATTCCCCTCTGCAGCTCCTGGGCTGCTTCTAGAAAGGTTCCTGTTGTTATTGTGCCCCCTTTGAGACCTACAAAAATACTTTATGAAGTCTTACCTTTTTGTATGCAAATGTGTTTTTATGGTCACGGGGGCGGGCTGTCTGGCGTCCGTTATTCCCCCTCCTGCCGCTTTACGCAGTCCCCCATTGCTCATTTACATACACAAGGACGCCTTCCTCATGTAACTGTCCTCCTGAAGTTTTGCGCATGTGAACGCTTTTTCAGGTGATTGCGCAGGCACGAGATTATGGGCGGCGCTGTGATTGTCATCAGCAGTGTTATCCAAGTACCCGCCCATAATCTCGTGCCCGCACTTTTCCCTCTGACTCCACCGTTATGCGCAAGTGCTGGCCATATGAACCATGTTACCTATTACCGCTTGCACGAGATTATGGGCAGGTACTTGGATGACTTTGCTGATGACAATCACAGCGCCGCCCATAATCTCGCGCCCATGGTAATAGGTAACGTGGTTCATATGGCCAGTGCTTGCGCATAACGGTGGAGGCAGAGTGAGAAGCGCGGGCACGAGATTATGGGCAGGTACTTGGATGACGCTGCTGATGACAATCACAGCGCCGCCCATAATCTCGCGCCCATGGTAATAGGTAACGTGGTTCATATGGACAGTGCTTGTGCATAACGGTGGAGGCAGAGTGAGAAGCGTGGGCACGAGATTATGGGCGGGTACTTGGATGACGCTGCTGATGACAATCACAGCGCCGCCCATAATCTCGCGCCCATGGTAATAGGTAACGTGGTTCATATGGCCAGTGCTTGCGCATAACGGTGGAGGCAGAGTGAGAAGCGCGGGCACGAGATTATGGGCAGGTACTTGGATGACGCTGCTGATGACAATCACAGCGCCGCCCATAATCTCGCACCCATGGTAATAGGTAACGTGGTTCATATGGCCAGTGCTTGCGCATAACGGTGGAGGCAGAGTGAGAAGCGCGGGCACGAGATTATGGGCAGGTACTTGGATGACGCTGCTGATGACAATCACAGCGCCGCCCATAATCTCGCGCCCATGGTAATAGGTAACGTGGTTCATATGGCCAGTGCTTGCGCATAACGGTGGAGGCAGAGTGAGAAGCGCGGGCACGAGATTATGGGCAGGTACTTGGATGACGCTGCTGATGACAATCACAGCGCCGCCCATAATCTCGCGCCCATGGTAATAGGTAACGTGGTTCATATGGCCAGTGCTTGCGCATAACGGTGGAGGCAGAGTGAGAAGCGCGGGCACGAGATTATGGGCGGGTACTTGGATGACGCTGCTGATGACAATCACAGCGCCGCCCATAATCTCGCGCCTGCGCAATCACCTCAAAAGCGTTCACACTTTGCACAGTGCTTACTCCCGCGAGAGTGGCACTGGGCATGCACAAAACTTCAGGAGGACAGTTACATGAGGAAGGCGTCCTCATGTATGGAAATGAGCAATGGGGGACGGCGTACAACGGCAGGAGGGGGAATAACGGATGCCAGGCAGCCCGCCCCCGTGACCATAAAAACAGATTTGCATACAAAAAGGTAAGACTTCATAAAGTATTATTTTAGGTCTCAAAGGGGGCACAATAGCAACAGGAACCTTTCCAGAATGCAGCCCAGGAGCTGCAGAGGGGAATCTTTTATTTTTTTGCTAAATTTCTGGTGACAGTTTCCCTTTAAAGGGAACCTATCAGGTGCAATCTGCACTCAGAGCCAGGAGCAGTTCTGGGTGTATATTGCTAATCCCTCCCTAACTGTCCCTGTATACACTAGCATAGATAAAGGCATCTATAGAAAAAGTATTTTTAAAGAGCTCATATCTTATGCTAATTAGCGCAGGGACTAGTCCCAAGGGCGTTACTTCACTTGGCTAGTCGGCTCACATAGCGTGTTAGTACTCACACAGGGGCGTAATAACATGCTAACATGCTATGCGAGCCGACTAGCCAAGTGAAGTAACGCCCTTGTGACTAGTCCCCGCGCTCATTAGCATAAGATATAAGATCTTTAAAAATATTTGTTCTTGATCTCTTTATCTATGCTAGTGTATACAGGGACGGTTAGGCAGGGATTAGCAATATGTACCCAGAACTGCTCCTGGCTCTGAGTGCATATTGCACCTGACAGGTTCACTTTAAAGGGAACCTGTCACCAGATTTGGGGCCTATAAGCTGCGGCCACCACCAGCGGGATCTTATGTACACATTCTAACATGCTGCATACCTCCCAACCGTCCCGGATACAGCGGGACTTTCACGCTTTACGTTGTTTGTCCCGTTGCCACGGGCGGGACGGCCGGCTCCCGGGCTCCGCCCACCCACTCTCTCTCCGCCTCCCTGCTTTTCCCTCCTACCATCCTAGTAGACGTGGCATAGAGAGGAGCGCTGCCTGTGCTGCTGCTGGTACAGTAAACTAATCTCCCCAGCGCTGATTTCCCTCCCTCCCCCCTCACCCCCGGCCGGAGCCTGTCTGTGCGGTCGGCCCGCCACCTGTCTGTGCGGGCGCCCCCCGCCGCCTGTCTGTGCGGGCGCCCCCCGCCGCCTGTCTGTGCGGGCGCCCCCCTGCCGCCTGTCTGTGCGGGCGCCCCCCTGCCGCCTGTCTGTGCGGGCGCCCCCCTGCCGCCTGTCTGTGCGGGCGCCCCCCTGCCGCCTGTCTGTGCGGGCGCCCCCCTGCCGCCTGTCTGTGCGGGCGCCCCCCTGCCGCCTGTCTGTGCGGGCGCCCCCCTGCCGCCTGTCTGTGCGGGCGCCCCCCTGCCGCCTGTCTGTGCGGGCGCCCCCCTGCCGCCTGTCTGTGCGGGCGCCCCCCTGCCGCCTGTCTGTGCGGGCGCCCCCCGCCGCCTGTCTGTGCGGGCGGCCCGCCGCCTCATTGTGCGGGCGGCCGGCCGCCTCTCTCTGCGGGCGGCTGGCCGCCTCTCTCTGCGTGCTGGAGGCCCGCCGGTTGCCTGCGTGTCCGTGCTGGAGGCCCGCCGGCTGCCTGCGTGTCCGTGCTGGAGGCCCGCCGGCTGCCTGCGTGTTTGTGCTGAATGGGTGTGGATGGGGAGTGGATATGGGCGTGACTGAAATGGGTGTGGTTAGGGGGCGTGGCCTAAAAATTTGCCGCGGCGCGCTATGCGCGCCGCAAACTTTGTCCCTCTTTTCCTTCTTTAAAAGTTGGGAGGTATGTATATACTGTATACGCACAGTGTGTATAGTGCATATAACTGTATATGTGTGTATGCAGCGCTTGTAGGTGCTATAAATGTATGTATGCAGTGTATATACTGATATATATATATATATATATATATATATATGTGTGGCACGATGGCTCAGTGGTTAGCACTGCAGTCTTGCAGCGCTGAGGTCCTGGGTTTAATTCCCACCAAGGACACCATCTGCAAGGAGTTTGTATGTTCTCCCCGTGTTTGCGTGGGTTTCCTCCCACACTCCAAAGACATACAGATAGGGAATTTAGATTGTGCTGAGTGTATGTGTGTGTGTGTGTATGTCCACTAAAGGAATCCGCACCATTGCATGTTCAATCACGAAATTTTGCACAGACACTCCATGTGACTCAGGGAACGTCATAGACTATGTTTGGGCCGGAAAATTTAACCCCGTGCTTTCCAGTTACTCTACAAAAATCCTGCAGCCATTAAACTGATGTGAGCTGGGAGCTGCAGGCTATAAATAGCAACTGTCAGTGGTTGCTATAGGAACAAAAACTGTTAGTATAACAAGCTTGTGTGAGGTAAAAAGATGTCGGTGGTGAGACGGATAAAGAGACACAGACAGACCGGGCAAAGAGACAGAGACAGACACAGAGATTGAGACAGACTGACTGATGCAAATACAGACAGAGAGATAGAAACAGACAGACAAGGAAAGAGAGACAGTGACACACAGACAGAGACTGGGAGAGAGACAGAGAGACAGTTACTATCCCAGGCAACGCCGGGTACTACAGCTAGTAAATTATATATATATATATATATATATATATATATATATATATATATATATATATATATATATATATTATATATATTGTAGCGGGGCGGGAGTCCCCCAGGACTACAAAGACGCCGTGACTCAAATAGTCCGATCCAAACAGCTTTATTGTCCTCGCTGTACATGTAAATTCACCCGGAACACAGCCGGGTTAGGCACCATCCATACAGGTCCCCGTCACACAGGCACCCATTGCCGTAGGAGACGGTCTTACGATGCCCCGTTCGGCTGTTCCAGGAGGATCCACGGACTTATCGCTCCACGCAAGCCTGGATCTTTCCAGGCTTCCTGCTCTGCAGCTAACAGAGCAGACTCTATTACAAGTTCATAGTGGAAGTTTAACCACTTCCCCACTCTCTGGCACCTGCTAGCAGAGACCTCTAGCTGAGGTTCCTTCTCAGCCCCAGGGCCCTCTGCAGACCACGGGGTCTGTGTCTCCTCCAGGAGAGGTTCGGCCCCACAGCCCTGGTCTGGCTGCACTCACCTCAGTCTCGGCTCAGACTTAATATCGGAGCCCTGTGCTCAGCCTCCACACAGGTTGCTCCATGCAGAGCTCTCGGCTCTGCTCTCACTCTCTCCCAGCACACACGCTGGAAGTCTAGAGCTAGTCTCTATCTAGACTGCCCTAGACACACTCCACCCAGGTTCTGAGACTGGATTGCTTTAACCCCTCGAGCCACACCCACAGGTGGAGGTCTGTGAATCTCAGCCCTGCAGAGCACCTTGGGATTATTAAAGGGAACCTGACACTTATGTGTAGCAAGAAGCCTTTGTGGACTACAAGTCCCATAGCAACCTTTTTCGTCTAGATATCGCAGATACCTTCTCCACTGTGACATATAGCGACCATTTACCACGTTGGTGGTCGCTACGTCACATATATATATATATATATCCAGATCAAATAAATTTTCTTTAAAAACAAGTTTTCCTTTATTCCAAATTTAGTTAAAAGCAATAATATCCTTCATCATGATGAAGAGCGCATCACATAGGCGTGTTACATTGGACGCGTTTCGGACAAGAAAACCTGTCCTTAATCTGAGACAACACAATACATCTGAACACCTAAGGGGGCTTTACACGCTACGATATCGTTAATGAATTATCGTCGGGATCACGTTATTTGTGACGCACATCCAGCGTCATTAACGAGATTGCAGCGTGTAACACTTAAGAGCGATCTTAAACGATCGCAAAAGAGGGCAAAATCGTTTGCCGTGGAGAGGTCGTCCTGAAACAAAAAATCGTTTTCAGGATGTTAGCGATGTTGTTCCTCATTCCTGCGGTAGTACACATCGCTGTGTGTGAAGCCGCAGGAGCGAGGAACATCTTCTTACCTGCCTCCATCAGCAACGCAGAAGGGGGAGGTAGGCGGGATGTTTATGACCTGCTCATATCCGCCCCTCCGCTTCTATTGGCCGCTTGCCGTGTGACGGGGTAAGTCGCAGGGCAGGTAAGTCTGTGTGACGGGGGTAAGCAAGGTTGCGCACGACGGGCAGCGATTTGCCCGTGTCGCACAACCGACGGGGGCGGGTACGATCGCTTGTGATCTCGCTAGTGAGATCGCAGCGTGTAAAGCCCGCTTTACTCTTAAAAGGAACCACAGGAAGCTATGAGACAATCAAGTCTAAACAAGACCACCTGATACAACAGGTAGTAGATCACAATAACATTTAGGCTATGTTCGCACGTTGCGTCGGAGTACCTGCAGTTTATTCTGCACGTTTTCCTTCCCTTGGTTTTTGACCAAATGGCTTTTGGCCATTTTTCAGCGCTAAAAACGCATGCGTTTTTACCGCGTTTATAGTGCGTTTACAGCGCTTTTTACCTGCGTTTTCACCTGCGTTTCTGCAGATGCGTTTTGTAGATCAAGACACTGAGAAATAAAGTTGAAATAGTCAAAAAGAATGAAAAAAGAGAAAAAAAGTATAAATAACTTTTAATAAAACTATATGAAAAATTATCAATTTTAATGAAATGAGTGGTTATGCACATTTTAACTGGAAAATAGGTAAAGTTTATTATTTTTTAGAATTTAAATTTTCGCTTATTGGGTGTGTGTAAAGGAACATTAGAACCCTTTAATTTTTGGCCAGAAAAGCATGCGTTTTTGGAGCCAAAAACGCAGTGGAAAAGCAGGTAAAAAGCATGAAAAACGCAGGAATTGTGCTTTTGGTTGCATTTTGCCATTTCTCATTGACTCCAATGTTAAGGAAACGCTGCAGAAATGGCAAAAACAACTGACATGCTGCTTCTTTTTCAGCATGGTTTTTGACCCAAAATATGCAAAATAAACGCTGCAGAAAAAAAAGCAAAGTGCAGACAGGATTTCTGCTTTTCCCATAGACTTTGCTGGAAAACAAAAACGCATGCGTTTTAGCGCAAAAACGCTGTCGCTAAAAACGCTGCGGAAACGCGGTAAAAAACGCAACGTGCGAACATAGCCTTACAAAACATTACAAATTTCATTTCTTATGTTCATACCTGTTGGTATTCTGCTTTTCATAATAAACATCCATTTCGCCTCTTGGCGTAATAATAAATCATTTAAATCTCCTCCTCCTCTCATTGTATGAATTTTCTCTATCACATTCACCTTGAAATGATTCAAATTTCCCCCATGTATGTGCACGAAATGACGGGAGGCAGCAGACAAACTGCGTGTGGTGGTGTGACCAATGTCATATACGTGCTCCGATATACGGCGTCTTAATGTACGTTAGGTTAGTCCCCACATACTGAATGTTGCAATCCGTGCACGTTATGACATAGATCACACCAGCAGAACCGCAGTTCATCAGAGACTGAATTTTAAACTCTTCTTTGGTAACCGAGGAAACAGTTTTATCCGTATTCCACATAAATCTACACAACCCACAGTTTTTTTGGGCCACACTTAAAGGAGCCACGAGTAGGTAACCAATTTTTTGCAGCTATTTCATTACCTGGATTGTTTTTATTTCTGTTCTTTTTAGAATGATCACTGGGGGATATTCTATTGGCGATAGTTTTGTTCTTTCCTGGACACAAATTTTACTCCATTTTTTAATATATTTTTTAACGTGTCATCTACATATAGAATCGGCAAAAATTTCTTAATGGTGTTAACTATCTGGTAAAAATCCGTACTGTAACTAGTTTGTCTGCTGCCTCCCGTCATTTCGTGCACATACATGGGGGAAATTTGAATCATTTCAAGGTGAATGCGATAGAGAAAATTCATACAATGAGAGGAGGAGGAGATTTAAATGATTTATTATTACACTGAGAGGCGAAATGGATGTTGATTTTGAATAGCAGAATACCAACAGGTATGAGCATAAGAAAGGAAATTTTGAATGTTTTGTAAATGTTGTTGTGATCTACTACCTGTTGGTCTTGTTTAGCCTTGATTGTCTCATAGCTTCCTGTGGTTCCTTTTAAGAGAAAAAGGGGGCTTTACACGCTACGATATCGTTAATGTTTGGTCTTCGGGGTCACGTTGTTAGTGACGTACATCCGGCGTCATTAACGATATTGCAGCGTGTGATACTGACCAGCGACCTTAAGCGACCTCAAAAATGGTGAAAATCGTTCACCATGGAGAGGTCGTCCCAAACTCAAAAATCGGTAAGGCTAGTTTCACACTTGCGTTCAGCGCAGTCCGTCACTATGGAGAATAGCGCAGTCTGTTAACGCACTGCGCTATTCTCCATAGACTTGTATGGACGACGCACTGTAACGCAAGTGTCTGCGTTGCATCCGCTGGATGACGCATCATCGTTATTTTGACGCTGCGTCGGGCAGATGGAACGCAGCATGTAACGTTTTTCTGCGCTTGGCGGAGTGTCAAAAAAACGCAATCAGCAGGAATCCGTTAGGCGTCCGTTGTTTTTATAATGGACGCCTATGGTGGCGGATTCCGTTAGAATGCGTCATTTGACGGATTCCGTTAACGCACCTGACTTTACACAACTGCGCATGCTCAGATGTGTAAAGTCAAGGAAAAAAAACTACAATGGACTGCGTTATTTTGTACGATCTGTAGCATGCGTTGTGCCACTATATGCAACGCATCCGTTGCATGCGTCACACAATGCAATGCTACGGATCCCGTTCAACGCAAGTGTGAAACTAGCCTAAGGGTTGTTTATCGCTCATGCGGCAGCACAAATCGCTGTGTGTGACACCGCAGGAGCGAGGAAGTCTCCTTACCTGCCGCCGGCCACAATGCGGAAGGAAGAGGTGGGCGGGATGTTACGTCCTGCTCATCTCCGCCCCTCCGCTTTGATTGGCCGGCCGCTTAGTGACGTTGCGGTGACGTCGCTGTGATGCCAAACGTCCCTCCCCCTTGAAGGAGGGATTGTTCGGCAGTCACAACGACGCCGCCGACCAGGTAAGTGCGTGTGACGCTACCGTAGCGATAATGTTCGCTACGGCAGCGATCACAAACAATCACATGCGCGACGGGGACGGGTACTTACGCGCTCGATATTGCTAGAAATTGCTAACGATATCGCTACCGTGTACTGTTAGTGTTCAGATGTATTATGTGTTGTCTCAGATTAAGGACAGGTTTTTTTTGTCTGAAACGCATCCAATGTAACACACCTATGTGATGCGTTCTTCATCATGATGAAGGATATTATTGCTTTCAACTAAATTTGGAATAAAGGAAAAAAGAGAATTTTGTTACTTACCGTAAATTCTTTTTCTTATAGTTCCGGCATGGGAGACCCAGACCATGGGTGTATAGCTTCTGCCTCCGGAGGACACACAAAGTACTACACTCAAACGTGTAGCTCCTCCCTCCTAGCATATACACCCCCTGGTAGCCAGTCCTAGCCAGTTTAGTGCAAAAGCTGAAGGAGGACATCCACCCACAAGTAGAGACAGAGCAAAACCCGGAACAACCGGAACCTCTGTCTACAACAACAACAGCCGGTGAAAACACACGGAACAAGAAACCTGCCAACAGGCAATAGGGAGGGTGCTGGGTCTCCCATGTCGGAACTATAAGAAAAAGAATTTACGGTAAGTAACAAAATTCTCTTTTTCTTCATCGTTCCTTATGGGAGACCCAGACCATGGGACGTTCTAAAGCAGTCCATGGGTGGGAATAAACAGAAAAACTGAGAAGTAGGCGAAACCTAACTTCACAAATGGGCGACAGCCGCCTGAAAGGATGCGTCTGCCCAAGCATGAGCCTGCACTTGGTAGTGCTTCGAAAAAGTATGCAGACTAATCCAAGTGGTAGTCTGACAGACCTGCTGAGCCGCAGCCTGGGCGTGAAAGCCTAAGAGGCGCCGACAGCTCTGGTCAAGTGTGCCTTGATCCCCGGCGGGGGAGGCACTTGAATACACTGGTAGGTATCGGAAATGGCCGACCTAATCCAACGAGCCAGGGTCGGCTTAGATGCCGAGAGGCCCTTACGCTGACCAGTGGTCAGCACAAAAGAGAGGTGCACCGCCTAAGAACAGCGGTGCGAGACACAGATCCGGAGCGCCTGCACCAGATCCAGAGTATGCAACGCCTTTTCAAAGCGATGAACAGGAGCCGGACAAAAGGAAGGCAGGGAAAATGCCCCGGTTAAGGTGGAAGCAGCAACCACCTTAGGGAGAAAGTCCGGAGTCGGACGGAGAACCACCTTGCCTTGATGAAAAACCAAAAAAAAGGGGGTGACTCCGAAGAGAGTGCAGCCAAAACAGAGACTCTCTTGAGGGGAATTATGGCCACTAGAAAGGCCACTTTCTGTGAAAGACAAAACAAAGAAACTTCCCTAAGAAGCTCAAAGGGGGGTTTCCGGAAACCGTGAGGACCGGATTAAGGTCCCAGGGCTCCAAAAGGTCGCCGGTAAGGCGGAATGATGTGAGATGCGCCCTGCATGAAGGAACGCACCTGAGCCAGCCGGGCGATACGCCGCTGGCACAACACTGACAGAGCCGAGACCTGTCCCTTAAGGGAATTGAGGGATAGTCCTAGCTGCAGACCGGACTGTAGAAGGGACAGGAGGGTCGGCAAGGCCAAAAAGGCCAAGGATACTTCGGAGCTCGAGCCATAGTGGAGATGACTTCAGGAGGGATACCAGAAGTCGTCAAGATCCAGGACTCAAAAGCCACGCCGTCAATCTGAGAGCCGCAGGATTCTGGCGGAAAGCCGGACCTCGTGAGAGAAGGTCTGGACAGTCCGGGAGATGCCATGGCACCTCTACGGACAGATGGAGCAGGTCAGGGTACCAAGCTTGCCTGGGTCAGTCTGGAGTATGAGAATGACCCGACGGCCCTCCTTTCTGATCTTGCGCAGGGCCCTGGGCAAGAGCTAGAGGGTGAAACACGTAAGACAGACGAAGCTGGGACCGAACTTGAACCAGAGCGTCTGCCGCAGAAACCTGAGGATCGTGGAGCCACGGTTTGACGGCTGAGATAATCTGCCTCACAGTTTTCCACGTCTGGGATGGGGGCTGCGAATATGGTGGACTAGGAGTCCTTCGTCCACTGAAGAATGCGTTGAGCCTCCAACATTGCCAGGCGGCTGAGTGTCCCGCCCTGGAAGTTGATGTAGGCAAACGCTGTCGCGTTGTCTGACTGGACTCAAATGTGCCTGGCCGCCAACAGATGTGAAAGGCTTAGAGAGCTAGAAACACAGCTCTGCTTACCAGCACATTGATCCAGAGGGCTGATTCGGACAGAGTCCAAGTGCCCTGCACTCCATGGTGGAGATATACTGCTCCCCAGCCGGATAGACTAGCATCCTGGAGAGGATCACCCGGGACGGGGCCAGGAAGGAGCGTCCCTGAGACAGAGGGGCCGAAGCCACCACTGAAATGAGCCCCTGGTCTGTGGCGAAGCCACCACCCCGTGAAAGGAGGAAGTCCGCTTGTTCCAACAGCGGAAAATATCCAGCCGCAGAGGACGCAGGTGGAACTGGGCAAGGGAATCGCTTCCATTGACGCCACCATCTGATCCAGCACCTGTATTAGGTGCCTGATGGAACGACGTCAACCGCCAGCGGACGGACTGCTGCTTGAGAAGCTTGAGATCCAGGTCGGAAGGCACCGCCCTCTTCGGGGACTAGGAATAGATTTAAAGGGGTTGTCCAACATTAGCTTAACAAAAATGTTTGAGTTTATCTGTGCTGTATTGTCATATAAATCACACCTACATTGTTATTTTTTGTTTTCTAACTTTTGTTCCTCTTGAATTATACCTTTATTCTCTGCAGCTTCTTGTTTACATTCAGCTCTAGCAAACATGACTACTTCCTGTGCAAAACCTCCCAGTCACAGCTGGCACCGCCCGGCCTCAGTGTCCAGCCCCACCCCAGTGTCCAGCCGCACCCTCTGCCCGCCCCCTGCACACATTCCCTGTCAGTATATTCTTCCCCAGCACCGGACCTGGTATCACTACAGCATTGCAAATAACAGCCCCACATCGGACTCTGCACCGTACACACATGGCTCTGCACACGCACACATATGGCTCTGTACCTCACACGCACACATATGGCTCTGCACCGTACACGCACACACATGGCTCTGCACCGTACACGCACACACATGGCTCTGCACCGTACACACACACACATGGCTCTGCACCGTAAACGCACACACATGGCTCTGCACCGTAAACGCACACACATGGCTCTGTACCGTAAACGCACACACATGGCTCTGCACACGCACACATATGGCTCTGTACCGCACACATATGGCTCTGTACCGCACACGCACACATATGGCTCTGCACCGTACACGCACACACATGGCTCTGCACACGCACACACATGGCTCTGCACCGTACACACATGGCTCTGCACCGTACACGCACACACATGGCTCTGCACCGTACACGCACACACATGGCTCTGCACACGCACACATATGGCTCTGTACCGCACACGCACACACATGGCTCTGCACACGCACACACATGGCTCTGCACCGTACACACATGGCTCTGCACCGTACACACACACACATGGCTCTGCACCGTACACGCACACACATGGCTCTGCACCGTAAACGCACACACATGGCTCTGCACCGTACACGCACACACATGGCTCTGCACCATACACGCACACACATGGCTCTGCACCGTACACGCACACACATGACTCTGCACCGCACACGCACACACATGGCTCTGCACCGTACACGCACACACATGGCTCTGCACCGTAAACGCACACACATGGCTCTGCACCGTACACGCACACACATGGCTCTGCACCGTACACGCACACACATGACTCTGCACCGCACACGCACACACATGGCTCTGCACCGTACACGCACACACATGGCTCTGCACCGTACACGCACACACATGGCTCTGCACCGTAAACGCACACACATGGCTCTGCACCGTACACGCACACACATGGCTCTGCACCGTACACGCACACACATGGCTCTGCACCGTAAACGCACACACATGACTCTGCACCGCACACGCACACACATGGCTCTGCACCGTACACGCACACACATGACTCTGCACCGCACATGCACACACATGGCTCTGCACCGTAAACGCACACACATGGCTCTGCACCGTACACGCACACACATGGCTCTGCACCGTACACGCACACACATGGCTCTGCACCGTAAACGCACACACATGGCTCTGCACCGTACACGCACACACATGGCTCTGCACCGTACACGCACACACATGACTCTGCACCGCACACGCACACACATGGCTCTGCACCGTACACGCACACACATGACTCTGCACCGCACACGCACACACATGGCTCTGCACCGTACACGCACACACATGGCTCTGCACCGTAAACGCACACACATGGCTCTGCACCGTACACGCACACACATGGCTCTGCACCGTACACGCACACACATGACTCTGCACCGCACACGCACACACATGGCTCTGCACCGTACACGCACACACATGGCTCTGCACCGTACACGCACACACATGACTCTGCACCGCACACGCACACACATGGCTCTGCACCGTACACGCACACACATGGCTCTGCACCGTACACGCACACACATGACTCTGCACCGCACACGCACACACATGGCTCTGCACCGTACACGCACACACATGGCTCTGCACCGTAAACGCACACACATGGCTCTGCACCGTACACGCACACACATGGCTCTGCACCGTACACGCACACACATGGCTCTGCACCGTAAACGCACACACATGGCTCTGCACACGCACACATATGGCTCTGCCAGCACCCCCATCCCCATCCCCATAGGGAACACATGTGGAGTACATACTCACCTGTCCTCGGTCCCCGCCGCTCCTGCACGTTCGTGCGCTGTCTGTGCTCTGTTCAGCACAGTAGTGACGTCACCGCTGTGCTGCAGATTGCACAGACAGCCGGAGGGACAGTGATGAGAAGCAGCGCTGCGCTGCTTCTCATCAGCACTTTCAAATGTACCGGCATCGGTGATCTGTGATGCCGGTACATTTGAATGTGCGATCCTGGGCAGGGGGCCCGGTGCTGGAGCTGACACCACGGCAGCTGCCGCCAGGCCCCGCCCCCACGTCACGGACCCCCACAGCAGTGCAGGGGGAGGTTACTGGAGGTGCGGGGGAATGTGTGGGAGGGTGCAGGGAAGGGGGCGGTGACTCCTCGCACTGTAGACACCCAGCAGGGAGGTGACATGCTGCTCCACATTTGCATGTCAACATGGCCCTGCCCATGTAGACGTGCAAAGACCGGAAGCAGCAAAATCGCGGCAGGAGCGGTCACATGACCGCTCTGAGCCGGGGGAGAGGGGCTGACAGCAGGGCAGGTAAGTGGTCTCTATCTACTTACCTGCCCCAATGTAGCCCAATAGGGAAATAAAAAAAAAAGTCAAAGAAGCCGGATAACCCCTTTAAGCAGAAATCTCAGAACCGTTCCCAGTCGGGAACCGGTACAATTACTCCATTGGCCTGCAAGAATGCCACGGCCTGTGAGAAGGCGGCGGCCTTGGAGCAGGGGGGAGTTGACAGAAAAATCTGTTTGGCGGGCTGGATAGAATTCTATCCTGTAGCCGTGGAAGATGGTATCCCGCACCCACTGATCGGAGACCAAGGAAGAAAAATATCCAGCGCGGTCCAAATTGTCGTATAAAAAATCATCTTTATTGTTTAATCCTTAAAAGTAGGAGTTTACAGGCGGTCAGCAAAAATACATGGATGTTAATAGGACCCCACAAAGCTACGCGTTTCGACGTGAGTCTTAATCATGCTCTGGGGAGGAAGAGATGTCGGCTTCCTATATCGTGCAACACACACCCTCCCAAATTAAAAACATGAGAAGAAAAGGAAAGGAGGGAGATAAAGTGTGTGAAAAAAAGTGGAAGCAAGAAAAGAAAAGGAGAAAGAGAGTGTTAAATGGAAAAAACCGTTAGGGAGGGAGTTGAAAGGGTTAAAAATAAATAGTATCTTTATCTCCCTCCTTTCCTTTTCTTCTCATTCTCCCAGCTTTTTCCTCATTTTTCCACATAATCTTTTCCCATCTTTCTTCTCCTTTCCTTCCTTCCCCTTTCTTCTTTTTCTTTTTCTTTTTGCATCCTTCTCTCCCTTTTCCCCTATTTTTTCTCTTTTTCTTTCCTATCATGGAAAAACCGCAATGTCTATAATCTCCCAATGTGATGTGTTGTATTGTGAATGTTCCTTTGAAGACAACATGTGTTTTTAATTTGGGAGGGTGTGTGTTGCACGATATAGGAAGCCGACATCTCTTCCTCCCCAGAGCATGATTAAGACTCACGTCGAAACGCGTAGCTTTGTGGGGTCCTATTAACATCCATGTATTTTTGCTGACCGCCTGTAAACTCCTACTTTTAAGGATTAAACAATAAAGATGATTTTTTATACGACAATTTGGACCGCGCTGGATATTTTTCTTCCTTGATTTCTATATGGCAGCCCAGCCCTCCGTGCGCAGCCCTGGATATACAGCGGATCACAGCAACTCGGTGAGCTGATTTCTCTCTTTTTTGCACTGATCGGAGACGTGTTAAAACCATACGTCGCCAAAGTGGGAGAGCCTGCCACCGACCAAGGACGTTGCTGGCATGGCCAGATAGCCCGGAGGAGGCTGACTTAGTGGCAGCATCTCCTGCGGTTTCTGAAGACGCGGCTTCGTGCGCCATTTGGGTTAGAAACGATCAGATGGAGGAACGAAAAGAACGAAACTTCAACTGATTCCTGCCCTGGACAGGTTTCCTGGTTTAGGTTTGTGGCATGGAAGAACTCTTCCCGCCAAGAGCTTCCTTAATAATTTCATCCAGTTGTTCCCGAATAGTCTGGTCCCAACAAGAGGGAGTCCAGCAAGGAACTTCTTTAGAAGCATCTGCCTTCCACTTCCGAAGCCACAGGAGCCTGCGGATAGCAAGGAAATTAGCCGAGACCACCGCAGTGCGGTGAGAGTCTCCAGCATGGCAGACATGGCATAGGATGAAAAGACTGAAGTCTGGAAGTTAAGGCAACCATTTCGGGCATAGAGTCCCTGTGAGGGAATGCATCTCCTCTAGAGAAGCAGAGATGGCTTTGAAAGCCCGCACTGCTGCAAAAGCTGAGGAGAACGAGGCTCCTGCCGCCTCCATACAGATTTGGCCAGAAAGGCCAACCTGGCGGACAGCAAAACCTTAAGTGAGGAGCCATCAGCCACTGATACAACGGTCCGGGCTGAGCCACCTTTGGTGAATGAGCCCACTCCTTGACCACCACTGGTGGAAAGGGAAAACTGTCATCAGAACCACGCTTAGTGAAGCGTTTGTCAGAGCAGACCCTGGGCTTGGTCACAGTGGCCTGAAAACTGGAGTGGTTAAGGAACACACTCCTTGTACTCATAGGTAAGGTAAACTCTGGCGGATTGCGGTCCAGTACAGAATTAATGTACAGTGGGATCCCTAGAGAGGTGCCGTCAGCCACTGATACAACTATCCGGGCTGAAAATCTAGACACCGGAGGGACCACCCTTGGTGAATGAGCCCACTCCTTGACCACCTCTGGTGGAAGGGGAAAACAGTCATCAGAACCACGCTTTGGGAGCGTCTGTCAGTACAGGCTCTGGGCTTGGTCACAGTGGGCTGAAAACTGGAGTGGTTAAGGAACACACTCCTTGTTCTCTTTAAGGTTTACTGATGCCTTTTCTGCCAGAGGGGGATGCTCCCCTGATACAGGCGGATGGAGGTTCAGTACAAATATAATGGACGCAATCAAATCATTAGCATCTGCATCACCTTCGGACAGATCAATGGTACATGAAGTAGTGTCCGAGCCCCTAGTAAAGACATCCTCTCCGTCCAGAGAGTAAGCTCGTGAATCAGAGCTGCGGGATGGGGAAGGACAGGGGACCCTGCGTCTCCGTTTTAGGAGGACGGGGGCTGAGACCATGTGAGCTTTGCTGAGCGAGCCGTAGCAGCAGAAGCGCCCTGAGAAGGGGGCTAATGCATGCTCAGCAGAGTCCGGGACAGCTGTCCCCTGGAAAGAGCGGATTCTACTCAAACCGGGGGTTCAGCCACCGGAGCCGGAGCCGCTGGAGAGACCACCTGAGGGACCACTATGTTAGAGCAAGCATCACAATGTGGTTATGTGCTCGGTACAGGCAGTACGAGTCTACATGCAGTGCATATTAAGAACAGCCTTGCAGCCTTGCTCTGATGTGAGACATGCTGCAGAAGTGGGGGCTCTGTCCAGAATGACCCCCAGCAGAGTATATAAACAGAGTATATAAGCAGCTGCACAACCGGAGGTTGTGGCTTGCCAGACCGTTTAACATACATTTCTGTGCCCTCCAGTCCCCCAGCCCAGGTCCCCATTTGTCACAATGTGGAATCTCTGTGCCTATGCAGACACTGAGAACGCTGAGAAAATGGCGACTGGAGCAAGGAGAGGGGGCGGGGCCTACTCTGAGAGCGGGCAAATGATGTAGACAGGGGAGGGAATCATTCCTCAGTGAGGAGTATCCGTTCCCTGTGCTGAACAGCCGCTGGGCGGAGCCGCACTGTCCCTCTGCATGACTGACATGCAGGGGCAGTGAAAACCGAAACTAGGCCTCAGGCGAAGCCGGGGCCTAGATTTAAACATGCGGCCAGCGTGCAGGCACCATCGGCGCGGTTCTCCAGTGAAAACTGGAGAACCGGCCGGAAATGTTACCACAATCATAAAACACACTCTCCCCAATAAATAAAGTACAAGGGATCCCTGGAAAGACCACCTTCTGTGGTAAAAATGTCTCAGTACTTAGCTTGTGAGACGCAGGTGCCAGGTCCCTGGGAGGTGAGCGCTCCGTCCGGCAGAATCCTGAAAGGGCTGCGGATGGAGACCGGTCTCCTGCAAAGCAGTGAGAACCGTGATGGCTCCCACTTCAAGCCAGAGCCCCAGGGGATGGTGAAGGAGCGCGGCATGTGAAGGCTCCAGCCCTGGAAAATCAACCTTAACAGCACCGCCGACACAGTGGGGTGAGAAGGGACATGCCGGGAGTCCAGATTGGACCCGCTTTTCTTCCAAATCTTTGAAATAAAAAATCAGAGAATGCATGTGTGTGTGTGACCTCCTGAACACAAAGCATTGAAACTGGCTAGGACTGGCTACCAGGGGGTGTATATGCTAGGAGGGAGGAGCTACACGTTTGAGTGTAGTACTTTGTGTGTCCTCCGGAGGCAGAAGCTATACACCCATGGTCTGGGTCTCCCGGAAGGAACGATGAAGAAACTATTTTTTAAAGAAAATTTATTTGATCTGGATGCTGGAATCTTTCAAATACTACGCTCTGCAGCAGAGGGATCCTGTTTCTCTATCCGTGCAGTGATCAGGCATTCTGTAGTCTCTATTGTGGGTGAGCTGGTTTTTCTCTATTTTATATATATATATATATATATATACATATACTGTATATATATATATATATGTATATATATATATATATATATATATATATATATATATATATGGGTGTAGAGATTTCTGCTCCTGAGAAATGACAGCTGTTGCCAGATGCAGGCCCCTACTTCTCCTGCCTCTATGATCTGCCCTCTGGGGTTTTCTGGGCCCACAGAGTTCTAATGGTTATACAATACAAGGAACGATGCTGAAGTTGGTTTCTTATTCGTCCAGTTTTTTTTTCGGGGCTGAAGTTGGTTTCTTATTCGTCAGTTTCTTATTCGGCAATTTAGTTTTTTCAGTTTTTTATGCATTTATCAACAAAAAAAACACATCACAATAATAAAATACAATGCACTGATGCCCTAATATAAATACACTCAAAACCAGCTGCGAAAATTATAAAACTGGCAAAAAAATGGGCATCAAAGTGGGCACCAAAGTATGTTACTGAAAGGGTTAAATGGCTTTGGGCCACTGATCTAACACCACAATTGCATATCTAGTGATGCCTCTAATCAAACTCAAGTGACTCCAGCCTGGCCCAAAGGGGTTCTGGGCATCAAAACTGGCATCAAAGTGGGCACACAGCCAATTTTCACAGATTTGAATAAGTAACTGGTGTTTTTGAAGGGTTAAATGGCTTTGGGCCACTGATCTCACACATCAAATTCAAATCACTCCAGCCTGGCCCAAACAGGTTCTGGGCATCAGAACTGGCATCAAGGTGGGCAAAACCCCAGTTTTCACAGATTTGAATAAGTAACTGGTGTTTTTGAAGGGTTAAATAGCTTTGGGCCACTAATCTAACACCCCATTTACATACCTAGTGATGCCACACATCAAATTCAGATCACTCCAGCCTGGCCCAAACAGGTTCTGGGCATCAGAACTGGCATCAAAGTGGGCAAAACCCTTTTTACACAGATTTGAATATGTAACTGGTGTTTTTGAGGGGTTAAATGGCTTTGGGCCACTGATCTCACACCACATTAACATACCTAGTGATGCCACACATCAAATTCAGATCACTCCAGCCTGGCCCAAACAGGTTCTGGGCATCAGAACTGGCATCAAAGTGGGCAAAACCCTTTTTACACAGATTTGAATATGTAACTGGTGTTTTTGAGGGGTTAAATGGCTTTGGGCCACTGATCTCACACCACATTAACATACCTAGTGATGCCACACATCAAATTCAGATCACTCCAGCCTGGCCCAAACAGGTTCTGGGCATCAGAACTGGCATCAAAGTGGGCAAAACCCTTTTTACACAGATTTGAATAAGTAACTGGTGTTTTTTGAGGGGTTAAATGGCTTTGGGCCACTGATATCACACCACATTCACATACCTAGTGGTACCACACATCAAATTCAGATCATCCCAGCCTGGCCCAAACAGGTTCTGGGCATCAGAACTGGCATCAAAGTGGGCAAAACCCTTTTTACACAGATTTGAATAAGTAACTGGTGTTTTTTGAGGGGTTAAATGGCTTTGGGCCACTGATATCACACCACATTTACATACCTAGTGATGCCCCACATCAAATTCAGATCACTGCAGCCTGGCCCAAACAGGCTGGAGTGATCTGATATTGATGTGTGGTATCACTAGGTATGTAAATGTGGTGTGAGATCAGTGGCCCAAAGCCATTTAACCCCTCAAAAACACCAGTTACTTATCAAAATCTGTGTAAAAAGGGTTTTGCCCACTTTGATGCCAGTTCTGATGCCCAGAACCTGTTTGGGCCAGACTGCAGTGATCTGAATTGGATGTGTGGCATCACTAGGTATGTAAATGTGGTATTAGGTCAGTGGCCCAAAGCCATTTAACCCCTCAAAAACACCAGTTACTTATTCAAATCTTTGAAAACTGGGGTTTTGCCCACTTTGATGCCAGTTCTGATGCCCAGAACCTGTTTGGGCCAGGCTGGAGTGATCTGAATTTGATGTGTGGCATCACTAGGTATGTAAATTTGGTGTGAGATCAGTGGCCCAAAGCCATTTAACCCCTCAAAAACACCAGTTACTTATTCAAATCTGTGAAAATTGGCTGTGTGCCCACTTTGATGCCAGTTTTGATGCCCAGAACCCCTTTGGGCCAGGCTGGAGTCACTTGAGTTTGATTAGGGGCATCACTAGATATGCAATTGTGGTGTTAGATCAGTGGCCCAAAGCCATTTAACCCTTTCACTAACATACTTTGGTGCCAACTTTGATGCCCATTTTTTTGTCACTTTTATAATTTTCGCAGCTGGTTTTGAGTGTATGTATATTAGGGCTCATCAGTGCATTGTATTTTATTATTGTGATGTGTTATTTTTGTTGATAAATGCATAAAAAACTGAAATAACTAAATTGACGAATAAGAAACCAACTTCAGCATCGTATACAAGGATACATTTTGTTCAGTGCTCACGTGTGACCGGCTTATACTATGTACAGTGGAAAAAGAAACTGTGTGTGTGCATTCCCATATATAACCATGCCTCGGGCTGCTCTGCACACCCTGCATGCATCAGCAAAGCTTTGCCAGCGCCATAGGAGCGCCATGTGTGAGGCTGCCAGCTATGGGAAACATGCCCACGTAATGTCACCAATCTCACTTGTGCCCCTCACTCCACCGGAGCCGCCTGACATTACCAGTGCGCCAGGACAGGTGGTGTGTGACTCCCCATGTGATCCGGGCACAGCACGCCCGCTCTACACAAGGTCGTCCAGCCTCCCCGAGTGGCGTGACGTAACGTGTGACTAGACAGGCGTGTACAGAGCGGCGGTGACGAGCGGCAGGAAGGCCAGTACGTCACACCGCACACCCCCAGCTCGTGATTGGTGGAGCTCGGTCAGCGCCCAGTGACGTCACGGTCTGTGTAGCATGGCTATGTGTGAGCCGGGCGAGCCGGGCAGCGTGCATTAGAGCGGGGAGAGGCCGAGCATGGCAGCTACCAACAGACTTGTCCTCGGACCTCTAGTGGGGGCCATTGATCAGGGCACAGGATCAACCCGCTTTCTGGTAAGAAGTCTCTGACAGGGCACAGAAGTGTCCGGTGCCATCCATTGTGCACATGTGACATTGGCGGCTATTGTGAGGATGCGATGTGCTGACCCTGCCGTGGATATAACAGGCCAGGAGGGCTAGCATATGTCATGGTCCCCGCGATGTCTCCTGCCATCCAGGACAGTCAGATCAGGAGCAGGTCCATGGCTCGCTCTTTGTACTGTGGGTGTGGACGATGGCTATAAGGTAGTGAGAAATGCTCGTGTCTGTCTTGTAACTGGAAACTATGTGCAAACAGCAAACCAATACTGCAGAAGTCTATGGACAAGGCAGAGCGTGCAGGTGTATAGAGTGTGACACATGACAAGGCAGAGCGCGCAGGGGTATAGAGTGTGACACACGACAAGGCAGAGCGTGCAGGGGTATAGAGTGTGACACATGACAAGGCAGAGTATACAGGTGTATAGAGTGTGACACACGACAAGGCAGAGCGCGCAGGGGTATAGAGTGTGACACACGACAAGGCAGAGCGTGCAGGTGTATAGAGTGTGACACACGACAAGGCAGAGCGCGCAGGGGTATAGAGTGTGACACACGACAAGGCAGAGCGTGCAGGTGTATAGAGTGTGACACACGACAAGGCAGAGCGCGCAGGGGTATAGAGTGTGACACACGACAAGGCAGAGCGTGCAGGTGTATAGAGTGTGACACACGACAAGGCAGAGCGTGCAGGTGTATAGAGTGTGACACACGACAAGGCAGAGCGTGCAGGGGTATAGAGTGTGACACATGACAAGGCAGAGCACGCAGGTGTATAGAGTGTGACACATGACAAGGCAGAGCACGCAGGTGTATAGAGTGTGACACATGACAAGGCAGAGCGTGCAGGTGTATAGAGTGTGACACACGACAAGGCAGAGCACGCAGGTGTATAGAGTGTGACACACGACAAGGCAGAGCGTGCAGGTGTATAGAGTGTGACACACGACAAGGCAGAGCACGCAGGTGTATAGAGTGTGACACACGACAAGGCAGAGCGCGCAGGGGTATAGAGTGTGACACACGACAAGGCAGAGCGCGCAGGGGTATAGAGTGTGACACACGACAAGGCAGAGCGTGCAGGTGTATAGAGTGTGACACATGACAAGGCAGAGCGCGCAGGGGTATAGAGTGTGACACACGACAAGGCAGAGCGCGCAGGTGTATAGAGTGTGACACACGACAAGGCAGAGTATACAGGTGTATAGAGTGTGACACATATGACAAGGCAGAGTGCGCAGGGGGTATAGAGTGTGACACACGACAAGGCAGAGTATACAGGTGTATAGAGTGTGACACACGACAAGGCAGAGCGCGCAGGTGTATAGAGTGTGGCACACGACAAGGCAGAGCGCGCAGGTGTATAGAGTGTGACACACGACAAGGCAGAGCACGCAGGTGTATAGAGTGTGACACATGACAAGGCAGAGCGCGCAGGTGTATTCTGTACAGTGTGACACACGACAAGGCAGAGCGCGCAGGTGTATAGAGTGTGACACACGGCAAGGCAGAGCGCGCAGGTGTATAGAGTGTGACACACGACAAGGCAGAGCGTGCAGGTGTATAGAGTGTGACACATGACAAGGCAGAGCGTGCAGGTGTATAGAGTGTGACACATGACAAGGCAGAGCGCGCAGGTGTATTCTGTACAGTGTGACACATGACAAGGCAGAGCGCGCAGGGGTATAGAGTGTGACACACGACAAGGCAGAGCGCGCAGGGGTATAGAGTGTGACACACGGCAAGGCAGAGCGCGCAGGGGTATAGAGTGTGACACATGACAAGGCAGAGCGCGCAGGTGTATAGAGTGTGACACACGACAAGGCAGAGCGTGCAGGTGTATAGAGTGTGACACATGACAAGGCAGAGCGTGCAGGTGTATAGAGTGTGACACATGACAAGGCAGAGCGCGCAGGGTGTATTCTGTACAGTGTGACACATGACAAGGCAGAGCGCGCAGGGGTATAGAGTGTGACACACGACAAGGCAGAGCGAGCGCAGGGGTATAGAGTGTGACACACGACAAGGCAGAGCGCGCAGGGGTATAGAGTGTGACACACGACAAGGCAGAGTATACAGGGGTATAGAGTGTGACACACGACAAGGCAGAGCGTGCAGGGGTATAGAGTGTGACACACGACAAGGCAGAGCGCGCAGGGGTATAGAGTGTGACACACGACAAGGCAGAGTATACAGGGGTATAGAGTGTGACACATATTACTCAGAATAAAAGCTGACACAGCATTTTGATTCGTGCATTTTGGATTGTAGCTGTCCATTTTTATTTATTTTAGTGTATAGAGGTTCCCGTCTACTCGTGTTAGTAACTCCCGCTGACATGGGGATGGCCCTGCTGCTCCCCTCTGCTGTGAGCTCTGGCCTCTTGGCGCTGAGTAATGTGACGGTTGCTATGGATGTGCAGCGCAGACTAGTCTTATCAGGGCTGTAGATACTGTGTCTGACAGATCAGCATGAATGGAGACTCAATAAGACAAGTCATGCTTCTCCTCTCCCTGCAATAGTAATCAGATTTCTCCCATACCCATGCAGAATAATGGACGTTCTTTATTGCTTCGTTCTGGTGTATGGGGATTTAGTTACTACCATTTTAGTGATCTTTTATACATGACCTGATTAGTGCTGAAGTGGTCTCCAGCTTTCAGACTAGTTTGCCTGTAGAAATGACCTCCGTGGTATTGATAAGCTCTTCTGCAGATTATTTGCCGTCCTTCGTACTATTATGTCTGTTCAGTTTCCCTGAGTGTGGTATTTCATTGACAAGAGGGGATTGGTGTTTGGTAGAAGATTATCCACAGATTTTCCGAGGCCTCTATACAGAATGCTGAAGATTCTCGGCCAATCTGACATTACTCTAGGTAGGGTTTGGGACAGCCCCTGTACTGGCTTCTTATCCACCGTATACATGTGACCTATTCATGAATAACCGCTTTGCCTAAAATTTCCACTATCTACATGAAGTTTTGCTGATGCTGTCAGTGTCAGACATTAGACCCTGATCTCTGTGTAGGCTATCCTATGTGTCCCTACCAAATTCCTTGTGACCCTTTCATGTGATCAGTGTCAGTGGTGGAAGGTGACACCTGATCTATATGATTCTTGCCCTTTTGCACCGTAATTTTTTGTACTTTTGCTCTCGCTGTGTATGAATGCTAGCATGGCATTATTTCCACACCGTAATAAGCTTTACTCAGGTTTTGTTACGTTAGATATATCTACATTTTATTGATGTCTAGATTAAACCAGGCAAAATCCGGATCCGCGCGGTTTGAATGGCAGATCAGAGTCCGACCCGGACGCGGGACTCCGGGTGCACGATCCGGATTCGTGTTTTTTTTTTTTTTTTTTTTTTTCTCCCCCCCCCCCCCCCCCCCCCCCCCCCCCCACTCTGCCGGATCCGGACTTCTTTGACAACCTGACGCGGATCCGCTGGACCCGGATTATTGGCAGTCCGCTCAACTCTACTGCTGATCCTTTTAATCTTGGTGAAATGAGTTTCCGCCAGAAGAGCCTGAAAAAACTCGCTGACTGCCTGAGTGTGTCCCGCTGTGGGGAAACCTCTGATGAGCCTGGGATCAGAAGGTCACAACACCTTATTGCTCACAGATCCACTACTTGTATTTTAGTGAAATCTACTTGCTTGTAATGCTGTAGGGTTTAAGGACTCTTTCCTATCTAGTTGTCCTTTGTAACCGTAATCCCTGGTGCAGCTTGTTTGTGAACACTCTTCTTCGCATTAAAAAGTCATGTGTCTTACCATGGGACGCCAGTGATAAAATCTTCATTTTTATGTTGACAGCTTTGGAAGGAGCAAGTCTCTACAAGAAGCTGAGGAGTTGTGACAGTTGTAGCTGTTTAGCTGCATCGGAGGAGCTTAGATTGTTTTCCTAGAGACTAGTGCTCTCGCCAGCCTTCTCACTAGCCATGGTGAGTTCAGGGCAAGCGAGGACCTAGGCACATGATTAGCGACAAGGGGAACCATATAGGGATGTAAGGAAGTGTAGGGGTTGGCTTAAGGTGAGTCAGAAGGTGACCCCCCCCCCAGTGCCCCTCTCCCTAGCACCAGGACTTCCCATGGTATTGTGTACCCTGTGTGTTGCGGCGTTGCCAGATGTTCCTTTATACCTTGCAGAACCCTGGTTGTGACTGCATGACTGTTTGATCCACTATACGGATCACACTCAGACATGCAAGTTAGTGACTCTGTGGAAACCATCGGACTGCACTTAGAAGACTAAAGATGAGCGAAACTTTGAGGTTCAGTTCGCCAGGTGCATTTGAACCTTAGATAAGGTTCGTTTTGTGACCCAGACTTGTACCGAACATCAATGGAAGTCAGTAATTTGGTAGTTTGTGTCTCCGCCCACATGTAGCCAGCTATAAGTGTGACGCCCTGGCTGGGCCAGGTGGTCACAAATAGTGCCCCGCATTACACCTGTCCCTCATAGGTAACACACAGCCAAACACTTAAACCCTAGTCACCCCCATCAGAGCTTGATGGACACACCAGGGGGCGGAAGCAGGCGGTTGGAAGGCGCCCACCGAGGAGTTCAGAGAGCCTGGGGCTGGAAAGTAGCCAGATAAGGTTGAGAGTTCGAGTGGAAAGGTGTGTGGGCTGGAGCTGTGTGCAGCTCCAGCATAGGCAAGAACCCAAACTGAACCGGTGCCAGGGTAGGAGCCCTGGTACCATCTGGTTAGGAGGCAGACGACGACTCAGTCTGCAGGGAGTCGGGAAGGACGGCTTGGTGGAACCGTGGTGGACCGGGTCAGGGTAGTGGCCCGCCGGTACTGACCCGGGCAACCGACTTGGAAACCAGAGCACAAAAGGGGGTATTCAGACCCTGAAGCTAGGTCCAGAAGCTACTGGGGGCTAGCTAATGAACTGATTGCGGCCAGGACTAGAGGTCCTGTCCCACCCAAGGTCCCGACTGAAGGCAACAGCCCAACGAGGGGGATAAGCAGCCACCGCCACGGCTCAGAGATCTCACGGGCCAGCGTCTGCGGGCAAAGGGCTCCTCAGGTAACCACAAGCCGGGAGCGGACTCCTGAAGTGGCAAGCGCAGTAGTCCACCATCACAAAGAGGTGCGGGAGAAAGACAGAGACCACCAGCCAGGTGGGGGACCAGACTGCAGGCGGCTGCGGGGCACCGACCACCATCACCTTGGTTTACCAGAGACTCGTGTGTTTACTAATAGTGAGTACATCATTGCCCTCCGGCCGCCATCTCCCTGCACCGCCAATCACCCCCAACGGATCCCGGGGCCACCATCCCTGCCCACGGCGGGGGTTAACAACTTGCTGCGCAACATCTCCCCCGGGTGCCCTGTAGCTGCAGAGGTGGTGTCCACCTTCACCACATCCCATGGGTGGCGTCACGAACTTAACGCGGCTCCGGCCGTACACCTACGTCCATAAACCCCCTTTTGATTCGAGTGACCGCAGAACCCCCGGGTCCGGAGACCCTCGAACCACCCACTGAAGGTCCGGATCCGAGCGGCTCGGCTGCCGAGCACGGGGCGGTACATAAGCAAAACACTTCTGGGGAAGGGTGGGTGGATTTTTTTTCAACTTTTTTTTATTTTTTTTTTTATTTATTGTATATATTGGAAATGTTAGAAAAGATTCCTCGGCTATGTTGTATGGTACGGATCGTATACTTGTCTGCAGAGCTCACCATTCAGTGTTGATAACATTATTTCTTAAGTCTTGTTTGGTGACTTGTCATTGTGGCTACAATTGGACAAATCTTTGGATATTGGTATGTTTACACCACATACTGACGGATATATTTTACAACTTTTTTCAGTGTAAGTAAAAGCATCTGCCCATTTAAATAGTCTGGCAATCCCTCAACAAATGGGTAAAACACTTGCTTATCATGTGCAATGACTTTTAAACAAGTGGTAAAGCATCATTAGTCTCAGCAGCACATAGTCCTGTGTAAACAGGTAATGTGCTGCCGATAA
Organism: Anomaloglossus baeobatrachus; assembly: GCF_048569485.1. Classification (NCBI taxonomy): domain Eukaryota; kingdom Metazoa; phylum Chordata; class Amphibia; order Anura; family Aromobatidae; genus Anomaloglossus; species Anomaloglossus baeobatrachus. Next base: position 498,186,250 of record NC_134354.1, read on the forward strand.
CATGATCTACGTGCACAGAACGATTATTCTGATATGTAAATGAGGCATTAGAGCTGTTTGTAGATCTGAAGCCTCCGTCACTCCAGCTCTATTCCTCGCCCAGCGTCGCCTCCTCTTGTTTAACTGACAGCCTCTATGCTATGTGACTTCAGGCAAAAGAGCTATCAGCTAAGCAGGAGGAGGCGACACTGGGTGAGGAATAGAGCTGGAGCGACAGAGGCTTCAGAACGAATAAGCAGGTCATTAAATGTCTGTTAATTATCTTTTATGTAGCAGCATCATCAGCAGTCATTTTATGGCCATAGTCTGCACATCGAAATACATCAGAAGTATCATTTGGAGCTAAGAAATGCAGTATACCTCCATATGAAATTAGTGCGTATTTGGTTATACAGAATTGCACTGTTTTCGGGACCTTTATAACTCTGAGCTTGTATGGTGCTGATATAGGAACATGTACTCGAGGCCTTATCAGCTTTCCTAAATGAGAGAAAACGATTAAAAAGGTATTTCCATCTACTAATGTTAAGGGGGCTTTACACGCTGCGATATCGCTAATGCGGAGTCGTTGGGGTCACGGAATTTGTGACGCACATCCGGCCGCATTAGCGATGTTGCTGCGTGTGACACCGATGAGCGATTTTGCATCGTTGCAAAAACGTGCAAAATCGCTCATCGGTGACATGGGGGTCCATTCTCGATTATCGTTACTGCAGCAGTAACGATGTAGTTCGTCGCTCCTGCGGCAGCACACATCGCTCCGTGTGACGCTGCAGGAACGAGGAAGCTCTCCTTACCTGCCTCCCGGCCGCTATGAGGAAGGAAGGAGGTGGGCGGGATGTTCCGGCCACTCATCTCCGCCCCTCCGCTTCTATTGGGCAGCCGCTCAGTGACGTCGCTGTGACGCTGCACGGACCGCCCCCTTAGAAAGGAGGCGGTTCGCCGGTCACAGCGACGTCGCCAGGCAGGTAAGTATGTGTGACGGGTCTGCGCGATGTTGTGCGGCACGGGCAGCGATTTGCCCGTGTCGCACAACAGATGGGGGCGGGTACCCACGCTAGCGATATCGGTCCCGATATCGCTAGCGTGTAAAGTAGCCTTTAGGCCATATCAGGATATTCTGTACACTTATGATTGGGAGTCAAACGTTCTGAAAAGTAAGAACGCTGCTTTATAGGGAAATAATTGTGGCCCCTTCACAGTTTTTGCTAGTGCTGTGGCCCTTTTGTTCTGGGTATATGCGTCATGATTTGTAAGAACGAACCTCTCCTACCCCACCAGGTGACCACAGATAAAGTGATCATAATCAGTTGACATAGATAATTATTGACAGATAATTATTATTCCAACTACTTATTGACCCGATTTATGGCACATCTATGTCAAGTATAGGTAAGGCTAGTTTCACACTTGCGTTGAACGGCATCCGTCACATTGCGTTGCGTAACGCATGTGACGGATGCCTTGCAAAAAGTGTGATAATAAAGGCCACTGATTCCAGTGAAATAACGCATTGCGTTAAGTTTTCTTTGGGCCGAGAGAGAGCACCCGACCTCCCCGCACACAGCCCGACCTCCCCGCACACAGCCCGACCTCCCCGCACACAGCCCGACCTCCCCGCACACAGCCCGACCTCCCCGCACACAGCCCGACCTCCCCGCACACAGCCCGACCTCCCCGCACACAGCCCGACACTACAGCCCTCATCATTCCTGCACATACACACCGGTATTACCTCAGTGACGTCCCCGCTGAAAGCGCCATTCACTTCAGTTGCTGCGTGGAGCTTACAGGAGCGGCGGTGTTCTACTGCCACTCCTGTCAGCTTCATGTAGCAGAGCTGGATGTGTTGCGGGACCTCTGGATTACGTCGGACCTGGAGGGGTATTTGGGGATTTTAATAAAGTGGTAAAAGAGGGTGGTTTTTTTTTGTCTTTTATTCCAAATAAAAGATTTTTTCGGGTGTGTGTGTGTTTATTTTCTTTAACTTACAGGTTAATCATGGAGGGTATCTCAGGGAGACGCCTGACATGATTAATCTAGGATTTAGTGGCAGCTATGGGCTGCCATTAACTCCTTATTATCCCGATTTGCCAACGCACCAGGGCAAATCGGG